>NW_028145349.1:0-472219 GCF_050948025.1 Trichoderma camerunense
ACCTAAATATATCTAGCCTTAGTAGTATTATCTTAATAAATACTTTAGCTATTATTAATTTTAGTAAAATAATATAATATTTAACTTTTAAAATAAAGTACTTAAATAATACAGAAGATACCTTAAGCAGAAGTAAGCGTAAAAATAAGGCAGATAATAATACCCCTAGCTTAAGTAAATAGCTAAAGAAAATAAAACTTATTAAATAAAGCAGCAAAAACTATATTATAGAATCTAATAAAGACTAATATAAAGTAGTAGACTTATTAATAAGTTAGAAAAGGATAAATAATAAATAAAAGCTAAAGGCTTTAGAAAATAAAATAAACGTATTATAGTTAAAGCTTAAGGTAAAGAAGAAATAAAACTAAACTTTATAATAAATAATTATTAACTAGTAAAAGTAAATTAAAGTACTATAAAAAAAAATACTAAAATAAATAATAAAGTTAAAAAACTAAAAAGTTATATTAAAAATCTTTAAAACTATATTATCTAAGTAATAGAAAATTTAGTAAAAAAGGATAAGCTAACTATAAGACTAATACATAAATAGGCCAAGGGCCCTAGTTTTTAAAATTTTAAAATACAATAAAAACAGAAATATTACTTAAGAAATAAATAACTAACGAAGACAACGGTTTTTCTTAGCAGTATATATTATATATTACGTAACATTAGGACAAGGGATAAGGTATATAAACACCGACAGCTAGCTAGATAGGGAATAATATAAGCTCTTACACACACACACACGCTACACAGAGGTTGATTTTTGGCGGCGGGTTTTGGTGGGGCGATCGGGTTTGGGCTCCGGAGATGCGGCGGGCAAGTTTGATTGTGGTATTGGATGAGATTAAGTTGAGGAATAATAAATGATGAATTTCATTAAACAAAAAAGAACCTTATTCTATCCCACATATTTCCCTTCTAAAATCCCACAAACCCAAAACCTGGTATCGCTTTCGTTATATCATCCATATTAACCATAAAGAAAAAGGAAGCCCGCAGACATGTAGACAGCGCCCTTCACAGGTGATAACCAAACAAGTACCAACATCGTTTCCTCATAAACAGCTGGTGAGTCACAATCTTCCAAAGAGTCATTGCGCATGCCAGTCCACCCGCCAGCAGCGGAATCAACTGTCCAACAGAAGTAATTGCCTTAACGTCAACCTGAGTGATGCCGTTCTTCTCAATCAGGTGCTCGACCAAGTAAATGGATATGCCGATCAAGGCCATGGACAGAACCAGCAGCACCAGCTCAACCTTTGGCCGCGCCCTTTCCTTTGTCGCAAAGGCCTCTCGAACGCCGCCTCTGAATCTCCTCATTGTCGCAAAGACGCTGAAGACGAGCGAAAAGACGCAAATGATGACTCCCAGCACGGAGAACACTTTGCCCGCGGTGCGGAATGGTCCGTGGAGGCTGACGTCGCCGAAGAAGGCAACGTCGGGGCATCCCTCCACTGTCATGTCGTCTATCCCGTTGAACCAGAACCAGCAGCCGTACGAAGAGACGGCTGTATAAAAGATGATGCGAAAGATGCCGGAAAAGTGACTGAAATGACCAACGCCATCGCCCGTCAAGCTGGACAGTGAGCCGAATAGCAGGTATTGAGTGATGACGGCGCCAATGACGGGGTCACCGGGCTTAGATTGCGTGCAGAGGCCCAGAAAGATGGACCACTGGATGATGAGGTTGGCGATACGGTATGTGCTCTCAGTCTTGGGGTCGAAGAGGGTCGCAAGCAGCGTTGCGACCCATTGCGCGTAGAGACCGGCACGGACGCCGACTCCGTAGAGATCTGAGTTGCCGTCTGGGCCACAGGGTGGGACGACCATGATGATGATTTATCTGAAGTTGTTTTGAGTCGATGATGAGGAACGGAAGATGAAGCGACAAACTGCTGGGGTAGAGAACAAGAGGGCCGAGCTGGGGGATGAGATGAACCCAACAGAAGCCAGTAAAAGAGCCAGCCGAATTCTTCACTTATACCAACATGCAATACTCCGTAGACTCGAGGGGTTCGTAACACAAACGCAATCTCTCACGCTCGCACAGAGGGTTATAAAAAGACTTTAGTCGCCGCCAAGCATCTGTCGATTCCCGTGAGCAACAAGACTCGGTCCTCGATTAAGTTATAGGCCCCAGCCGCTAGATATGTGAGTAACGCAGATCAAAACCATTGATTTTCTAGCCCCCTCTCGCAACAACGGGGTGGCAGTGCTCGAGCATCCAAAGCTCAAGCAAAAGAAAAACGTCAACGGCAGCCTTGCTTTGGCGATATCCGCCTCACTTCACTAGACTATATCGATCGTCATGTGGTGTGTGGGGAGAGAGACAGACGACTTTGGGTGTCTCTTCCTTGCTTTTTCAGCCTCACAACTCAAAAGCTACTGCGAGCTCCCTCTTCTTGAGACATTGGGCACAGACACAGACCAGGGGCGCTGGCCCGAACCGCCCTCCGCCACAACATCGTTCCACATCTTGAGCCAATCAAGATTATCGTGTGAGAGCGAGGCAGACATTTCAGTGACAGGGGTAGCGGACGCTAGCAACTATAGCTGCTCTTGGTGCTTCCCCGTTATACGATCGCTGTGCCTCTTTTTGTCCTGTGTCTTGCTTTGTTATGGCTATTTCCCGCATGTGATGCTTGCTAGCTCGAGCGGCTGAAGGAAGGGATAGGGAGGTGGAGGGGCGAGAAAGAGGTTGAGAGACTGAGGCTGAGGAGACAGGCTGCCAGCGTCTGGGACAACCTTGAGTGTAACTCCCCGGCTGGGATTTGCAGCATGTGTGGGGAGGGAGCCTGGCTGTGTGGCTGTGGTGCATCTGGCGATGGCGGTTGGGTTGCATGGTAGATACACATACAGTAGATAATATGGCATGGGGGGCTTATGTCCTCTCACAGCTTTATTACACAAGCTGTTGTTGACTTTTTCAACAACACAACACAACACAACTCTGTAGCCTGGCCTTTCCCACAATTCAACTTCAACTCAACTCAATAGTAAGGCAAAACGTACAAACAGCCGGAGCCATGAACTCCACCGAACTCCATTGCCCCGTCCCTGGCGACTCCGACCTCTACGGCCTCGGCATCCGCATCGGCATCTACATCCAAATGATGACCGTCCAGCTCTCCGGCCTCGCCAGCGCAATCTTCAAGACCGAGGACACCCTCGGCCAGGGCACAATCATCCTCGTCCTCGCCACGGGAATCGTCCTCATCCGCGAGCTGCGGGACAAGACCGTCGAGGCCGTCGAGGTCTTCCCCATCCTCACCCTGCTGCTCGCCCAGGTCGGCGTCTGCCGCGTTCCTTACTGGAAGGGCCAGACTACCGCGCTCATCTACACTTTTGAGGTTGGGGGGTTGATTGCGCTGTTTGCGTGGTTTTGGTGGCATGGCATGGATACGCTGCCGCGTGCGTGTCATGATGACAAGGCTTTTTTTTTTGCAAAGGTTAGCATTTGGCATTGGTTTCGCACTCTTAACAAGGTCGGCTCCGTGTTTGCTATTATCGGCGGTGTCGTCTCCGTCATCTTCTATCTCGCAGGTCAGTCCTTGTAACTCTCCTCCAAATAAAGGCTCTCCAACCACTAATACATCTTGTGTATATAGCCATTATTCTCTTCACCTTTGTCCGCGCCGCCAACTTTGTGCAGAGATTCCGCGGCGAAGGAGGTGGAAGGTCCAAGGAGGAGGAAAACCCCATGGGCTTCGGGCCAATCGATTTCCTCGTCAATATTGGTGCCATCGTCTACGTGGAAATGGCTCTCAAGTGGAACAACATCTCGGGCGTCCACAGTCTCGTCGCTCCAGGCCAATTCATGCCCTTTTTCATCGCACTCGCGCAGCTGCTGAGCGTATTCTATGGCGTTGGCAAGGGATTGATGTCCTTGGCTGCGGATGAGGATGGTGACTCGGATTCTGAGTTTGGTAAGACTTCCTCCTTCAATTGAGTTGTGACGGTTTACTGATACTTTTGATAGACGACGAAGATTTGCCTTGTCCCCACGAAGAAAAGGGATGGTCTTGGTCTTACAAGAAGCAAGACTCTCTTCCTCTCGTGGTTGTTCCCTCTACTACAAAGTGAGTGGGCGGACAAAGCTCAAGATGAAACTGGACATGGCACGAGAAAATGCCAAATTTATGACTGCGTTATACCCCGTTTGTGTTTTTTAATGGTATGGAATTATGATGGGCAGGTTTGGATATACAGTTAGATATTGGCTTGGATCACGGTTACGTCGGTACGGTATTTGGCAGCGGTATGCTGGATTATATACGATAGATACACTGATGGCAATATTTGCTTTTCTCTTTTTGACTACTCTTTATATAGCATCGAGCAATGACTATTTCAATGTGATTTTCACAAAGGTGTTCTCCAGGTGGTCATGTCAAATATGCGATGTAGTTATACTAATTTATACTTCAGAACTCCACCTGGTTATATGAGGAGTTTAATAACTTTAATGAGAAACACTAATGCTATCCAGCATCTCGTGTCTCGGATTTGAAGCCATACAATAAATAATAGATGATAATATCGGAAGCGAGAGAAGTATAACCATAGTAGTATGTACTAAGAAAAAATACAGCAATGGTATCAGATACTAGGAAAACATGATATCAGTAGCAGACATTAGGAAATGCAGTGATAATAGTAGAAAGTACCTAGTGATAGCATGGAGTAGCAGAAACTTAAAGAGCTGGGTACTATATATGTACATGTATTAACCTTTTAATAAGCTGCTAGCTTCAAAGCCACTTTGGGCCTTTGATAGTGGCTTGGGCGCATTTTGTGTATATCTCACAAATGTTTATGTTGGTGGTTGTTAATTTGGCACCCAACACCTATAAATTTGAACCTACCCTCCCAGACTTGTTAGGTATTGCCCAACAAAGCCGAAATTGGCTGGGCACGAAGGTCGCAGTTCTGGCCGTGCAAAGCTTCTCCCTTTACACCGTGACCAAGTGACGATACTCAAGTGTCTCGAGATTTAGCCCTGTAGGCGTTCAGCTTCTAGTCGGATGATTCCTAGGGCCGATATCTAGGGAGCCTCCTCGCCGTCTAAAGAGATATATAAAGAGCTACTATTTCCTCGGGTTACTGCTTCTCTCCATAAACTACCACTATCCCTTACAAGCCAAGAATACCATCTTCTTCTCATTACCATACCAGCCTTGCCAAAGCCGAGTCAATTCTTCTTGATCCACTGGCCAACCCCCTCGGCATCGTCCTACGACCAGCTATCTCTCTCCTCAAAGGAACAGCAGACCCCTACCATGGCATCTCACAAGTCTAGCGGACCTGTCCCAAGTTGTACCATCTGCAATGGAAGTGGTACTTGGAATGAGACGGTCATGGTCGACACAGATGTTAATTGCTGGATGTGCAACGGCCGTGGATTTAGATGTCCTTCAACAAGGCATTCTCCCGATTGCGACAGGAGCGCAAGCTATTGGGGCTTCAGAAACTGTGATTGCGCCCATTGCCGGGGATCAGGCATACGGATTGAACAAGTACGACAAACTGTCACACATGATTGCGACTGCTCCAAGTCCTTTTAATCACTTCTAGGGTTGATGATGGCAATCTCAATTTGAGGTTCGGTTCAGGAATTTGCGACCAATTTAGGTACTGTTGGCAACTAGGGCAGGTGGTTGCAGATCTCATGTAATGGATTGGTGTCAGGAGTTCTCCTTTGTTTTTGTGTTCTTACTTCTATTGCAATACAGCCATTACTGCCACAAGCTATACTTTGGCGTACGTGCCAGACAGACATAATTAGCCATTTATACCGAATAGACCCTCGCGGCTACAAAAAAAAAAAAGCACTCTAACCAATCGCCCCAATCGTCTTCTTCTTCAAATGAACTATTGCACGTCCTCAATCCTATTACCGTTAGGTTGAGGAGACTCAACAAAAGAGGAAATAGTATGGTCATGTAAAGGCCGAGGACGGATGGATTAACGACAAACGTTGAGCAATGAACCGGTGACGGTAGTGACACCCATATCCAAAGCATTTTTCCCAATATTCCTTTACCTTATTCCGAATGATATAATGAGGCCCGATCAAGGGCAGTAAGTGCTGGCGGTGGTGGATGCAATAGGATTATGATAGACTTAGACACTACGAAGGATCATCACGCATCTCACCAGATTCCCTCGTATCGTTTATAAGTTGAATGAGTCTTCGGTCTCTTTGCCTCCTGCAGAATTACCATCACCTCGTTTTGCTCTCATCGGAAGAAGACTGTCTTCGAATTTGCACCTGAACAGCTGATCGTGAGAATATGGATATCCGAGGCGGAAGTATGTTGGCCTGCGGTGGACTTACTCCTCCGGGGTGGACGAATTTGCCAACGTGCGCTCTCGATCGGTGTAGGCGGTACTCTTGCCCTGTCTAGACTCCAATGCGGATTGAATCTTGGACCAAAATCGGGCCTCGATATTATCTTTGAGCCATCTTGCGTCCTCTGGATGCGTCATTAAGAATTGAATACAATCATCTGTGATGATCGCATCGCGACGAAGATTTGCCCGAATAATCTGGCGAAAGGTTTTGGCATCATACCGTATATGTGCAGGTGTTGGCTTTCGTGGGCGTTGATTTGGATTTGGTGGCCTCGTGAATGGGTACCTTTTTAATTTAGATTGTATTTCTTCAGGCAATGTTTGCTCAATAGCAATGCTACTCCAAGTGTTAGTAGACCGATGATAGCATCACATCACAACGCCAAAGGGTTCTTCTAACAGGGATTTTCCCGTCCATCGATACCACAGAATTGGCGGATCTTCAGTAGACTCGCCATGATCGATAAGGAAGTAGCAGTTACGGTTCTCATAGCCAAAGTCGTCACCGTACGAATTCCAACGATCCTTGCCCCAAATAAAGTCACGGTTCCAATGGTGTTGACAAACGATGTTTCGTATAAAATCAATCCGTTGGCCATAGTCATTTCCTGGCACAAGACTTGTTACTGTTTGCACCAGGATCCGTACCGGTCCCGGATATTGTGGCGGCGGATTTGATTCTCCAGTGAGAGTCTCCATCATGGCTTCTGATAGACGAGAGATGCAGCTTCCCAGAGGCGCGGGCCTTTGAGTATTGGAACTCGGGGAGATTGTGTGAAAAGGAATCAGCAATGCGAAGATGTATAGGTAAAAGTGAGTTGAAGTAAGAGCTAGGAGAAACTCAAGAGGGTGAGCGAAGTACAAGAGCCGAGTTGCGATGTTGTTTGACGTTGACGTTGGCGTTGGCGAGAGACACCACAGATAAAGATTGAGTGAGGAGGAACGACTTTATGTGCGAAGGCGGTGGAAGGGCAGCCAATCAGGCGACGATGAACTGATGTCTGACCAACAACAAATATCACCATATTGGCCCACCCTGCATGGCACTGGTTGCAATGTTTGCTTTCCTTCTCTTAGTCACTCCTTATTCATATACTACCGGACAATGGCTACTCTTTGCTACTTTTCACAAGCATGTTCTCAAGGTAGTGATGTCAAATGTACAATGTATTTATACCCAACTATGGACAGTTCAGACATCTCTTTAGTTATGTGAAGAGAGTCCGGTGAAGTTCAAGGACCACCCGTATGTACAAAACCTCTTCTCAAAAATATATATACTGAATCAGATTCACCACAATTGCTAGCCTCCCAATGCTAACCAAATCTCACTTTCTCGATTTCCTTTCAACCTTTTCGACTAACATCTTTTCCGACTTACACGTTCAATGGCTGAGCAGTGCGCTTGCCAGTGTTGCATGAGCCAGTAGGAGGAGCAGTGCCGGCAGAGTTGAAGTCGGTATCCGGGCCAGGGTTGGGGAAGAGCACATCCTTGCCCTCGAGAGTACCACAGCCGTTGTTAACGTTGGCAACAAACTGAGAAGGACGGCTGCTGAACGGGTCGGACGGGCTGCGAGCGGCTTTGCTTCGGCCCTGGATGGTGACGTGGGCGCAGTTCATGTACATCTCACGGTTTCCAACCTTGTTGAACCAGGTCCACGAGAAGATGGCATCTCCAGCAGGCGTGTCGTTGGGCAGGGTGAAGCTCCAGGTGGGCTTGAGAGGGCACTGGCCGATCCACGAGTGGAAGGCCTTCCAAGTTCGGCCCTGGTCGTAGGACAGAGAGACTTGGCAGCTGCCTCCCTCGTGAGTGGCGGAGCCGGAGAGGGTCAAGTTGTAAGTGCCTCCGGCTTGCCAAGTGACGACTGACTTGCCCTCGGGCTTGCTGAAGTCGACTTGGTATCCCTTGCAAGGATAGTTGCCGCCGGCCTGGAACAGCGGGTTGGTCATGCTGTAGTCTCGCAGAGCCTCAGGCACGTTGGGGTTGAACTTGGAGCGGAAGGCATAGGGCCATGAGAGTTCCATGTGAGCCTGAGCCATGGCGGCGAGGCCGAGAATAGAGGCGAAAGTGAAGACCTTCATTGTGATGATCGTGTGTGAGAGTGGTGTAAGTGTTGTCTTAGGTCAAGATCCAACCGACTCGAGCTGTCAGAGACTGTTGTTGTAAGGCAGATCCAAGGAAAAGGCTGGATGGAGAAATGAGAGACAACTGGTCTCTTAAGTAGTTGTTCAGACCCTGATGCAGACAAGGCATGAAGCAAATCATTAGATTTAGGAAAGAATACCGAGCTAGACCCATTGTAAGGGTTTGCCAGCGATGCGGCAATCGTTCCGTTACATCTCACGTGAAAGGGGGACAGGCATGTTGCTGATGCCATGAATAGCAGAGTCAACCTCCCAGATTGGGGCATGCCATCTCCCACCCTCTGTGACCCCCAATGCTACCGAGTCTCGAGGTCACCACACTGGTCTCTTGGCAGTCTATGCATTGTTGGAATCCTGCTAGACAATCATCCACATGGGCGGCATTGACACCAACCCCAGCAATAAAGAAGGCCAAACCACGGCACGCTGGGCGGCAACGGTGGTCCAATTAACATGTAGACGGCACAATTGTGGGGGAAGGCGATGCCAGATGTTGTCAAACACAGATCGTGACCAGGCTAAAGTGTCTGGAGTCTGTCCCAGCCACTTACACACACGCTGCACTTGTGACTACCAGCTCCAGCACAGGGGTGCCATGTGGACCTGAACCACTGCGACGAAACCATGAGGCTGTGATGCAGAGGCTCCCTTGTCTGGTCCCACTGCTGCGTATGGAAGCTGGTTATCATGGCATTGCGAGTAGTAGTATTTGCTGGTGTTATGGTAAGCCGTGTATGTGTGTAAGCGGCCATGATGAGCCAAGGCGCCAAGCCCATCAAATCAACTTGCAACGAGCGGCTGTTTTAAGGAACAGCTGGAACTGAAGATCACTTAATCGCATACTCATAAACGTAAAATATTCACATGCTATCCTCTACTTGATAGACATTCACGTGTTGTCAATTCGAGCGATGGTCCGCCAGCCACTGCCTTGTCCAAACAAACACGCAAAGGGCCTTGTAAGCGCCCCGTAGGAGAATCAGCCAGCCGCCAAGTCCTTGGAATGAATATTTCCCGCTTATTCACTACCGCATGAAACAAAACAGAAACATTTCGGGGAAACAACAAGGCTCCGAAAAGATGATGCAGAGACTTGACAAAGAAAACAGCCATGGACTTGCCTGGCTCTGGAATGCTTGAGGCTTCGGACCGACAGCCGCGGATCCCACCAATCGGGTGCCCCTGACCTGACAAGAGGTAAGCATGCGTTTGACAGGAACAGGAACATACAGGGTGCCTGTCGATCAGCGCATTCTCCAAAGTACACGCGGAGGTGGTGGAGAGAAGGGACGAAGAAATCATCAGCTTGGCCTTGGCTGCGGTCTCTTGTAAACCAGCATCGCTCCATTTGACACGTTACAAATACAAAGGGGTGCAGAGGATGGATATGAATATTAACTAAAGCCAATAGATTTATTGGCTGTCCTTGGCGCCAATGCGCAGAGGCAACCTATACAAATCCCGTCCTCAATCTATATCGGACATGTCTGTGGGCACTGATACGGCAACTACATGTATGCAGGATCTCGGCACGTTATTGCTCGGAGCGGCAAAGATATGGGCTGCTTCAAATCGTCTCATTTCGTCGATATCACACATCTCAACCATATTCCCGATGACTTTCATTCAACGCCAAAGGCTTCTCATAGTGAATGACAAGGGCCCAACTTTAGCTTCTCGTATAGAACACCAAACTCTTACTATCGTCAGCGCAACCCGCCAAATCTGCTGTTTAGAAATCCGGCCTCGCTCTCCGACATTTCCGAAGCAGTCTCACCCTCGCAAGCATATACATATAAAGCGGAACTTTTCTCAAAAGCAGGCCCCCTAATTGCCAGAGCGGTAGGTCGCAATGTTCGCATGCCGCGCCGTGCGACGTCCGTATCTCACGGCCTTCCTATTCCAGAAAGAAGCTTGAAATTTAGATGCCTCCGACTATCGATCTCCCTTGCCCGCGCCATTTTCGCCATGGACGGCAACGCGCTAGCATGCGACGCGAAACGGCACTCAGGGACATGACATCCCTTCGTAAGTTTAGATTATCTAGAGTACAGTATAGCCTCCCCCTTGTCCTTTTCTCGAACCGCTGCCCGTAACGTTAACTTTAAAAATCCCCCTTGACACCGGCATCTTATTAGCCTAGCAATAGTACTGAGTCTAAGGGACAGTTCCTCCTGCCCAATAGAGAACTCTCATGATCCCTCCTACTGCCTGTTTGAGGTTTAGTCGAAGCTTGCAGAAGAAGCTTGATTCCTTTATCTTGTCTTGCTCGCCTTGGCGGCGGTGCGCGTGGGCTCCCTGGATGCTCTCCTTGCTTCTTCGGCTTGGGATGAAGATGGGGGCTCGTGGGACTGACATGTCCGTGCTTGGCCGTGAACCGACGAGAGCCGAGCAACGGCAGCGTCAAGCCTAAAGCCATTATTGACATTTCGGGTCATTCGTGAGAGACTGGCAACCACACTTTCAACATCTACAAGACCATTCGGGCGGAGGGATCTTTGTTATCTGACACCATGGATGAGATACAACCATCCATGACTATCGTTCGGCAAACTGCTGATACCACGTGAATAGGATATTAGGATATTGGGATATCGGGTTAACTACTCTTGGACAGACTGGACTCTGTTGAGAGTCTATAATCACTTACACAGAGAAGGGGAATCAGAACCAGGCCTTGGCGTGGATAGTCTTATCAAGACGCGAATCGATTCGGTCCAAGGACTACGAGAAGCTAGACAGTAGCATCATTAAAATACAGATCGGCGGAAAGAATAGGGTGTAGAAACTATCTGTATTCTTCAATACAACTGTTTCACCCAACACCAGCGAATATATGTGGTATTCGAAGACTATGTCCTCAATGTGTGCATAAGTAGCTACTCTCTACTATTGTTTCTTTCTTATACGTAATTTCTCCATTTGTCAGCCTTCTGACTCAATCTGTCTGACATTCAAGGATGACCACATCATTGATGAGTTTCCTAGCTCAGAAACATCTGAAAGTAGTCAACTGAGTGTTCAGTAATACGCATTGACTGCCGTTTAACTCTGCGCATTAGCGTTGCCGAACCGGTGCCGAAAGCGTGTGATTTGACCGGTGAATATTACTGTTTTGGCTCTACCCTGTTATTTTGCCTATTAATGACGAATTCATGATAAGGAGTCGACACGCGTTCCATTCGTGGGCATGGAATGGTTGATTAAGAATCTTTCAGAGATTTTGTAACGGTGAATGCAATCATCATTGGAATCAGCAAACATATAAGTCAGCATTCAATTTTCGCGTGGTGGTGTAGGGTAGCGTGGCTCAGTGCAAGCTCTCACATGCGGGCACTACCAACACTACTAACAAAGGTGTCGCTCGTTCTCACACTCCGCGTAAGCTGTTATGCATACGTATTTAGTCTAATTTTCTTCTTTCAATGGCATGATCTGCGCGTAGACAATTTTAAAATTATTTGATAAATGATGGAGTTTTTCGATTTTAAGACTGCCGGATGTTGCTATCCTTATCTCCGGGCATGTGAAATTCCCCTCTCCTCATCTGATAAATACAGACAAAATGAACTTCAAATATTCACCTTTCCAGCCAATTCCGTTCGCCATTCTCAATTCACCACCTCTCTTGCATCGGAAAATTGAGTAAAAACTCTATAAAATGTCGTGCCCGGATTGTTACCGCGGCTCAGTCCACGAAGGCGAGCCGCGGGGAACTGTCACTCGCGCCTATGGTCTCGAGACCTACGTCGTTGAACCAGCTGATGGGACGCCCCCCAAAGGCATTGCAGTCATGATTCCAGATGCATTTGGATGGGCCTTTGTCAATACAAGGCTTCTTGCGGATAAGTATGCGGACCAGGGCGGGTTCAAGGTGTATGCTCCTGATTTCATGAACGGTAAGCCAGACTCAATATACAACCTATGGCTCTTGAAGCACGCTTTAGACATTGAAGGCTGATTGCTGTAGGACGACCTGCACCGCTGTACATGATTGATGACATGAAAGTTCTATCGTCGAAGACAGCTGGAATCTTTTCCAAAATGCAAGTACCATGCTAAGCACCACACTGAAAACTGAGCTACAGTTGCTAACACAGCTCGAACGGACTTGTAGCTATCATTTCTTCCATGCTATGGGCGGCATGTTGCCCTTCATCACCTACAATTGGCCCACCAGAGCATGGCCGAGAGTCAAAGGCTTCTTCGAGCAGCTCCGCAAGGAAGAAGGCGCCTCACTTCCAGTTGGCGCCGCAGGATTCTGCTGGGGCGGCAAGCAAGTCATTCTGCTGGGTCGCGGGGACACAATCGACGGACGACCGCTGATAGATGCGGGATTCACTGGACACCCAAGTCTTTTGAGTCTCAACAGCGACATTGAGAACCTGAAACTGCCAGTGTCGTTTGCGATGGCCGAGCACGATGACTACCTCTCTGTGGAAAAATGCGAGGCTATTAAGGCCATTGTTGAGGCGAAGCCCGAACCAGCTCGCGGAGAATTAACTATCTATCTAAAGGCTGGACATGGATTTTGTGTTCGAGCGGATCA
Source organism: Trichoderma camerunense (assembly GCF_050948025.1). Taxonomy (NCBI): domain Eukaryota; kingdom Fungi; phylum Ascomycota; class Sordariomycetes; order Hypocreales; family Hypocreaceae; genus Trichoderma; species Trichoderma camerunense. The sequence goes on from NW_028145349.1 coordinate 13,061, forward strand.
CAAGTTTCCTGACTCTTTGCAGCAGGCGGACGATGCAACTGAGCAGTGCATCAAGTGGTTTACGGCCCATTTTAGCAATTTTACACAGGCTTCCTGAGAGATTCATGATGAAGGGAGCCAAACCGTGCGGATGGCTAGGCTTGTTTGCGCATGCTTTGGGAAGGTTCAAGGAGAATTGTTACTCGATCTCGTATTTACAGCGTGTTTGTCATATACCAAAGTTGAACATATAATGTAATAGGACTAGGCTCTCAAAGAACAAATCTACGCCAAAGACGATACGAAGCCGAGCTATGTGATTTCTTCTCGCAGAGGTTGCTCTCTATGCTTAGTGACTATAGAAAGAGCAGTGTTTACCTCCATCGAATTCATTTGGATAAAAACAACTTGTTGAAGTGACGTACTTTTGTTAAGACGCACTTTGTTAAGACGTACTTTTGTTACTATCCGATCCAATGATCTATTCTCGGAGTATCATTCGGAGACCATGATGGCTCGGCATAAGAGGCTCTATCATCGAATTAGGAAAGAGGTTTGGAAATCTGGGGTAAAGAAGACGGTGCATGATATAGCCGACGGTAATTACTAATTTTGATGACTCTCTCTGCATCTTGTATGATGGTGTTGAGGAACAGACTTTATGATAGACCGTTTTTACTAGATGAAAGTGTGCTGCATGTAGCTAGAGAGACGGTTTATACACTTCACATTTAATTTCAGTATCCAGATTTTAAACGGCAACATGATGAAGCAACCGTTTCCCGCCATCCAGAATGCCAAATAGAGGGGATCTTGTAAATGGGCATGTGATCTTCTACAGTCTCCATCGAAATGGCGATAATGCGGGGAAGATGTGCCGGACCACGGATCTGGGGATGTCGGCATCTAAAAAAGGCCGGGTCTCAAATATTCCACGATTGGCCGGGTACGATGCCCCAATTATTTAGGACCGTATAGTTAAACAATTACCGTCGGTTGATGTCCATTACAAAGACGTGCATAGAATTTATAAACCCGAATAATTTGTTTAACTCTTGTGAATAGCATCCGGTCGACCGAACTTGATAATGTATAAATACCTGCTGATATACAGGGTTTCCGTCGACAATCTCTAGTCCGGCGCAATACACCCGCACACCTAAATCAAGATGCTTTCTCTTCTATTATACGCCGCTGCCGTCACGGCTGCCAGCACAACCGGCCTGCGGAAGCTGAGCAATCTTGTCACATTCGGAGACAGCTATACAGATGAAGGCCGTCTCAACTACATCTTCGCCAACAATGCACTACCTCCTCCAGGACAGCTCCTACCCGTGAACAATGCAACATCAGTAGGCGGTTATGCCTGGCCTAGACTCGTAGCACAAAAGACAGGAGCCAAGCTCTATGACTATGCCGTTGCCGGCGGCATGTGCTCCGATAGCGTCACCCAGCACTTTCTCAGCAATATCAATGGGCCATTCCCATCCATCTTGGATTACGAGGTCCCGGCATTCAAGACAGATCTTGGCTACAAGGGCTTGTATCCAGATAGGAGACCAGACAACACAGTCTATGCGCTCTGGATCGGTACCAATGACCTAGGAATTGATGGATTTTTGGGCAACAACCAAGTCAATGGCGCTACCATTACAGACTTTGTAGAGTGTGTCTGGAAAGCCTTTGACGGCGTTTACAAGCTAGGGGGCAGGCAGTTTGTGCTTCTCAACGTGCTGCCACTGCAGCTCTCGCCGATGTATGCTTCCATCGCGAACGGCGGAACGGGAAACAATGAGTATTGGGGGAACAAGGTAACGTACAACACGACGGACACTCAGTATAAGATGGAGGAATTCTTGACCAGTGCCAACACCATGTTCGCCACGGGAGCGCCGTATAATTTATTGGTCAAGAAGCGCTGGCCAGGGGCTACTGTCAGCTTACTGGACGTGCACTCGCTGTTGCTGGATTTGCGTTCAGACCCAACCAAGTACTACACACAGCCGGTTGACATTACCGGATCCTATAGAGGATGCGGAGACTCAGGATGCTTCCAGTCGACAGAGCCGCAGTCGAATTTCGTTTGGTGAGTGCTCTTATGGCGTGACTTTGAGATGAAATAGGTGAAAGGTGGAATTCTGACTTGATATTGAAACAGGTATGACGAGGTGCATCCATCAGAGAGGACATGCGAACATGTTGCCGATGAGTTTATCAATCTGCTAGAAGGAAGATCGAAATACGGCACCATCTACCACTAAATAGCCTCACTTGATTATGTGGTGAATAAGTGGCATCCAGAATGCAGCCAAAGTTACAACGGCCTTTGGTGGTCATTGCGCGCTTTATACGTGGAAACATGATTCGAGGCTGAGACAGTAAAGCTGTGTCGACGATTACGTTGGTTGGTGGCCGGTATTATTCGTGGAGTAAGCCGGAGTGTTGACGCATAACGTTGCTGAGTGTCTGTGTCAATGAATCACGGATGAGATTTATAATCGCATTTCAGCTTGTCGTATTTATGGCGACTGGTTAAAATGGGTGCGGGCTTTGTTGTAAAATAGTATTGGACATTCCTATCTTGGACTGATGAGAAATGATGATGACGAATGGGCTCATGTTTGGGATTGGAGGGCAACGAGTGATGAACAAGATACAAGTTATGAAAGATATGCTGAAGTTACCTTACTTGTGGCTGAATTTATATACTACAAAGTTGAAATGACATAGGTAGATTCTTCTTGGTAGTATATACCTCTTACACGTATGGCTCTGCTCCTATTCCTCAGTACCTGATACTGGCACTACATCACTTTTGCCCGATCAAAAACCCAAGAGTCTCCTCCATCATCAATAACAATCTTGAGTCTTTCAGCAACTCTTGCCAGCTTATTCAGCAGAGGCACGGCCCGAGGCTTGCAGCCCGACTTTGCTCATCTCATCAGATCCAATCCAATAAGCTGGCCAAGTTACACAAGCCGTCGCATTTTTCCGAGCGCCAGCAAAACTTTGCTCCATCTGCAAAACTATAAATAAACACGCGCAGATAGGAAGATATAAAAACAAGGACATTCCTCTCGTGTTTATTCCCTTGCAGTCAATCACTTCAATTCATAAAAGTCATTACATTTGCCCTTTATAATCTTTACAGTAGTTCCTCTCCATCTCTCGTGAATAGTTGCCAATATTCCCAGCGTATCGGCATCTCACGTCATTTCGCGACTGCAAAGGACAGGCTAGGCCACTTTCGCGCTTCTCTGACCCGCTAAGGCCATTTTCCATCTACAACTTCTTCTCAGCCAATCCGTCCGTCCAACTACATATAATCTACAGCACCGAGTCTCGCCACTTTACCTCGCCATTCCTCCCTCGCCATCGCCATCGCCATCTGGACACGACACGACCGGTGCAATCCATCGCCAGCCATGTACGCGAACAACTACGGCTTTGGCAATGCCGCGCCCAACTTCAACCCCGCGGGCACACCGCAGCCAGGAATGCAGCCGGGCCAGCAGGTCATGTTCAACCGCCAGCAGCAATTCGCCGGCATGGCGCCTCAAGGGGCGTTTCCGGGAGCGAACCCGCACATGATGGCCGACGCAAACTCGGCAAACTCCATGATGCAGTCGCAAGGCATGATGCCGTCGCAGGGCATGCCGGGCATGCAGCCAAACAATCAGAGTGCGTCTCTCTACGTCCCTCCCCTGTAACCAGCAGTCGCGCGACAGGACAGGCGACAGGGCAAACGAGCGCTCAATGTGCTAAACACTAACCCGCGTTGCAAACAGTGGCCTACCAGCAGCAATTCCCCGGCGCGGCGTACGGCCAAGTCCTCCCCCAGGGCGTCGGGCCTCAGGGCTTCGTTCCGAATAACTACATGATGGGTGCCGGAATGCCGGGCTTCCCCATGGGCCAGCCCGGCATGCCTCAGCAGCAGCAGATGATGATGCAACGAATGCAACAGCAGCAACAAGCTCAGCAGCAACAGCAGCAACAGCAAGCTCAACAACAACAACAGCAGCAGCAGCCGAACCAAGCCATGGGCCAGGTGTCGACTCCCCAGAGACCCCCGAGCACTGCCCAGGGAACGCCGACAAACATCATGCCTCCCCAGCAGCCTCAGTTCTCGACTCCGCAACCCATGTCCCAGGGACAAACACCTACAAATCAACAGCAGATGGGATTGGGTACCCCTCAGACACCGACATTTTCCTCCAATCCAGCCAGCGGCATGGCTGGTCCACCAACGGGTGCGGTACCTATGAGCCCTACAACAGAGGCTCTGGAAAAGGAGAGGTTCGCCCTACTCTTAGACATCAACCACGAGCTACTATACGAGTCGATCCAGATCCAGACAACGCTACAAGAAATGAAAAAGGAGTTTGCCGCTGTCAATGGCAACATTCCAGACAGGAAACCTTCCGAGGAGGAGAACCACTTCCAACAAGACTATCTGCAGTATGTTGAACATGCCAAAATATTGACACAGACACACAAAACTAATGGTTCATAGTTGCATGCGACGATTACAAGCAAATCTGTCATATATGGCTGCACTCGCAGATAGGAAGCCTGAAGTTAAGGGACCGCCTTGTCCAGCATATCTCAGTGCACCTCCACTGAACCTGACTCTGAGACCCAGAGCAGTACCGATTGGCGCTGAGAATTCAGCAACGCCTCCAGATGCTGTAGCAGATAGAGAAGAGCGAAATAGGTCGATACAGGATCTGTATCGACGACTGCAAGCTGTCTTCCCTACGTTCGACCCGAAAAAGGAGCCAGCCTTCCGCACGGCACCCTCGGGCCAGAAGCCTAGTAACCCAATGGCCCCGAGCCAGCATGCCAGTCCCGCTGCCCAGAGGACACCCCAGCTGCCAAATATGCCTGGCCCGCCAATGAATCTACAGCAGCCCAACTTGGCTTTGCAGTAGGACGATGGAAAGAAGCCTTTTGCGCTGTGTAGTAATTTGGGACGTTTGTGGACGTAATGGAAGAACAGGCATAGCAGGGAAGGGAAAGCGGGCCTGCGATTCCCGCTATCCTGTTGGCGTTTTCGACTTAGAGGCTTGATTTCGGTTACTTGGCTATATGATACCACTTGGTATTGCGTTTCCTCACCTTTGGATTTTGGGGGGAGACCACATGACAGCGACGTTTGCTTGGAGACGCATACACTCATGAAGCATAAAAATGATGAAACTCTCTCGGGAGGCATGCTTTGCTTAGATTAGCTGTACCTATCTTTTTCTTATACACTAGCTAGTACTTGTATAACTCCTTTACAGTGCTGACGAGCGGTTAGCCATGTGAATATTTGGATTCTGTCCGATGGGATAGTCTCCGTTGCCATGCCCTGTTGATGGTTTGCCTACGGCGTTACACAAACTAGGAGCTTTCGGAAAGGGGTATATCATGTGACACTCGGAGATTTTGTTAGAATATTTGTCTCACTGAATCTGGTGCGACGGTACGTGTTCGTGATGGCTTCAGCGAAGTCGAAGCCTCATCTGATGTATCAATACAGATGCAAAACCCGATCTGGAGAATGCAGATCTGCTAGCGCCACGCTAAATCTTTAGCTACAGTCTCCCGGTGGGCCATTGAGATACGAGTATTATAACGTCGAGAGTTCATGTTCGTCCTCCATGTCACTTTATCATCTCAGCCTCAAGATAGAGCTGGGTACCTGAAAACCTTGTTATTTATGAATGGATATGCGTGAATATGAGAGAAAATTAGGGCTTAAACATTATTTTGTGTGTGAGAGGCCGCCCTGTGGCAGACAAAGTTACGTCTTGAGCAATTTCTCAGATCCATTTAACAATACATGTGCTATCCTTAAATTGAAGTCTCATCTTGCTTCTGCTCAACAATTCTTAATCTTTGCCTGATATTCAGAGTAAAGATACTACATTGGAATCCATAATTATATCAGTTTCACATTATTCCACACACCATGGCACAGAAAACAGAACCCCTCGCACCATATCATCTACCTGAAGAGAATAGGTGTACGTGTCTGCATCACCCAGCTCCCTCGTACATGGACAACTTCACTGACTCCTTGCTTAACTAGCCGTCAGGACACCTCCTGAAATGAATAGAACTGAGCAGCTCACCTACTGGCTCGGTGAGGATCGCATCGTCAACAACACGGTCAATTCTGCCCATGTTACACTCGCCAGACGTGGCTATGAGATTCAGCAGATAATGGGCATTCCCAATCAATACGGCATGTTTTCGTCAGGTCCTGCTCGCCTACAAGCTTATGAAGGGTATTTGGTGGCATATTTAGCTTTCCTCCTTTTGTTCCTTACTATTGTTGTTGCAGCGATTCTCATGCTGCGTTATCTTGTCGAGTCGAGAGAATTTTCGATTCCTAGATTAATATTGGCTTATTTGATGTTTGCGATTCCACTGATTGCCATCGCTTGGCTAATGGTGGTTTTCGGTCGTCGCCGTTCCCCAGATTATGTCTGGGCCGAAGGTCGGAAATTACATACGGTATAGGAGATGCAAATCATTGGTTTGGTTCAAGTCAGATACATCAGGAGTACTGGTTTTGTCATATAATTGCCATTATATGTGATCCATAAACCAATGATCTGAGAGTGGGTTTGATAACGCATATATGAATCAGCAGATCATGATCTGGCTGTAAGATTGATGTTTGGGATGTCATTTTGTGGTTCTTACTACTGAAATTATGAAAGGAGGCGTCCACCTCCAGGCATATAATGTAGCAGCGGATAAAACCTGGTACTGGTGATAACGGTTAAAAAATAGGTTGGCTGGTGAATCTGGTATGCGTTTCTCTCCGAAAGGCCTCAAGTACCTAGCCTTAATGACAAAACTTTGAACATGTATTCTGGCCTCTACCCCAAAGTTTAACAGAGGGCTTCGAAACTCAGAATCTGCCATTAAGATTATTGTCGGATACACTTTTGGGACCTTCTAGGTCGCTGGTGGAATATTCTAATATACTTTCATTCTCTCTTATAAAAAGAAGTGCCACCATTCATCAGAAATAGGATAAACCTCCCCTTACACCAATTTACATATTCATCTACTCGACCATTTGGCTACTCTCATCAGCCATGTCCTCAACGTATTCAACGACTCCCGCTCCTCCTCCTCCCTCTTATCTTCCTCCTCGCCCCCATCCTCCTCCTCCTCCCCCTCATATTCCCCCTCAAGGTAAGATCAACGCAGCTATAACTGCGCTTCGCCGGCTCACCTTCCAATCAGAGCAACTCGCTGACTTACACCAGAAAATGCAACTGCTGGGGCCTCCAGACCGTCAAGAGGTGCCAAGAGAAGTACCATGAAGACCATCAGGTTATTATTCGGCCGCCAAGTCCGAAATGGCCAGCCAAACCCCGTCCTCGTTTCAGTAGCCACCCGAGGCTACAACATCCAGTCCCGCGTTTTGCATATTCCTGACTCGATCGGCATATTCACACGCGGATCCCCTCGCCGATCAGCTTGGGAGGGTTTCGTGTTTGTATATGCATCCTTAAACCTTCTATTATTGGCTGGCATGTTCGCATGTTGGATAATGATTCTGGAAGACTATGGAGATCACTCTGCGTGGATACCGATATCTATTGTAGTCCTGTACATCGCGGTGGTAATGCTCATCTGGGTAGTAGTGATTTACAACCCTCGGCGCAGGCCTGGCTATAATTGGAGAGATAACCCGCAGGTGCAGGTGGTGTGATTGTTGGGCGATTTGTATCTTTTGCGAATTGAACGCCATTTCTACTGGCGATGGCTACCTACCTGATGTTTTGGTTAATGGTGTCCTATGAGGTAGTATTACATGATTATACTGGTACTATTTGCAACTTTGGAAGACACAAGAGCAAATGCCCCTTTCTACACAATATCTTCCCAACTGGTGAATGTTTTCTACTAGGTATATTGAGAAAGCTGTTGATTGAATGAAATTCTTCATTACAGTATTGTAATTACCAGAAGGCCCAGCAGCAACACACCTGGCGTAGACTTTCCGCACATAGGTAGGTGGGCGGGAATGAAGGTCACCCAGGATGGTATCTAGTTCTCTTCGATCATGGAAGAAATTTACAGACTAAACTCAATCTCATTAGGGCTGAGTTGCCAAGGTCCAAGGTGAGAATAACTTGTACGATAGACAATTACACATCGCAACCGCTTACCTACGGGTTCGACTAATCAAAACAAGAGCAAATCAGGATGCTCGTCCCCCAACCATCTTTGCATCTTTTTTTGGCTTGCCGTGATCCACATGGTGGGAAAAAAGCAAGAGAAAAAAAAAGATCTGCGGAGGCGTTTGGATGGTGCTCCACAAACGAGATGGTGGTAGAAACATGTGCTTCTGGGAGAGGAAGAGTCTCGTGACACCAGGAGAGCTGGTTTCCTGCTTCACAGCGTGCTCGTACAATGCTAATCTGGAGATGTCTGTGTTCTACAATCCATCTCTCATTTCTGCTCTCGTCATACAGTTTGCCTCGTGCTTGTTCAAACACTCAACGACGGATCGTATCTCGTATGAACCGAAGAGGCAACAATGAATCCATCACCGATGGAGGGGTCAATCTTATTCGATCCATTGAATTTTTTTTTCTTTTGGGGGTCCCAGGGCCGCTGCGGGGTCCGTTTAGTGCGTGGGCTTCTGAAGGAATACCACGCAAACGCCTGCAAACATCCATCATAGGCAATCTAGAGCCCCCCGAGCAGCGCCGTCATTGGCCCATCTGGCTGGTGGCGGTGGAACGGGCGCTGTGATCTCAGCTGCATTGGCCAATGGCGAGGCGCTGGCTCTCAACATTTCGAGGCTAATCCGCGCCAGTCATGGCTTGATGATGGTATTGATTGGCAAGAGGAAAAAAAAAATAAGATGGTGTCAAATCCGCCGAGATTTTTTTTTCTCTTCCTTTCCTTTCTTCTTCCTCCTCCTCAACTACGGCAAGAGCATCCTTCAAGCTTCTTTCTTTCTCTCCATACTCTCTGAAGGACGCCTTGCAATTGTTGAGGAAGCAGATGACAGCGAGGTAGCTTTTGACCTGCCCGGGAGAAGCTCTGAAAACGAGTTTTTCGTGTCAGTCGCCAGCAAACCTTCGCCCCTCACTTTCTCTTCATCACCATCTTTTGCCCCGCCTTGGGTATCGTCAGTAACAAGACAGCTGGGGAAAAAGCTTCTTGAACGGCGAAAAATCAGGAGTTGCTTTCTGCTGAACCTCAATCACACAAAAGAGGAAAAGAAAACAACCTTTTACACCAAAAAACATGGCTGTTCAGCTCCTCAAGCCCGCCTCGGCCAGCTATGGCAGCAGCGAGCGCCTCGTCTGCCTTGAGCTCGAGGATGGCTCAACCTACCAGGGTTACAGCTTCGGTGCTGAGAAGAGCATCGCCGGAGAGCTGGTTTTCCAGACCGGCATGGTGGGCTACCCCGAATCCATCACAGACCCCTCATATCGCGGCCAGATCCTCGTCATCACCTTTCCCTTAGTCGGAAACTATGGTGTCCCTTCGCGGGAGACGCTGGACGAGCTGCTCGGCGACCTGCCTGCCCACTTTGAGTCGTCCCAGATTCACATTGCCGGTCTTGTTACCGCTTCTTACTGCGGCGAGGACTTCTCCCACTTCCTCGCTACCTCCTCCCTGGGCACATGGCTCAAGGAGCAGGGCGTTCCCGCCATGTATGGCGTCGACACCAGAGCCTTGACCAAGCGGATCCGTGAAAAGGGTAGCATGCTGGGCAAGATGAGACTTGCCAGCATTGCCGCTGCTGGCAACGGCGCCGCCAATGGCCTCGCCTCTCTCGACGAATTCGAGGCAATTGACTGGGTAAACCCAAACACACAGAACTTGGTGGCACAGGGTGAGTTTCCCCATCTGCCTCCCTCTTTACTAGATAAACCCACAAAAAGACAATATGCTCATGCCTTTCGTAGTATCCGTCAAGGAGCCCAAGTTGTATAAGCCTCCCGCGTCCGTTGTTGCTCGCAAGCATCCCTCCGGCCGGACAATCCGTGTTCTCTGTGTCGATGTTGGTATGAAGTACAACCAGCTTCGATGCTTCCTCAAGCGAGGTGTCGAAGTCGTAGTTGTCCCTTGGGACTACGATCTGGCCAAGGCTGCCGGTGAAGAGTACGACGGTCTCTTCATCTCCAACGGTCCTGGTGACCCAGCTGTCCTTGAGAGCACTGCCAAGAACATTGCTGCCGTCATGGAGACCAACAAGATCCCCATCTTCGGCATCTGCTTGGGCCACCAGCTCATGGCCCGCGCTTCTGGTGCAAAGACCGCCAAGATGAAGTTTGGTAACCGCGGCCACAACATTCCCTGCACAAGCATGGTCACTGGAAAGTGCCACATCACTTCCCAGAACCACGGTTTCGCTGTGGATGCCGCCAGCCTGCCCACCGGCTGGACAGAGCTCTTCGTCAACGCCAACGATGGCAGCAACGAGGGTATCATGCACGTTGAGAAGCCATACTTTAGCGTCCAGTTCCACCCCGAGAGCACCCCTGGCCCTCGCGACACAGAGTATCTCTTTGACGTCTTCATTGACACCATGGCCAACTGCGCTGAGAACCCTGCTCTTCTCAAGGCTCCCGTCGCTTTCCCCGGCGGAACCATTGCGGAGAACGAGAGGCTTCACCCTCGGGTTTCTGTCAAGAAGGTCCTTGTTCTTGGCAGTGGTGGTCTCAGCATTGGCCAGGCTGGCGAGTTCGACTACTCTGGTAGCCAGGCCATCAAGGCTCTCAAGGAGGAAGGCATCTACACTGTCCTCATCAACCCCAACATTGCCACCATTCAAACCTCAAAGGGCTTGGCCGACAAGGTCTACTTCCTGCCTGTCAACGCCGAGTTCGTCCGAAAGGTCATCCTGTATGAGCGACCAGATGCCATCTACGTCACTTTCGGTGGCCAGACTGCTCTGCAGGTCGGTATCCAACTCAAGGATGAGTTTGAGAGCCTTGGTGTCAAGGTTCTGGGTACCCCCATCGACACCATCATCACCACCGAGGACCGAGAGCTCTTTGCCCGAAGCATGGACTCCATTGGCGAAAAGTGCGCCAAGTCAGCCTCAGCCAGCAATGTGGATGAAGCTCTCCATGTCGTCAAGGACATTGGCTTCCCCGTCATTGTCCGTGCCGCCTATGCCCTGGGTGGTCTTGGCAGTGGTTTCGCCAACAATGAGCAGGAGCTGCTGGATCTCTGCCACAAGGCATTCGCCGCCAGTCCTCAAGTCCTGATTGAGCGAAGTATGAAGGGATGGAAAGAAATCGAATATGAAGTTGTTCGAGATGCCCAGGACAACTGCATTACTGTCTGTAACATGGAGAACTTTGACCCTCTTGGTATCCACACTGGTGATTCCATCGTGGTCGCCCCCTCCCAGACCCTCTCAGATGAAGACTACAACATGCTCCGAACAACGGCCGTCAATGTCATTCGACACCTTGGCGTTGTCGGTGAGTGTAACATTCAGTATGCTCTGAACCCCTTCTCTCGGGAGTACTGCATTATTGAGGTCAACGCTCGATTGTCCCGATCCTCTGCCTTGGCCTCCAAGGCCACAGGTTATCCCTTGGCCTTTATTGCCGCCAAGCTGGGTCTTGGAATTCCTCTCAAGGAGATTAAGAACTCGGTGACCAAGGTTACTTGCGCCTGCTTCGAGCCTTCTCTCGACTACGTTGTCGTCAAGATGCCCAGATGGGACTTGAAGAAGTTCACTCGTGTCTCCACCCAGCTCGGATCTTCCATGAAGAGTGTCGGTGAAGTCATGAGCATTGGTCGCTCGTTTGAAGAAGCCATTCAAAAGGCTATCCGAGCCATCGACTTCCACAACCTTGGCTTCAACGAGACCAAGGCTCTCATGAGCATCGATGACGAGCTGCAGACGCCCTCTGACCAGCGTCTGTTTGCCATTGCCAACGCCATGCACCAGGGCTACTCCGTCGACAAGATTTGGGAAATGACCCGAATTGACAAGTGGTTCCTCCGAAAGCTCAAGGGACTGAGCGATTTCTCCAAGCAAATGACTCAGTTCACCACCGTCGATATTGCACAGAACCCCAGCATCCTTCTGCAAGCCAAGCGTCTGGGTTTCTGCGACCGACAGCTAGCCAAGTTCTGGAGCTCCAACGAAATCGCTGTCCGCCGCCTCAGGCTTGACGCTGGCATCCAGCCCTTTGTCAAGCAGATTGACACGGTTGCTGCCGAGTTCCCTGCCTTTACCAACTACCTGTACCTCACCTACAACGCGTCTGAGCACGATGTCGACTTTGAGGACCATGGTGTCATGGTTCTCGGCTCTGGTGTGTACCGTATCGGCTCGTCTGTCGAGTTCGATTGGTGCTCTGTCCGTGCCATCCGTACCCTGCGAGCCACCGGCCACAAGACCATCATGGTCAACTACAACCCAGAGACGGTGAGCACAGATTACGACGAGGCGGACAAGCTGTACTTTGAGAACATCACGCTCGAGACGGTTCTGGACATTTACCAGCTGGAGAATGCACACGGCGTTCTTGGTGCCATGGGTGGCCAGACCCCCAACAACATTGCCCTTCCTCTGCATCGCGCTGGAGTCAAGGTGCTGGGTACCTCTCCCGAGATGATTGATACCGCTGAGAACCGATACAAGTTCTCTCGTATGCTGGACCGAATCGGCGTCGACCAGCCTACCTGGAAGGAGCTTACTAGCTTTGAGGAGGCCAGGGCTTTCTGCCAGGCAGTCTCCTACCCTGTGCTGGTCCGCCCTTCATACGTCCTTTCTGGCGCTGCCATGAACACTGTTTACTCTGAGAAGGACCTGGAGAGCTACCTGGCCCAGGCTGCCGAGGTCTCTCGCGAGCACCCAGTCGTCATTACCAAGTACATTGAGAACGCAAAGGAGATTGAGATGGACGCTGTCGCCAAGGACGGTGTTATGGTCGGTCACTTCATTTCCGAGCACGTGGAGAACGCTGGTGTTCACTCCGGTGACGCCACGCTAATCCTGCCCCCTCAGGATCTTGAGCGCACCACTATCGATCGCATTGTGGAGGCCACTCGCAAGATTGGTGCCGCCCTGAACGTGACTGGCCCCTTCAACATCCAGTTCATTGCCAAGGACAACGACATCAAGGTCATTGAGTGTAACGTCCGAGCTTCCCGCTCGTTCCCATTCGTTTCCAAGACCATGGGTGTTGACCTCATCGAGATGGCCACCAAGGCCATCATGAACCAGCCCTTCCAGGAGTACCCTCCCACGGATATTCCTCCCGACTGCGTTGGTGTCAAGGTGCCTCAGTTCAGTTTCTCTCGTCTCTCCGGCGCCGACCCCGTCCTTGGTGTCGAAATGGCTTCTACTGGTGAAGTTGCCTGCTTTGGTGTCGACAAGAACGAGGCATACCTCAAGGCTCTCCTGTCCACTGGATTCAAGATCCCCAAGAAGAACATTCTGCTGTCCATTGGTTCGTACAAGGACAAGAAGGAGATGTTGCCGTCGGTGCAGAAGCTGCAGAAGATTGGCTACAAACTGTTTGCCACCGCTGGTACCGCCGATTTCTTGCAGGAGCACGGAGTTCCCGTCCAGTACCTCGAAGTCCTCGGTAAGGAGGAGGACAAGGAATCGGAGTTTTCTCTCACTCAGCACCTGTCCAAGAACACAATTGATCTGTACATCAACCTGCCTTCCAACAACAAGTACCGCCGCCCGGCCAACTACATGAGCAAGGGTTACCAGACTCGTCGTATGGCTGTTGACTACCAGATCCCCCTGGTTACCAACGTCAAGAACGCCAAGATTCTGATTGAGGCCATTGCCCGAAGCTTCGAGCTCAATGTTGCCAAGCGCGATTACCAGACTAGCCACAAGACGGTTGTCCTGCCCGGCCTGGTCAACGTTGCAGCCTTTGTTCCCGGACTTGTCACCCCCCAGAGCCACGACATGGAGGTTGTCACCAAGGCCTCCATCGCTGCGGGCTTCAGCATGATCCGCGTCATGCCTCTCGGCCTCGAGGGTGCCATCACTGACGCCATCACTCTGAGGGCTGCTCAGCAGAACAGCAAGCTCGGCGACTTCTGCGACTACAACCTGTCTGTCTCTGCCACTTCGGAGAACGACAGCCAGATCAGCGCCCTTGCCGGTGAAGTCGGCTCCCTCTTCATCCCCTTCAACCACTTGTCTGGCAACATTAGCAAGGTGGCTGCCGTCACTGCCCACTTTGACGCCTGGCCGACGCACAAGGTCATTGTGACCGATGCCAAGCTGACTGACCTGGCGTCGATCCTGTTGCTTGCTTCGCTGCACAACCGCCGCATTCACGTTACTTCGGTTACGAACAAGGACGACATTCGGCTGATTGCGCTGTCCAAGGCCAAGGGTCTGCGTGTTTCCTGCGACGTCTCCATCTACTCTCTCTACCTGTCTACCAAGGACTACCCTGAGCTTGACCGACTCCTCCCCACCCCCGAGGACCAGGCTGCTCTCTGGGAGAACATGGCACACATTGACGTCTTCTCCGTCGGAAGCCTGCCTTACCAGCTCGCCGAGTCCCTGGGCCACAAGGCTGACACATCCAGCGGCGTTGCGGATGCCCTTCCGCTGCTGCTGACCTCTGTCACCGAGGGCAAGCTGACAGTTGACGACCTCAAGGAGAAGCTTTACCAGAACCCCATGGAGATCTTTGAGCTCCATGATCAGGTCGGTACCAGCATCGAGGTTGAGATTGATCGTCCTTACCAGGTTCTCCCCGGCAGCGTGTGGTCGCCGTTTGAGGGCCGTGTGATGCGCGGATCTGTCCGCAGGGTCACTTTCCAGGACGCCACCGTCTGCTTGGACGGTGAGCTCCTGCCGGTGCCCCCCAAGGGCAAGGATATGTCTTCGCACAACATTCCTCGGGACATCCCCGTCTCTCCCCCTCTGAAGCCCGCCATGGGCCTCATTACCCAGGTCACCGAGAGCCCCAAGCCCAGACAGCAGGCCGCGTTCAGCAGCCCCAAGATTGCGGCTAGGTTCCGCAACATGGAGGGACTGGGCTCGCCCGCCAGACTGGGAAGCGCCGTGGATGAGTTGGGTCTGTCTCTGTCACCCCAGCCCGCCGCCAGCTCCCCTCTCCAGCAGCTGCTGTCGCAGCCCAACTCGTTCAAGAACTCTCACGTTCTGTCTGTGAAGCAGTATACCCGAGCTGACCTGCACTTGCTCTTTACTGTTGCCCAGGAGATGCGACTTGGCGTTCAGCGTGAGGGCGTCTTGAACGTCCTCCGCGGACGTGTTCTCTGCACACTCTTCTACGAGCCCTCTACTCGCACCTCGGCTTCGTTTGATGCTGCCATGCAGAGACTTGGCGGACGCACCATTGCGATTTCGACCTCCAGCTCGTCTGTTCAGAAGGGCGAGACGCTGCAGGACACTCTGCGAACGCTGGCCTGCTACGGAGATGCAGTTGTCTTGCGCCACCCCCAGGAAACCTCTGTGGACATTGCAGACAAGTACTGCCCCGTCCCGGTTGTCAACGGCGGAAACGGTAGCAAGGAGCACCCGACCCAGGCATTCCTCGACCTCTTCACCATCCGTGAGGAGCTGGGTACTGTTCAGGGTCTGACCATTACCTTCCTGGGTGATCTCCTGTATGGCCGACCTGTTCACTCGCTGGTGTACCTGCTCCAGCACTACCAGGTCAAGGTCCAGCTGGTGTCCCCCAAGGCTCTGTCTCTCCCTGCCAAGGTGAGAGAGCAGCTGATTGCATCAGGACAGCTCCTGGTTGAGTCTGAGACTCTGACACCCGAGATCCTGGCCCGCAGTGACGTCCTGTACTGCACGCGTGTTCAGAAGGAGCGGTTCGAGAGCGTGGAGGCTTATGAGAAGGTCAAGGATTCATACCGCGTGGATAACGCTACGCTGAAGAATGCCAAGAGCTCCATGGTTGTGTTGCACCCTCTGCCCAGGAATGAGGAGGTGGCTGAGGAGGTGGACTTTGACCAGAGGGCGGCGTACTTTAGACAGGTAAGCACAACTCCCCAGCGAAATGAGGAGGTGAATTGGCTAACATTGATTTACAGATGCGGTATGGTCTTTACTGCAGGATGGCGCTCCTGGCACTTGTTATGGCTAGCTCGTAAAGAGGCTATATGTTGTCAGACGCGGCGGCGCATTTTCCCAAAGACTGTACAGAGTAGATTTTCTTTCGTTTCGGTTTTCACTTTCGATGGTTTCTTTTGGGTGGAAGGCGAACATTTCGGTTTATTCAAAAAGGCGGTATGATGTAGAAGGTTATTTCTTATTCTTTTTCCCGGACGTTACGTGTTAGAGTACGTCCTAGGTATAAAACCCGTATTTCAGCAAAGGGCAACATTTGCTTCATTTGGAGGGTTTTTTGGGTTTGTGTGGCGTTGAAGCCAACGGACCGTAGATGATATTCGTATGATACCCAATAAACATGTTTGTATACGCATACGTATTTTTATACGTATGCGTATGTGCGTACGTATGTACGTATGTGCGTTCCGTGCGTTTTGCGTGTATGTGTGTTTTGTATGTGTGTGTGTTTTGTATGTAGGTTTATTTGAGAGGTGAGTTTTGTATACATCTTTACAGGTATGTTTATTTCGACAGTTTTTTCAAGCATCAGCAATTGTAGAATTCAACACTCTAGAACAACGAGTATACAGCTCTTAGGAGCTTCAAAAAGAGGTGATTAATTTCACTTAATCAAGCCGTTGAAACAAATCAACAGCCTCAAATGGTAGCGCACAAGACTCCAGCTGTTCATCAATAGATGCTTTGTCATCCAAAACACTGGCTTTTCAGTGGAGAACCTGGCAACGTCCAGCGTCCAATTGGCTAAAGCACCAATCAAGACGGAAGTACAGTCTACTCACGGTTTTGCTACTGCAATCATGGGAAAAAAGTGTAGAAGCTACACAATTCCCAGATCCCCACGGCTAAAAGCGCCTCATTCGATTTCGAGAGCGTCATGCAATCGGACGGCTGTCCCACTTTTAGCACCTTCTTTCCCTCAAATTCTAAGAACTTCATTTACTCAATCCATGATCATGATTCACTACCTATACTCAAACTCATAATCTCGTAATAATCCGTCTATTTTAAAATCTCATCACAGCTTTTGCTCCTACTTTCTTTTTAAGGGAGGGGGGATCAGCTTTAAGTTACTGGCTGCATCTCTCGATTTTGATGAGATATTCAGGCTTGCGATATTTCGCTTCGACGGCCACGACGAGGACGAGGATGGCTTTGTATCGCCGGCCTTCGACGGTGCTCACCACTGAGGAGGAGAAGCTGATTTGTACGTCTCTTTCACTGTGTTCATGTCCATGTCTGTGTCTCTCTACCTCATTCTCACTCACTCATCACATCCTCTCATGACTCATCCCCTCAACACCACAACTCAACCATCACCACCCCATCATACAGCATCATATAAACTAACACTCCTCAAAAAACAGTCGCCCCAGCAGGCCACCACCCCCACGGCCAAGCCCCCCAATTCACCCTCTCCCAACTCCACCGCTCCGACCTCGACCCAACTTCCCCCATCCCCCAATTCAACGCCTGGTTCTCCCTCGCCCAGCGCACCCCGTCCATCTCCCAGCCCGAAGCATGCACCTTGTCCACCGCCCACCTCCCCTCCGGCCGCGTCTCCTCCCGCATCGTCTACCTCAAGGAGCTCGACCCCCACGGTTTCGTCATGTACACTAACCTCGGCACCTCGCGTAAGGCGCATGATTTGCAGACAAACCCGCACGCCAGCCTCGTCTTCTACTGGCCACCCTTGCAGAGGCAGGTTCGTGTCGAGGGTATTACGGAGACGAATTCCCGGGAGGAGAGCCAGACGTACTTTGATACTCGCGTGAGGGGAAGTCGTATTGGAGCTTGGGCGAGTCGTCAGTCTGCCGTGCTCAAGCCCCAGCCCTCAGCGAAGCAGCCAGAATCTGGATCCGAGGCGCTGGTAAACGGCACGGATGCCACCACTAATCCAGAGTACGAGGACGACGGCAGAGCCCAGCTGGAAGGCTGGGTCAAGGAAGTCGAAGAGCGCTTCAAGGGCCAGGACAAGATCCCCGTGCCTGACTTCTGGGGCGGTCTGCGTCTAGTCCCCCAGCGCGTCGAGTTCTGGCAGGGCAGGGAGAGCAGGTTGCACGATCGCTTCGTGTACGAGTGGGAGGAGGGCGAGGATGGAAAGGAGGGCAAGTGGCGTTTGGAGAGACTGAGTCCTTGATTCTGCAAAGTCATCCCCGACATAATACACTACATGCTCTCTATATACATGTAATTTTAGAAAAAATGCAACACGTCTGGCATAGAATGCACTAATACAAGGCTCTTGGGTGAAAGAAAAAGGGGAGCAGATAACACAAGAGAGTCACAAAAGAAAAAACAAAGTTCAGATCAAGATAGTTATGGAAAAAATATCATATTGGGTATATCATATGCCCCCCTTCTATAGGAGGCATAAAGTGATTACTATGCTCAGTATCCAAAATACAAAAGCTATGTAGCTACTAACTAACAGGATATAAAGTGGTATAAAGAGATGGGTGTCCCATCCAAAAACAGTCATATCCAACTCAGAACCCTCCCAAGTTATGATTCCCAAAAGGCCTTTTTCAGAGTCCCAGGGGTACATCCATCAGGATCATACCATGCTAGTGACTCTAAAAGTCCCAATAAAAAATAAAAGAAGATCCCTCAACCCAGTGAGCCGAATGTCAGGCCACTATTGCTCCACGCTTGCAATTCTCCAAAACGCCCTTGTAAATATGCTCATGTCCTCAACATGCTAATAAAAGGAATAACAAAAATGCCGGATATTAGAAAAAATGAATAAATGCCCATCGCTTTGTCAAATGACTCGTCAAGTATGCCGAAAACAAAATATGGATAACTTTCCAGCTTTGCGGGATATTCAGCTGAAACATCACCGTTTCCTCTTTTTTTGCGCTGCCCCCACATCTTCACAGGCCAAACCCCACGCCAACCGTCGTCTTGGATCGGGTGTGGCTCGGCACAAACTCGCAGTCGCTGCTCGCTGCACTATCCGGAGGCGTGAGTTGGCGAGCAGGCTTCCACCGTGAGCCAGACTCCAGTTCAGCGGCAAGCTGCATGTCAACCATGGCGTCGGTAAGGCAGTCGTCGTCGCAGAGCGGCAGGATGCGATAGTCCAAGCTCTCCATGATGCACCGCTCCGTGACGTTGAGCTGGTCGTTGGACCACAGGCCGCGGCCCCACGCAAGACGGTAGAACTGCGGTGGCTGCTGCGGATCCTGCGTGAACTTGGCCGCGATGACAAGCGCAGCCAGGATGATGATTTCGGGACGTACGGAGTCGATGTGAAGCTGCCGGCGAGGAGCGTCGCGCGGCGTCGATGGGAGAGAGTGTCGCTTGATGAGGGATGGTGATGCCGCGGCCGAGTCGACATCGTCAGGGTGCAGCGGGCACGACAGCGGGCACGACAGCCGCCACGTGCGGGCAAACTTTGTGTCGAGACTGTCGAGAATGCAGACCGCCAGGGCCAGCATCTCCATGGTCAGGTCGGCCCTCGACAGCATGGCCTGGACAAAGGGCACCGATGCGCTCGCCAGCGACGCCGATGCGGGAATCAGATTGACAAGATGGATGGCGGGACCTGCAACCAAGAACTGTTAGCAAAAACTTGATTCGCCCAGGCAAAGCGGCAATGCAGATGCAAGCCCTAGGTTGCAGTCGGATTACTCCGTATTCCGCCTTTCCGTGTCCCCATCCATGCAGCCAGCCAAGACAAGACGGTACAGGGCACAGCAGAGCAGGACAGGACAGGACAGGACAGGACAGGACAGGACAGGACAGAGCATAGCTCGTAAAACAAGCATTTCCGAAAAAACTCACCTCGGTATCGCGGATTTAGCGTCTCATCGCCCTCGAGCGATTGGTATTGGTCCACGCTCGCCTTGCTCAGGGTCGGCGGCGGTGTGGGCAGCCTGGACAGGGGCCGGTAGGTGAAAGTGCGCTCATAGTCGGAATCGTCGTCGTCATCTGCCGCAAAGCGAACGTCACGGTTACCTCGTCGCTGCATCGTTGCGGTGTTGAGCTGCGGTTGCGTTTCCGATCTGGTGTGGTGCGAATCGGGTAGGGCCGCTTCCCATTGTTTGCAGTGCAAAGAAAGACAGACGCCTCTTGACCAGAAAACCCCAGGTATCACAAAATATCCGCCTTGATTTCCTTGCTCTTGTAGTAATTTTTTCTGGATATCTTCTGATCTTCCGCTTTTATTTTTCTTCTTTTCTTTCTTGTCTGTTTTGTCGTTTTCGTCGTCGTCGTCTTTGCGTGTGTGGTGCGTGGGGGATAGACCCTGAAATAAGTAGTCCAGAAGCAAGAACAGTACAGTAGCGGTAGCTGATCACGCGAGCAAAGGGGGCAGAGATGCAAACGATCAATGCCAGCAACAGTAACAAAGCGAGCGGAGGAGCAGTGAATCGAATCGAGCCGAGCAAGACGCAAGTTTGGAAGATCGGTGTGCTAGATATATGAAATCAACGACAGCCGTTACAGGGGACCCCCCTCCCGCTCCGTGCTAGGAGAAAGCTCGCCCGCGCTCATGTTTCTTCGTCTCTAAGGATAAGGCTGAGTCGCTGCTGACTCCAGTGGAGGCGATGCCAAGGCCAGGGAGCCCAGTGACGGTGCGGTGGCGCACCCGCTAGAGCCGCTAAAGTGCCAGCGGAGAGAACGCCAGAAACAACCACGCTAGGGCACTTTCCAGGGGGCTGTTCCAGCGAATAGACGCCTCTCCGCCGCGAGCACAGACCCAAGATCATTCAAGGGATGCGGCGGCCAAGCTGCGTCAAGCTGCGAGGTTAGAGTAGGTACTTGCTCGCAGTGGCATTCGGCTATGCGATGCGCAGGTACCTGTTCATCGACCCGTAAGGGGAATTGCTTGACAGTAGCATTGTTGATCAATCATTGCAAGCGGTTTCGTTTGCCAGCCCGAGACCCTTCGTGCTGCTGCAGGTGAGATTTGGGCATGTGAGATTTTGCTCAATGAGGAGCGGCCAAATCCAAAGCTTATTTGCTCACCAATCTTTGTCGTTCCAAGTCATCCCCTTCTATTCTTAGCCGTCGCCATCTCCGGCTTCACATGTTTGGAGCACGGGCTGCGTCGCACGGCGTGTCACACAAGGCGTCACGGGAAGGAATAAAGAACATTGAACGAGGCACGCTCCGATGTCTTCATGTTGGGGCCAAGCAGTGTTCGGGAGCAGCTGCATGTCTGGATGCCAGAACTCCCTGGAGATGCCGTCCACAAGCTTCCCCTCCGTGCCACTGCGCGCGCAACACGCCAATCCCGTCATCGAAGTCATCTTATCGACCAAATTTGAGTACGTAAATGCCTTCGGTCCAGAATTGAAAAGCGCCTGCAAACTGCAGGTACACCCATCGGTGAACCACCATGAGCATGGCAACCCTTGCATGCCATGCCATCGATTATGACATGTCCTCCGAGTCTGAATAGGCTGTAGCAGGCGGTGAATACAGAATTTGTCGTGCTCCAAGGATCACCTTCGCTTACAAGCACCCCGTACATCTCCGTGCATCTTCCAGATCGCGGTTCATTTGGTCTTCAACATGCATCTTGGCATCTCCCTGCCGTTATCAACTCAAGCCCAATCCAGTGCAGCGTGTCTGGCGGCCCCCTTTTTCGGCTTCTAGACGGTTTAAACGTCATGATCCCTGACAAGCCAACCAGTGAATACGAGCCCCCTCTAGTCTCTGCTGCTTCGGCTCGTACGAGAAGCGCCGTTATGGCCGTCCGTGGTTTGGAAACAGTGCGTGCTAAAGCGTGATTTACCGCTCTGCCGACTGGTCTTGACCACCGTCTGCACGCGACTTTCTTCCCACGGTGGAGACGCGGCGAACAAACACCATTGACCCCTTTAATTGTGAATTTTCGTCACGTCCCGGAGCAAAGAGGGTGCCGGGATCCCGTTAATTCCAGCTTGGAAGCTTTTTCGTGGCATTCTTCCTTGGCTATTCCAAGCTCATATTTTTGGAAATCGGATTTCGTTTTTAGCTCACTCCGCCTTGGGCCAGCTAACCATGAAAGCGAGATTGCTTTGCTAGCCGATCAATCAGCTTATAAGCTAGATTAATATCTCCCCTCTTGGCAGTTTCAACGACCCCTTGCAGCAAGATGACGAGAGAGCTCGAATTCCATATGTCGATTGTATCAGTGGTCGTGGTTGTAGTAGTAATCAATGGACAAAAATGTTAAACCCTGTGGCCCGCTAACATTGTGCGACGGATACGGAGCGTATGATGATGACTGTCTCACAAAACTTTTTTTTTTGTGCGCGGGATGTTGTGTAGCGGTGGCAAAAGGGAAATCGAATAGAATCCGAACAGAAGCTTCCTAGTCAATGAATGATACTGTATGGAGTTCGGAGTCGAATCTTGCAAGCGATGTCAGTCTGGAGAGAACGGTGGACCCAGAGTTAGCTCAGGTTGGATTGCCTCGATTTGGACCCCGTTGCCGATGCTGCCGCGGATCATTTGGGCGCCGGGGCCATCTAAATTCTGGTAGCAGATTCGGGGAAAAGAAATTGGCTGATATCGCACGAGGAAGAGTGGTTGGTGTATCCGGCACCTGCAGTGAGGCTGAGTTGGGATGGCGGGGCGGCTGTAAATTGTAATGCGAGTGTTCGGCATCTGGGTTTGCCGTGGGAATAATAGGAGATGCCAAGGACTTACACAAAATTACCCAAAGGGGAACACGGAGGTGAAGATGTGAAAAGGGACAAGATGGAAGATGGAGGCGAGATTTGGAACTCAATTTTGAGGCGGAAACTCTGGTAAGAGGAGTAACAAACGGGAAGGTGTCGTCTATCTCTGTTCCTGCCATTGCAATAGGGCATCCAGGAGTACCATGTATCATGTATCATGTATCATGCATTTGCTAAGGTACGTACCAGATCCAATACAGGTACTAAGAATGTCGATAATAGCAGATACTCGAAGAAACAGGTGCGATCAGATGAAAGATGTAGACTTCTTCTGTATCTCGTTACACTATAAGTAGCCAGTGAATTTCTAGATCTTCATCACTTCCTTTGAAGAGCATTATTAATACGAATACCTAGTAGTCTCTTCGTACCAAGGAATTCAAGGTTGTGAATCTGGGTACATGCGAAAGAGAGGTACTTTTCTTATGTCATCACCAACCAAAGCTCAAGAACTGGAAGCTCTCTATATACACGCTCGAACATCTTTCAGGCTTCTTCTTCTCATCATTGGCACTGGGCAATGAACCCCATCATAGATCACAGGCATAGTACCGTCAAACCGTCACCGTCGAGAACTCGCCGTTCAGAAACGGTATACACACTTACACTCACATAGGAACTAACACTCCATGAGCATCCAATAGGCAAGCTTCTAACGTGAGTATTTTTTACAAGCATCAACCAAGCCCTACTTCAAGACAGCAAAAGACGGCAGTGGAGATGCTGGACCTCTCCAGGAAGCACAGTGGAGATCTCAATGGCTCCTCTTTTGTTCCATTGACCAAAGCCCAAAGACCCAAAGACCACAGGCGTGCTTACTTACATGTCACCTCCCTCACCCGCGTGACGATGCCAGTGACTCCATCGTGAGCAGCCGCAAGCCGCAATCACACACACATGCACATATGACTGGACACAAACGAAAACCATGCAAACACAAACACTTTCTCCCATTCCCCCATCCCACAACATTCGACGTGGCTGCTCGTGGCTCGCGGCCTTAATTTCGGTGAGCCACTTAGCGTAGGCATATTTCACACTCAGCTCGTCGCACTAGTCCGTCCTCCCGCATCACGGACATCAACGCCACGGGCTTGTCAGATGCTTGTTGGCAAGCCGCCTCACTTTTTTGGCAGGTCAGCCGCAAAAACGCCATGGCCGCTTTGGACCCTGGGGCTAAGCACGGATCGAGTAGCAGCCCTGACTTTTTGACGTATATGCGAACTTTCTGTTGAGTGCGTGATACATATCACATTGCAGCTCTATAGTTTGGCAATTTTGTTACGAGTCGTACGAGCTAATGAAGATGAATGAGGCGCTGATATGAAGTTTGCGTCAAATATTTTCATTATTTCTCACTCAGTGAATTCTAGGCGCGCCCAGATGCCTTGTGTGGAATGGCCTCGACTCAGTCCTTATTTTAGACACGTAGGACTCTGCATTATGTGACATATCCACTCCAATAATGGTATGAAACACCTCATAATTCAAGGCAAGTGTAGCGCCGTAGGATTGGACATGGCTCTCATATCCACTGTGACAGAATGACTGCTCACATCAGCTTCTCCTCAACTTATAGCTTAGCCTGTTCGCCAATGAATACTTCAAAATGATGAACAAGGTGTTTACGAAGAGGCTGTAATCCGAATTTGTGGCGAGGAGACAACATTGTTCCCCATTCATATATTTACAGCCATCTATAACATATTTAGGACATGGGCATGTGCTTAGGGCATAACAGGATCAGAGTAAGCTTGTCATCGTCCAATCCAACAATGCGCCACTATCATACAAGTCATCTTCGAAATCTCATTGGGTAGTCCAATTCTGACGTTGGCCATCCGTGGCTGTGAAATCTCTGGTCCATATTTTGGGCTCTGTGTGCTGGATGTAGCTACACATCCTATTGCTTTTTTATGTGGTTGTATAAACGTAGTCTTACTCTTGCCAGAAGTCTGGATCACAAAGAGGACAGGAATGGAGACAGACAGGTCATTGGATAGTACGATGTATAGTAAAGACTGTATCTACTTCTGAGACCTCTCTCTTTTATAGTCCCATTCTAAGCCCCAAACCCCAACTTTGAGTCTGGATGCATTCTTTCACCTATCGGGCTCCGAGGCTCCTGACAACTCTTCAGCTTGAATTAGCCTTCGCTAGGGGCGTCTGCTGAAAGTATTTATTATAAAATATGAAGTTATTAGTGAAGCGCGTACAAAGGTTTTGAAATTTGTCTGAGTTAACAACTTGTCGTAACGCATGATCCAATATCACGCTATACCCAGCCCTTGTATTGGGACAAAGATTTCAGCTCTACAAATATAAGCCGGGCCATTTTAACGCCAGCAGCCTATAGCGTATGGCAGATAAAGGTGAACGATGTATAATCTTAGATATCGGTAACTTAACGCAAGATCGTGTATAGTTAGACAGGATTTTTGTACGGTTGGCTAAGTCAGACAAGCAGTGAAGATAAATATAATGCAATAAAGGTGATCGTCTTCAGATCTTTGTGAACGATTAGTCGGCTTGATGCCACAGATTCAACAAATACCATCACAATGGTTTAAGTTTTGTGTAAATTTGCATCAAGTCAAAAAAGTGTCCTATCGGGATATCAAGTTGTCGTTAAGTAAGTCTCTTCCTACTTCCATATACCCCCCATCCAAGCCTTGATATCCTGGTTCTCCATGAAATAACAGTTCTCGTATCCCCCAAAACACCCAATCACTCGCATTATATCCTCAAAAAAGCACTTAACCCAATACCCTTTCCTAGCCCAAACCAACAAAGACATCCTCTTCCTCAAAAACAAAATGAATGGTATCTTAAAGCCCTCCTCCCTCCTCTTCAAATCCTCACTCAATCACTCAACCCACCTCCTCCACTGCGGCATAACCTTATCCATAATCACCGGCCCAAAAAACCACGACACAACCGTAACAACCGTCAACGGCACCGCCACCGCCCAATACATCCAGAAATGGCTCGAAAGCTTCCATATCCCCGTCGGCGCATCAAAGTTGAAAAAACTCGTGCTAAATATCGCCGCCACAAACGCCGCCGGCAAGAACAGCAGCCCAATCAGCGAAATCGCCCGCATCGCAGACGAATCAATACGTGCCGCGTCGTTGTAGGTTAGGGCCATCTCGTTCTGGATGCGCGCGTTGTTGCTCTCCGCGCGGTGCCGCAGGTTGGTCACCATGTTGTGCAGCGAGTCGAGCCGGCTCTGGATGTTGAGGAAGAACATCTTCGGCGGCGCGTCGGCCGCTTTGTCCGTGGCCAGGAAGTGGTTGTGGTGTTTTTGGATGCTGGTGAGGATGCTCTCTGTTACGTACACCATCTCGTTGACGTGCGTCATGTGCCGCGGGATCTCGTGCAGGTACTTGTAGTTGAAGCGGTAAAAGGCACGTCGTAACTCAAAGTCGCGGAGCAGGTTGCGAGTCTCCCAGATGGTCACGTCGTGGAGCTGGGCGATTTCTTCCACCATGCTGGGATACGCCCAGAACGGGTCGCCCAGCTCGCGGGGGTTGATGTCTCGCAGGATAGAATCCCCATTAAGATGCGCAAACTGGGGGTGGTCGAAGAGGATGATGTCTGTACGGTTGTTTGAAGCATTCCATCGCGTCACGGCGTTGAGCTTGACCCAGTGGTATTTGATCTCGTCGACGTCGTGGGCGTCGAGAACCTTGCTGACTCGCTTGACCATGAACCTCACCCACGAGACTGAAAGCTGTTGCATTAATCATCTGTTCAAGTGAAAATCCAAAATGACTGAATCAGATACGTACTTGTGCCCGTCCGCGTGCCATCTGAATCAAGTATATCCTGATACCCAAAATACCCATTCGACCGCTTCGCAAACGTCGTCCACCACACCCGCGGTATCAGAAACTTTTCATCAAACGCAGGCTTGCATTTCCGACATTTGCGTATTTGATCACCCTGGGCATATCTGCTCAAATCAGTTAGACACACCCAAAGTTCAAAAATAAAGTAAAAAAAGCAAAAGACGCTGAGAAAGAAATATTACGAACGTGATAGTAACATCAGCAACAGCAAATTCCGTATCCTTGCTCTTCAACAAGTCCTGCGCCGTCAATTTCTCTGTCGTAACCACTTTCTCGCCTATATCCATTAACCATCAGTCAGCATTCTCATCCCAACTCATCAATTCTGCCTCATATTCATCCAAAGATAAGTGTTGGTGAAATCAATCCCAAAGTCGACAAAGTGGCGGTGTCTAGGAATCAAGGTGAGGTGAGGCATTCATACCTGAGCAATCCCGCCATGAGACCGTCTCCAGCTTCGGGCAGTAGCAAGAAGCCTTCCGACGACCCATTTTCTCCTCGCGGCAAATCTCCATAGTCGAAAAATCTCTCCTTCTAAAATGTCGTTACTCAATTCCTTTCGCTCTCGCTACAAAACGCAATAATAAAATGCCGTTTAAACGCTCAAGGCTTCCAACAACAAGAAAAAATGATGGAGAAACAAAAAGGGCGCAATCAATCAATAATAGCAAAACGAAGAAAAAATGCGAATGCAACACAAAAAATCAGGCGGAAGCCAAGCCGAAAAGCACTGCCTTCTTGTCATGAGGTACAAAAACAGCTCCTCACAAAAGTGACCTGTTGTGGCTGTTCGCCCTATCATAACCAGCAAAGCCCCGACACATGTCTTGATGTTGAGCGGCTATATGGCAGATCGGTTACCGGAAGATGGAGAAGCTGTGCAGCATCGTGTGTTCTTCCGGGATTGGCTCTTCTGCCTGGATGGGGACTGCATCTATCCCGCCCCCCTGCTGCGCCGCCCTCTTGTGCAAGGCATGTGAGGCTCTGTTTCGGCACTACAAGTTTCTACCAGGCAGGATTCAGATGATCTTTAATACTTCATCACACCATTGGCTGCCTAGATCTTCAAGTTCAACCTTATAAGTAGCCTCGATCCAAAAATCTCAAAACCCCCCTGCCATTTCGCCCCTCTCCGGCCAGAAACCCGACCGAGGCAGTGCTTCGGGATAACGGTCTGTACTACCAAGCAAAGCGTCACGAATCCAGATAGATAGAGCTCAGCAAAAGAAAATAACAGAAAAAGGAAAAAGAAAGCCCGTTTCTTCGTATATTTTATCGTTGTCGTCGCTGCACACTGAATCACAAGTCTTTACAACATATTTAACCCTTCCTAATTGTCCTCCCCTCCCCCCCTCCATGCCAGTCTTTCCATCCCCAACGCCGGAAACTGCAAAAAAGCATCTGTCACGGAACAAAGGTGCGCTGGCCCTCGTGAGCCGTGTAACCGGGTGTCTGCCGACGCGCGCGTTCCTGTATCCGTCTTGTGTGCAGTGGTTTCAAAATCTTTTTTATGCCACCCTGTAATTTGAGGTCCGCTGTTCCATTCTTTCAATCTATTGTGTGGGGAATTGCTCCTCCATGTTGGGCGCGCCCTCGACGTTGTGGTAATCAAGAATCTCCGAGTACCTATAGTTTCACATTAGTTGTGTAGACAATGAGAATAAGGCGAACCAACGTACATCATAATCTTCCAGGTATCAACGGGGAGGTCGGCATCATTAAAACTCCAGTCAAACTTCTCATCGGCAACAGGCTCATCGGTGGGGTCGTGGTACGGCTGGAGGTACTCGTGGGCCAGAGCCTGAGTGGCTGTTACTCGCTTCTTGGGGTCGAAAACAAGCATTCGCTCCAAAAGATCAATGGCTGTGGGGATTCTGTCAGACGAGAATACCCTTCAATGGGATAGCAATTTGAGTGTAATGTCCTCTTACCTGAATCGTCTGCATTCTTAAACTTATTTCGAAGTGGCTGTCGTTCTCGCTTAGGTAGTGACTTGACGAAACGCAACGTCTAATCTCGTGTCAGCTAGCTGTCCATATCGACTCGACGAAGCATGAGACTCACATTCTCGCTAGCAATAGTGTTGATGACATCGTCTGGGGGAGTACCAAGCAGCTCGGTGATGATGGAAAACTGGTTCACGTGGTCCTTGCCGGGGAACAGGGGCTTGCCCTCGAGCATCTCGGCAAAGATGCACCCAGCGCTCCAGATATCGACCTCGACGTCGTACTTTTGCCATGTGAGCATGATTTCCGGGGCGCGGTAGTATCGTGTTGACACATAGCCCGTCATCTGCGGGTCCTGAATTCGAGCCAGACCAAAGTCGCAAATCTTCAAATCGCAGTTTTCGTTGACGAGGATGTTGCTGGGCTTGAGATCACGATGGACGACACCAGCCGAGTGGACATATTTCAGGCCTCGCTACATTTAAAAACGCACACGTTAGCTGCTGTTGCGCTGCCGAGCGCTGTATACGACGGCATGCTAATTGCCAGCCGATACAAGCGTAATGCAAAGGGAATTTCATGTGCCATCGCATACCATGATCTGGTAGAGGAAGTACTGGATGAATTGTTTCTCGAGCGGTCGGGAGGTTAATAACCGGTGCAGATCGGTGCCAAGAAGCTCTGTGACGAAATAGCTGTAGAAGGCGATGTTAGATAAAAGCAGAGAAAAGGGAGGCGAAAACAGCCGAAAAAAACAAGACGTACATGTCCTCGAGGGGAGAGATGAAGATATCGCTGAGAGAGATGACCTGCGAATCGCCCAACGTCAGCATGGAACGGCGGGTGTCATCATCAGCATCATCATCATGGCTTGATGATGCAATGCGATGGAGCGACAGCCTGGAAAGCGCATACATTTTCGTGTCGGAGATGCTTGAGCAGCTTCAGTTCACGGTACGTCCGCTTAGCGAGCACAGGCGTGCTGAAGGGCTTCATGATCTTCTTGACGGCAACATTCTGGTTGGTGAGCTGGTCTCGCGCAGAGCTATTTGGCGGGGGAGGGGAAAGTCGCAATTAGCCAGGATTGCCTCAAAAACGCAGCCAAAAATGGAGGGGGGAACAAACTCACCAGACAAGACCAAACGCTCCCATGCCCACGGGCTGGAGGTCCGAGTACCTGATGGAATTGATCAGCTTCTTTTGCTCCTCGCGCGGCCCCGGATTCTCGCTCTCTCCTCCTACCTTGAGGTGATCTCGAACGTGGTGCCAAAGATCTGCGCACGCACAAACTCGGCCATTGTGACGGATCGATTTGACTCGTGTTGGCGGGGGAATCTAGTTTTTTATCGGTAAAGAATGCGTGAAAACTCGACGCGGGTTGCGATGGGCGAGATAAAGCGTCCAAAGATGCGGGCGTAAGAAAGAGGTTTGTCGAGGGTGGAAAGAGTTGGATTAGAACCCCTCGCTCCAAAAATGGGATGGATGAATGTTGCTGCTGATGCTTTTTTTGGTCGGCTCGGTTGGGAAGAAGAACGGAAGGCCAGCACAGGCGGTATTGCGCAGGATTACAGAGGAGTTCCACTCGCTCTAGCAGGCGGGGGCGCTTTTGCACAGCGGGCTGAGCTTATTGGGACTTGTAATTAGCTGCAAATCTCGATCCGGGCCTCGTAAGGATGGAGGATCGCAGCGGGATGATGCGAGTAAAGGAGAGTCTGTCGGATCGATTGGCTCTGCGTCTCTTTTCACAATTCCTGAACTCGTTTCTTCTCTCGTGTTTTTCAGCGACAGTCGGTCGATTTCTCCCTGTTTTCGCGAAGGCGGGGGTGGACGGTTCTAATAGCCACCGGGTGGGAAATAAGACTTGGAAGAGGGAACTTTGGCAAGCGAATAGCGCCTAAAGCCCAAACAAGAGATTGGATCGGTACGTTAGGTTGAGAGTTCAGGTAATAAAAGACGCCCTGCTTCCCAAGGAGAGAAAAGGACACCGAGTTAGTGGGCGCACGGGCAAGGTTCGGCAGTTGTACTTGTGAGAGAGCGCACTGCGCGGGGTAAAAGCCAGGTAACAGGCTTGTCAATTGTGCCCGGGCGGCTTGACACCAAGACGGAATCAAGGCCCAGCCCAATTGCTGCCTCTGACCTTGTTTTTTGGCTCTCTGTTTTTTTATTGTTTCCCAACTTACGTGTGTTTTGTGAATCGCAAAAAGGTGCCCAACGCGTTTCTAGCGAATGCAGAGGCCACTGAATGTCACTCGTTCGACTCGGTCGCAATGGTTGTCGCCTTCAGTGGGACGGGAGGCGCAAAAAGACAGTGAAGCCGTCGCAACACAATCAAATCCAGAAATTCGAAGTAATGAAGGGACACAGCCGCAGCCAGCAATGTTATGAGTGAGAGGCCAAAAATAAAAAAGATGAACAATATTTTCTCGTAAAAGAGCAGAAGAAGGGTCGTGGAACCGCAAGAGCTAAGAAGGGGGGCCAAGCTTGTCCCTACTTATACGCGCGCGCCGTCTCAAGCGATCGATCGAGATTCTCGCCCAAGGATCAGGAAATCTCCCAAATACCAATGTCCGCGTGCCCTCGTTGGGTCTCGAAAATCGGGGAGGAGTACTAATTTATCTTGTCGGGTTTTGCGTTTCTTCTCCGTATTAGGCGCCCAGCAAATAAAAGTGCACGGTAGCAACACCACAGAACTCGGGCAAAGAAGACTGTCCAGACCAGGAAGGACCCTCACGATCTTATACGCAGTTTGTTGTTTTCGCAGGTCAGGGTATCAAGAAGTAGGAAGTCCCAAATCATCACCATGCCGAGACAGGACAAAGGGTTACCTATAAACAAAACCACGAAATCCCCTCCTCCTCTTTCTCCTCCAGGGACTTCCAAGCATCATCATCGTCACGCCCCGCAACGACAGCGCTTCAGGGACTCTGCTCACCCTCGTTCGCAAACCCAGCTCCGGTGACGACATCGTGCGCCTTGCTTGCTGCCCCCATGTTTTTTTCCTTTCGGGTTCTCAACCCCTCCAATGCCTAAATGACAACCCTTGCCCATGCTCGCTCACAGGCCTGGATTAGCTGAAAAGCCGCGGGAGATGTCATTCACATCCCACTAAGCTATCCTAGCCTCTAAACCACCGTACCATTGCAAGCCATCTACACCATCCGGCTTTTGCACATCTGGGAATCTCTGATCTTCTCGCCACCGTCAATCTTTTTCAAAAGCCTTTCCCTTCAAATCTCCATCCAAGAAAACCAAAATCCCATCTGAATCCAGATCGACATTTCCCAAATCTTCATCTCCAAAAACCGCCCGCCCCTATCTACATCTCTCCCTAAAACGTGGAACCCCCCCAAATCTCATCCAGATCAAAAAACCAGCTTTCCCTCGCCCCCCAAAAAAAGCCCAACCCAACCCAAACTCCCTCTCCCATCCCATTCGCCCAGCCGCTCTTTCACCCCCCTTTCTCTCCAGCTAATAACCCCTTGTTCCCACATGCATTAATCTAATCCTCTGCAGAGAAAAAAGACACTGGACCACACCCCAGGAAAAAAGCAACGCAACACAGAACCTTGACATCGTCGGTCTACCAGTGATGCCCCAATGACGTCACAATCAAATCAATCTTCAACCCACATCTCCCCATGACCCACGCTAACTGTACTCCGTACAGGGTACTTTAAATCACCCGTGCTTCTATGAAACAATTCAAGTACACAATACACTTTCTTCCCCCCAACTTCAACTCAGCGATTCCGCCTACTGATTCAGGAACGGGCCCCCCCTCCCGCCATCGAAATAATCGCTGCGAATCGGCTCGCGGCCCCTGGAGATTTTGCTCCGGCGTCTTTCGCACCTCAATTTTTTCCATTGTCCAACGACAACCCACTCCAGCCGTGACACCGCTCTTGTGCTGCTAATGTCTAATATCAAGTTATTTGCCTGCATTTCAATGCCGTACTTTAGTGTACAAGTAAACAACACACTTGCAAGTCTGGGAATATCCCTGGTTACTGTGCCTGCATGAGTTTTCTAGCGTCAACAGGCAATTACATCGTAAGTCAGACCACATACTAATCGGCCACACAGAGTATTCGGCCACCTCCCATACTAATTTGTAAAAATGATATTTATGTAAAATGTAATATTAAAATATATTTTTCTATCAAAACTCTCTTATATGTTATAATTCCTAAGCATATATATATATTTTTTATAATTTATTATAAAATTTTAAAAACATCGAGTGTTAGTGTAAAAGGGTGGCCGATTAGCATGTGTGGCCGACTCGTATGTGATCTGACTTACGTAGTAGATACAGTCCTAGGCACATGCAGTTATGAATTACACTTCCGAGGTTACATGCATTCACCAACAACCACGTAACAGTCAAGTCATTGTTTAATTCAATATTGGACATTCAATTCATCATGTAGGAAGAGAGCGTCGTATCTTCACTCCTCCCTATTGTGTAACTGTAACTCTGCCTGCTCGAATCTATCGAGGTATTCCCACACTGGTTTCTACACAACTCTACTCAAGGGAGAGTCTACGTTTCGGTGACATCCAGAGGCTCAATGTTCCAAATCTCCTCAGCGTACTCGTTGATGCAGCGGTCGCTGGTGAAGAAGCCCATCCGGGCTACGGATGTGATGCACTTGGTCACCCACTCGTCCTGGTTGCGATAGGCCTCATCAACGAGGGCATGCGTCTCGATGTAGCTGTGGAAGTCGTCCGACACCAGGTAATAGTCACCATGGTCCCTGACAGCGGCAATCAAGGCGCTAAAGTCGTTGGGCAGGCCAAACGTGCCCTTTTCAATCTCGACAAAGACCTTCTCCAGGTCGGGGTCGATGGCGTGAGAGCCAAAGTTGTGGGCATGGCGCAAGTCTTCCACATCCTCGGCGAGATTTCCGAACAAGAAGATATTGCTTTCGCCAATCTCACGAGTGATTTCAATCTGTAAAAAGAGTCAGCATGTTGCAAGCAAAAGTGAAAAGCTCAATGAAGCCTTACGTTGGCGCCGTCGCAGGTTCCGATGATGAGACCTCCGTTGAGGACAAACTTCATGTTGCTGGTACCAGATGCCCTATTGTGTTTATTAGCTCCACCATTCTACTCAGACATCGATCATTCAACTTACTCTGTTCCTGCAGTGGAAATGTGCTCGCTAATGTCAGACGCGGGGATAATCATCTCGGCCTTGCTGACGTTGTAGTCTTCCAGGAAGATAACCTTGAGCAGGTCGCCAATGTCGCTGTCCTTGTTGACAACTTCGCCCACAGCATTGACCAAGTGAATGATTTGCTTGGCCATCCAGTAGCCGGGAGCAGCCTTGCCACCAAAGATGGTGACACGGGGCAACTGCTTCTTCCTCTCCTCGGGGCTCATTGCCTTGAGAGTCAGGTACCGGTGGATAACTCCAAAGATGTTGAGCTGCTGGCGCTTGTATTCGTGGATTCGCTTGACTTGCACGTCGAATAGGGCTGCTGGGTTGACCGATACGCCGAGCGTAGTCTGAATGTACTTGGCCAAGCGCACCTTGTTGGCATACTTGATCTCTGCCCACTCCTTGCGGAAGGCCTTGTCCTTGGCATGGGCTTCCAGCTTGTTGAGAACAGTCAAATCCTTGAGGAAATTGTCACCACCGCACTTGGTAGCAATCAACTCAGACAAGCGAGGGTTGGCCTGGTGCAGCCAACGTCTGGGGGTGATGCCGTTGGTCACGTTGGTGAACTTGTCCGGGCCGTAAATCTCAACAAAGTCCTTGAAAATGGTAGTCTTGATCAGATCCGAGTGCAGCTCAGCCACACCGTTGACCTTGTGGGAACCTACAATGGCCAGGAAGGCCATTCGCACCATCTTGGGCTGACTCTCCTCAATGATGGAGACTCTGCGGAGCAAGTCTCTGTCATTGGGGAAGGCCTTTTCGACCTTTTGCAGGAAGAACAGATTAATGTCGTAGATAATCTGAAGATGTCTGGGCAGCAGATGCTGAACCAGTCCAACGGGCCACTTCTCCAGGGCCTCTGGGAGCACGGTGTGGTTGGTGTAGCCAAACTAAAATTGCGAACAAGACATGTTAGCCAATTCCTCTTCTTACTAAGAGGGGGGCGTAGTCAGGGGAACCTACCGTGGCAGTGACAATATTCCATGCCTCGTCCCATTCTAGGCCCTCATTGTCAATGAGGATGCGCTGGAGCTCAACAATGGCAAGAGTAGGGTGGGTATCGTTGAGCTGGATGGCGACCTGGTCGGGGAACTCCTTCCAGGAGCGCTTGGTCTTCTTAAAGCGGCGCACAATATCATAGAGAGATGCTGCCACCCAGAAATATTGCTGCTTCAGTCGCAGCTCTTTACCTTGCTCAAGATTGTCGTTGGGGTACAGCACAGCACTGATGGTCTCGGCCCTCTGCTGATCGGCGACAGCACCTTCGTAGTCGCCGTTGTTGAACTTGGGGAAATCGAACTCGCCTCCAGACGCCTTGCTAGACCAGAGTCGCAGGTTGTTTGTGGTGGGTGTAGCGTAACCAGGGATGGGGACATCGTAGGCAACGGCCTCGACAATGTCGCCGCCTTCCCAGACAAAGGCAGTCTTGCCATCGTTGTTGGTCTGCTTGCGGACTTTACCAAAGAATTGGATCTATTAATCACAGGGTAAGCTTCGTTCAGTGATGTTGGTGTCAGGGGGGGCTCTCACGTTGACAGTAATGTCGTGGCGGGGGAACTCCCAGGGGTTAAAGTCCAACCAGTAATCAGGAACCTCAACCTGGTAGCCGTCAATGATTTCCTGCTTGAAGATTCCGTATCTGTAGCGAAGACCGTAGCCCCAAGCGGGATAGTTGAGGGAAGCCAAGCTGTCGAGGAAGCATGCAGCGAGTCGACCCAAGCCACCATTGCCAAGACCTGCATCATGCTCCTGGCTGATGATGTCTTCGATTCTGAAGCCAAGCTCAGAGAGACCATCTATGTAGCGGATGGGTTAGCAAGATAATACAAATGGCTGTACACTATGTATATGCATGGCGAGCATGGCAGCAGATCTTACCCTTGGCGACATCCTTCAACCCCACGTTGAGCATGGCATTGTCCAGGGTTCGTCCCATGAGGAATTCCAGACTGAGATAGTAGACACGCTTGGTATCGCGGAATGTCTGGCGCTGCTGAGTCTTGTTCCAGTCGGTAATGAGTCGATCACGGAAGGCCAAGCTGGTGGCTGAGTACGCGGCAGTCTCGTCGCAGTTGAACATACTACGGGCCAGGGTGGTCTCAACATGGCGGACAACTTCCTTCTCGAAGGTGTCCTTGTCGGTGATGTTCTGGACTTGATTCCGCCTCCATGCCTCGCGCTGGGGCTCGGGAATTGAGGCTGTAGGAGAGCTTCATTAGTAATTGTGAATGATTCGTTTAAAAAATAAAAAGAAAGCAAAGAATGGCCACATTGAACAATGAATAAAGACAGCGATGGCGGTACAGCAAGCAAAACACGGTAGCACATGGTTGCATGGGAAGCCCCGCCAAAAGCAAGTTGAAGCTTCCCCTCCCCCGCGCCGCACGGGTCAAGCGCATGTAAATCGCCCGCCGATCACAACACTCAACAAAGCAATTGATCACTATCAAGAGGGGGCAGAAACAGAATCAAGAATTGAACGAACCCTCAACGTGCTTAATCTCCCCAGCGCCAAAGCCGGTAAAAGTCCTCCTGTGCTTGGGCCGAGAGATGCCTGCTGGGCCGACAGCTCCCTGGATGTCCACAAGGGGAGCTCCAGTGGAGGGGCGACGCTCGCGGACGGGCAGCGGCTGCTTGGTCGCCATGGCGGGAAACGAGGCTGCAGGCGGGTGAAATTTAGCAATCTAGGTGCCTTTGATGAGGGGAGGATAAGGATAACGATGCAGAAAAAGAAAAGGGATAGGGCAAACAGGATAGAGATCGAGATGATAAAAAGTATGATGATGACGGGTCGAAAGAGGGCACGGGCGAGAGAGAACAGGTGGTGAGGCGATTGTTATCAATGGGACTTACATCAGCTCAGCTGCAAGAAGCTATGGTGGGGCAGCAACGCAACAGCGGGGTATCAGGAGCTTCCTTTGGCTGCTTGTCTTCGGACTCGGCAGATAAGAAGCACCACTAAACGGGTTCAATTGGAAAAGTTTGAATAGAAGAAAAACAAAATCGTGAAAGAAGTAGAAGAAGAGAGAGAGAGGAAGAGGAAGAGGAAGAGGAGGCACAGGAGGCACAGGGGCAAGGGACAGCTTTAGGTACCCAAGGCAAGCGGAGAGAGGAACCAAGGAGGGGCAGCATCCAAAAAACAAGAAGATGAGACTTGCGCGATGTTGCCCAATGGATATGCACGAGACGTGTAAGTGCATCCCATGTCCGTGTTCCGTGTACTAGGTATGTAAGTATCTCCCACAGCAAGTTTTTTTTCTCTTTAGGTTGTTCGATCACATTAGGTGCCTATACCACTAATAGTACCTTAGAGCGGGCGGCACCATTTCCGTAGCGCCACGCTGGTGTCATCATCGTCCATCTCTCGCGGAGATCCGGGCATCCATTCGTATAGGTACTCGGATACGGACCCTCTGGCATTTGCGTTTGACCCAATTGCTCTGTTACTGCTACCGTTCCATCATTCAAAATTACTTTCAAGTCTTACTACCTCTTTCTTTGTCGTGCCAATAGAATCCCATCGCAGCCCGTATATTGCCTCGCGCAACTCCTCTGTTGGGCAACAACAAGTCTCAAGCACCTCGGCCTAAAAGCAAAAAAACCACAGGACTTGTCCATCCATACTTCGTACAGCCTGCATCATCACACCACTTTTTTGGCCGCAGCTGTGTGGGGCCTCCTGCGAATCTGTGACTGTCGAATTTGCTCGGATGATGGAAAAGTCGGAGCCTGACACGTCTCTCAACTCGCCATAAAGACTGGCTATGATGCGTACGGGCCACTCGTTCAATAAAACCTCGCATTGCAGATTCTCCTTGCTCCTAACAAAACCGAGACGGCTAAAAGCATCTATTAAAGCAGTCATTGGTTCCAATTCATCAATTCATCCATCAAAACGGCCCTTTTTGCTGGCAGCCTAACATTGCCTACTTACTACTTACTACTTACTACTTAATACTTACCACTTACTACAAACATCACATCACATGCATCATGCTCGTTTCCCAACGTGTTGCACACGAGTATTTTTACCAAGGTATCAATTATAAACGTAGGTAGGTATTCAGACACAATCCGTACGTCAGGCCAATATTAAACAAAGGGCGCAGCAATTAATACCTATTCTCGCGCGTGTAAAGCTGAGAGCCTATCCAATAACTCCTCCCCCAATCCCAAGCATCCTGCATGCGCGCAACAGCCCAAAAGCAAAGCCCGTAAGCCGCAACAAAAAAGAAAAATCCGCAGCCAATTCTTGATAATAATAAAAACATCTCTTCTTTTGTACTCTCGGTATCTCTGCAAAAGATTTCATCCTGCCGAGCCTATTCACGCATTCCCGCCTGCTAACTCTCATATTCGCTCAACCCCAGGCACGGAAAGCACCGCAAAATCGACCACATCAGAGCAGGCCCAGTCCACGTCCAACCCCGGCCTCAAAGGAGACGGTTGTCGTATCCGCTTCCATACTTCCTCTCGGCCCGCCGTGGTATCCAATTGCCCATCTTTCAGCTGTGTATCTAGCTGCCGCTGCCCCTCAAAGCGAATCATCGTAAACACCATTGCATCATGTAGTCCCAATATCAAGACACCAACCAGAGACGGCTTTCTCATGTCAGCCTTATACTGTAGCTTGCCACACGAGATCTAGACCGTAGTCGCCAACAAAAATAATTCCGAATAACAGGAAAAAGGAAAAGGGGAATATAAAATATATCGTTCGAGTGAGTGAGAGTGACCGCGCCTTGCTGAGTGGTAATAGACACGAAAATAGGCATATCGAGGTGCAATGTTCTTCAGACCCTTTGGGTTAAAAGAGAAAATTCAGCCCTTAGAGGGAGTTTCGTCGCATCGCAAAAAAGGAAAGAAAAGAGCGTAATGTCGATGTTAAAGAAAATGTCGGCTGGATGGGCCCATGTACCGTTAGGGGAGAGAAATGCATGGCGTGAACCAGGTCAATATAAATCGGCGGGTGGGCGCACTGTAAATTCGCGCCGTATTATACACGCCTCATCTCCCGAAGCGGATTTTGGTGAATGGATAGATTAATGACGAAGATTCGGATAGCATAAGCTTAGAGGATACCCGAGTCCTTGAGTGCGTTATTCAGTATAGTCTCCTTGACTGCTGCAAAAACGAGTCGGATGTTTGATGTGTCGGTGGCTTGGGTAAGACTAGAATTGACAGTCACGTTAGCCAGAGGCCTAAAAAACAATGTAAGAATCCATCTGCGCCTTTACTCACTGTGGGTATAGGTTGAGATGCGCTCTGTTGACTTGGTTGAATCGCCATAGCAGATACTTGGCGGCTTTGTTGACGTCAATGCCGCCAGTGTAGTCGGGGAAGTAGTTGGACAGAGGTGATCGGCCTAGCTTCTGCTTGAAGATATCCACCTTGTTCAAGAACAGAATGATACTTGTTCTCATGAACCACCGTGAATTGACGACAGAATCGAAGAGTAGTAAGCTCTCCATCATGCGGTTCTGTATTCGGTCAGGTTAGCCTATCCGCAAAGAATACCATCAACGTCACGCAGCAATCGCTCGTAGCTTACCTGACTGCTCTCCTCAAGAAGAACTTGATCATACTCGCTGAGCGCAACACAGAAAATGATTGATGTAACGTTCTCGAAGCAGTGTATCCACTTCTTTCGTTCACTCCTTTGCCCGCCGACATCAAACATGCTAGAAGGAAACATTAGCCCCGTTGTTTAAACAATGCAAATATGGAGCTCCAGGATAAGCTTAAAGGGGAAAGAAGATGGGAAAGGAAAAGAAAAAATGGGAAAATAATTGTCGATGCGACGTACTGAATGCTAAGCTGGCCCATTTGGAAACGCGTTTCGTAAATGCCGGTAGTTTTTGTACGGGCGCGTAATACGTCCATCTCGTTAGGTAAGTAATCGGGCGCGACGATGCGCATTGCTTCTTGGAAAAAACTGAGAAAAAGGCAGCATGGTTAGAATCAAAGTAGAAAACCAGGCAGCGCGTCGCCAGCCACGCTTCAGTGCAACTTACTATTCGGCAGAGTCCATCAGGTAGAACTCTGTCTGGTGCTCCATCAACTGGTCTTTGGCCGGGTCACTCCATATTGCCTGCACAGCGAGTCCCACCTGGGGGTCGATGTGAGCTTGCGGCCCAGATTCCGCTTGGTAGTCTATTAAAAAGTCGGCAAAAGATCTGTTGTCCTCCTGCACAAGCTCAATATTGAACTGCTGCATGGCGGTTATGACGGCTTTGGCACATTCTACTAGATTCTTGAAGACGGTCGGTCGGTAGTTGTAGAGCTCCTCTTCTGAGTATCCCTTTAGGTGGATAATTTTCATCTGCTTGACGATTGTCGACTTGCCACTCTCACCAGAACCTAGACAAGCGAGAAAAAAAGAAAAATGGTGAGCGATTGGGACGCAACGACATCAGGGACCGCCAATCCCGGGGAGAGACATACCTAACAGCAGGATCTTGCATTCTTTCCGTAACCGTTTTGAGTCCTCGTCCAACTCCTTATCTATAGCCTGACTCCTCTTTTTCTGCTCTACCTCATCATTGTTGGAGCTCATGCATCCGCCCATGTTGGGCGATTCAGCACTCTTTGGTGTTTGATGGCGAGATTGTCGGCGTTCTCTAAGCACTTGACGAATCGGTAGACGAAGCGATTTGGATCCAAAAGGTGGGTTTGCCATGCAGCCAATTACACACGCATAAGCAGCGGACACTGGGAGAAACGGTTGACGACGCAAACGGCGATTCTTTCTTTCTTTTTCTCTCCCTTGCTTCTTTCGTCTTTCTCTAGGTAGTTGCTGCTGGTTGAAAAAAATGGAAACGAAAAGTCGGGATGCTTCAGATAGAGTCGCTCGAGCTGGGGGCTGGAGTTTAGCGGAGTGTTCGGCAGAAAATGGCGGCGGCGGAGGCGGCAAATGTCGTTGGAAGGGTCAGGTCAGTGTCAAGTGCAGCAGCAGAACCAGCTGCAGCAGGTTGCGGGGAGTTGATGGAAAGGTGAAGAGGGCGAAAGGGTTGATGATGACGCCGGAGGAGAGAAGTCGGTAGGCTGCCAATGATGAAAGGCGTCAGATGTCCGGGCCGGGGCGACAAAGGGCGGTCCAAGTTTCGGCGCGCGGAAGCAGCCTCGTGAACGAGGAGATTTGGACTCCTGCTCTGGAGAGTGCCGGGAGGAGCTGAGGCTTTGACCGTGCACGCCAGGCTTTGAGGCGTGTGAAAGTGAGCGCTACCCCGTACATGTGCGAGTGCCTGGATGTATGTACAAGCACAAGCTCGCAGCAGGACAGCAGGAAAGCATGGGATCCAATCCAATCCCAAGCTCCAGGTGGTGGATACAGCCTAGGGCGTGGCTGTAGCAGGCCAAATGATGACAGGTCGGGCGGAACAAGTGGCACCTACTGGCGTCGAGCGGCGGTGATGCTGGGGTGGGAGGGCAGAGAAGAAGAGCCTGGCCTGGAACCCCAGCCGTGTTTTTGGAACGTCAGCGAGCAACACAGTACAGGTACAGGTACAGACACGAGACCCGGATCATCTGGGCACTGGCTGGATGGATGGATGAATGAATCATTCACCCAGCAAGGCTTTCAAGGTGGCACAAGAGCGAATTTCTGAGGCAGGGCGGCCACGCAGGATGGCTTGAGGTAGCGGGGAGGGGATTCGCCTGATGGCTTTTTTTTGGTGTTTGCCTAATAAGGATTCGATGCAAGAGCCGGGCCGTTCTGGCTACCGACTCGAGAGTGCCAAGCTGCGCGTGCGAGTACCTGGTACCGGCGAAGCAGCAGAAGATGACGGCGCAGGCCCGCCACTGCCAAGTTACTGCTACCGGTGTCTGCTCTGACCAGGACAAGGGGCGGCTGGGTTCAAGCCAGCATAGCTCTTTGCACGGCAATGTGCATACTCGTACATTCATTGTGGTGCGTTTTCGTATTGGCGACGCAAAAGTACTATATAAGCAAATGACAAACAAACAGGTCAGTCAATCAGCAGACGAGCCAAAGGAGCAGCTGGAAATGCAACTCTGATGCCGCCTGATGCTGCTGGGTCGCCAAAGGGGTGTTGAGCCATCCGCACACATTTCCATGGAGGCTATTGAACCACCCCATCCCAATCCCATCTTGTATCGCTACCATTCATCTGGAATACGGAGTAAAATGGGACCGCCTTGTACCTATTCATACCCGTAGCGGCTATACAATCACAGTACCGTAGCGTACAAGTAGCACCAAACAACTCGACCGGAAGCCGTGGTGCCAATCTCGAGTTATCGCCGGTGCAAGCACGAGTATGGGGCACTCAGTGGAAGCCCACCTGTTTGTGCATACATGCGCCCTGCAGCATCTGCGCCGGCGGAGCAGGTACCCGGCTATCGCGTCTCAACCGCCCTTCTACACCGTTG
This sequence comes from Trichoderma camerunense, assembly GCF_050948025.1. NCBI lineage: Eukaryota > Fungi > Ascomycota > Sordariomycetes > Hypocreales > Hypocreaceae > Trichoderma > Trichoderma camerunense. The sequence goes on from NW_028145349.1 coordinate 55,144, forward strand.
TAACTTGTGCCCATTGAATTTTTACTTTGCATTCCTTCGTCCTTCTCAGCTGTCCCGGTCCGCGCTTGGCTTTCTAATCCCAGGTGGTGTCAAACTCTCGAGCAGGCTATGCTGCTTTGATCTTTTTGCGCCGGCCCATTCGTTGCGCGGCTGCGTGTGCCTGATGCGGTTTCAGCAACCTTGCATTGCGGCTGTTTGACGCTCCCTTGCCTTATCCTTATCCCATTGAAGGTACCCGAACGACAACTGAACATGTGAGGCACGGGGTACCAAACGCCTGCGAGCGTGTACATAGAGTACATACACACACAGCTCGTGGCAACAACCCGATTCTCGCCTCAAGTGTCTCGTCTGCAGCATCAATCGCAGCTGGGCGGCGAATAGCGCCCAGAGAACAAAGGCCCACAGGGGGGGGTGATGGAGTGATGGATCAACTTGCGGCGCCCATTCAAATCCAATTTCATTTCTCGGGACACCGAGTCTTCGACACCTGATCCGATTGCCTTGTGCCTTATCAACGACCTTCGCTTCCCCCATTTCCAGCGTCCCCACAGCGCCATGCCATTGCCGGCTACTCGCCGCTGTCCGGCTTGAGCATGAGCGCGCAGCTCGCCAAAGAATACACTGAATGAGCAGCCCTAAGCTGCTTTGGAGGGGCCTGTGCGAACGGCGCTAGAGGGCCTTTGACCACTGAAACCCCACAAGCCGACCCAGTACCCCAGCAAATTCCTTCAGCGGCGTCCAACCAGCGTGCAGCAGCGTCCTTTTGATGCAGGAGAAGGCTCGAAGCGATTGGATTCAATTCGCTAGCACGGCGCTGGCGACGAGTGTGCTGCCAGCACTAACAAAGGGCGATTCTGCATTCCATATCGTATATTGATCCAATCGTATATAATAAAGAGGTGTGATACGCCATTGTAAAATTATCATCACATTGATAGCAAACTTAATATTGCCTTTATTTGTTTTTACCGCCGTCAATAGCAGCTTCCTTCTCTCCAATGACACTCGATACAGGAATTGCCGAGGCCACGTGCGCCTGGCTGTGTCCTTGTACCTGTACCTGTCCAAGCATCATTACGGTCAACACCAGACAACATTGAAATTACACTTCAGCTTCACAACTGCTCCCCTTCCCGGGCCTTCATCTTCCTTTGTCTCTCGTGATGCAAACGTCCATGCGGCATTCGTGGCCCCCAATCCGTCTGACAACTGCCAGCGTGTCGGTACCAGAATAATTTAAGCAATACCAGCGTCACGGTCCTCGGGAGAGCAGGGTCAGGACGGACCTCTCCATGGTCTGCAAATGTATCCTTGCGTGTTCTAAAATAATCCCAGGCCGTAACCATGAGGGCGCTGCAATCTCAGCTGTTTTTCGGGACGCCGAAGTTTGCTTTTTGCGATGAACAGCACGGCGCTTCCGGTTCATGGAAAGTTATATTACTTGCTGGGCTCGTACGATACAGCGTCCATACAAGCGCACAGGGCTGAGGACTCCATTCTATATTTGATGCCTTACCGAGCACTCTCCGGAACTCGTTCATGTGCTATTCGTGCTTGGTATTGGCGCTCCCCGTTAACCGTCAAGTGCAGCAAAAAAAGCTTAGCATATTGTCTTTCATTTCGGATCACAAAGGGGCTCCATATTAATGCTGGGTGATAATCGTCGTGATGAAAAGATCCTGGTCCATTCGGAGACAAGATTACATGTACTTCAGCCTCACCACTTGAAACCCTGGATCCTTGATGGCCAATTGATGTCTTTTCGACCTTTTTGACCTTGGTCAGGCACGTAATCTCGTACTTTGTACCGGCTTACTCTTTCAAAAACCCTCGCGGCAGCCCCAAGATTGATCCGTTTAGATGGCGATCTTCGAGTCAATGCCTACACCCATCTCTCGACATGGCTCCCCGCCTACCCCTAGTCGGCGCCCGCCGGCAGCTTTTAGTAGCTTACGACATCGCCTCATACTTTTACAAGGACGGGGCCTGAGCAAGTATTTCTTAGTGGTCTACGGAGTAAACAAGGAGTGCAACAGTCAGTCCGCCGCCGATCGTCGTCACCAATGAACGGCGTCTTGGCTGCAATTCGTCCGCGGTGCGACGCTGCTGAATCGAATTCGGTGGCTTGTTTTGGGGGGGTTCCAACAGCAAGCAACCTCAGGGGAGCCCCCTGGATCCAGCTTGCCAGCTCCCGACAGGGAACGCACGTGGTGATGTCTTCGCCGTCAGTCTGTCTCCAATCAGCCATCTTCACCCAACCAGATTCGATTTGGCCATCCGTTCGATGTGACGGCCCTTTCGATAGCTCAGTCTTGCCTTGCCCGGGTGGTGTGTTTATCTGGCCAAGATGGGCCAATGGCATGTGAAGGATTCAGGCGGCCATCGAATGGGCAACCTCAGCCTTGCACTGCAAGAGCCAATTCGCCTGGCAGAAGCAGAGCTCGCCCCCTTGAGACGACACCAAGAAACGAGGCGCCCGTCGAGGCTGCTTGCCCCAATGGAATGGCTTGATATCTTTGGTCGCAGCCTGTGGGGATGTTTGGAAGCACAGCGCCGCCTCAATCCACATTCACACATCCACTGGCAAATCCCGCATCAAAGCCACCCTTTTGGCTGACTGGGGCCATGCAGTGCGAGAGCGTGGAAGCGTTCCAGAATTGCCGCTCGGCTCCGTCCAAGAGGCGTTTACCAGCTAACAAAGTCTCAGATTATCCCTGTCTGCAGACCTCCATTTTGGCATGTCGCAAACATGCAGCCGATGGCTAACACGCAAGCCAAGGAGACTTGGCCTCTCAGTTAGCGGCAGTTTGCTCCTTGGGCCTCCGGTGGCCCGTAGGCTAGTATCACCGCGGAATAGAGCGCTTTACCCTCGACAATTAATAGCACAACGGCGACTCATTCTCATTAATGAGATGACAATGATTACAGCGGATAGAGACGGAGCCCCTGATTAGTGTTGGCACTAGTATGTACTACTCGTCCAGTGGATGGAGTTCGCCCTGGATGTCGGTTGTCGTTAACAGAGGCGAGCCATGGCAGATCGGGAACTCGGTGAGTTTGGCGCTGCAAATCACACCTAGGGTTCATCATACTCTATTCTCCCACGGCGAGCGAGCTGTTGAGGTTTTGTTCCCAACGGTTTCCAGCTAGCATTAGGGATTTTTTGCCCTGCGCCGCACGGTTCATCGTGCATGATGGGAAACTTTAACGGGTTATCCCTCGGGATTTCCCTCCACTTTTTGCTTATGATTCCCACGTGCCAGGATGCCTCTCGCAGCCTTATTCGAGTTGTGCTTCCTAGGAGTCGTTCCGGGAATGCCTGCCTGCCTGCTTGCTTGGCTGTGGGACGGGTGTGTCTAAGAGCTCTTGGAAGAAGGATTTTGCCTCGTATAGCTGCGGCAATGGGCTACGTGTACGTGGTTGGGGCAATGGTTCTCCTACGCAAAGAACTGATGTTGAAGTCCCGTCGAAATTGGTTGTGATACCGGCAAACGTGATTCTACTGTAGAGAGCTGCCCTGGCTTACCGAGCACGGACACCGGATAATATTCCGCATACCCATTTCCCATCGAGGCTATTCATAGCAAAAATTTACTCCAGTGTTTTCTCTCTTGTCATACCGAGACAGCAATGCGGAATCCATCCGCTCGTTCCGGGTATCTTGTGCTCACTCTTTTTTTCTTTTTTCTTCCCGGGGCCCCTGTTCATTTTTGTTCACGGCTGGGTGCAGGTTTCATCAGTAATAGGGAGCTATGTTTGTTCCTCCGAGTGCCCTGTCTGTCGTTTTTGTTTCAAATCTTTGCGGGCCGTCATGATTTGTCTAGATGTAATACCTTTTGCTGATGCGACGGGTCAAGGTATTAAGTACATCATTATAACGATTATGCTTTTTTTGCTCTGTCCGAGGTACAGACGTAGACGTCTACACATTTGCCTCGTACTGCAAGATATAAGCTTCAAAATATTACTACCCTGTTATCAGATGTGACTACTAGGTAGGCAGGATATGCTTATGGGTAGCAAACCAGATCATCGCAGTCTGTCTTGTATTCCACAAATGAGATGAGATGATGTTGTTGCACGTTACATCTATGATACTGCTGCGGTCTTTTCCATTTCGGTGTATGTAGCCATTCGGCTGGTTGTTTCATCAAGATTGGACGCAGAGAGACCACGAGGTGACCGGGTTACATCATCGCCATGAGAACAGGACATTCTTGGGTTACACGGGTGACGCATCTCGCCGACAAGATGAATCGAGTGACTTGTCTTCTCCTACATTACGTTTCATCTCTCATGTAGGCGTCTCCAGGTTTGCGGGAGGTTACCTACATTTCTGGTGGCCAAAAACATAAGATTACAGAGGTAGTTACATGCATCTGGCTCGTTTTGGTTGCGTGATCGAATCCGCGATGTCGGGACGGGACGGGGGAATTGGACCTTGAGCAGGGCTGGGGTTTTTTCTACATCTGATTCTCTAATGCAGCAGAGCAGATAAAGCAGGTAGTTTCGGAGACATGCAGCCCAAATGTGCGGTCTGGCAAGTACCCTCTCTTGATGCCACTCCTGCATGTACGACAAATAGCTCCACATGACGATACCTCGTTCTCATGATATCACGCGCAAATCAACCCCGATAGCTGGCTTCAGCATGACATATCGATAGTGGCAAAAAGGAAAGGAAGCAGAAAAAGGGTAAAAAAGAAACTCAAGGAAGAGCAGAGAAGGAGAAAAGAGGCGGGCATGGCTCGCAAATGCAATGCAAGACACGCTGGCAGACCAGCATCCGGGTCTGCCATTCGCTGGCGCATCCCTGCATGGGCTGCAGCCAAGAGAGATCGTGCAGGAAGAAGAAGGCTTTGGGATGGCAGGCTGCTGTTGACGTGGAATCCTGTCGGCCTGTAAGATGGGATTTTTGTGTTTTTGTGCGTGGGTGTGGTGTGGTTTGTTTTACTTGCTTGTTCAGTATTATTTGTTTTTGTGGTGATGCCTCTTTTTGCTCGGAGATGGATCGGTGATGGTTTTCTCGAGCACTGGAACGAATATAACTTGGCCAGTGTTTACAACTGAATGCTACCGTCACATGCCTACATGTAGCTGTATCTACGTAATGCATCTAACGAGACTCAAGGCAATGCTGATTTTTGGCTTGATGCCGGGTTGAAAAAACGAATCTCTAAGCTTGCACTTTTTACATGTGCCACCCACCTACCCTACTAAAGTCTACAGCGACAGCGACGTCAAACTCCCGGCAGTTCAGTTGGCGTCTCCATGTATCTTTGTTAGTGGACCATACAGCGGATCGTCTCTTCGCAGAGCCAGCACTAAGGCAGTGTACCAGCTTTGCGTGGCGGGCCCTACCAAAGGCAAAGTCAGCACTTCAAGGTTCAGTCTCACCAACAGGAGTTTGAACAATAAACTTCAACTTATGCGGCCCGTCACCAGCCACTCACTCGCCTCTCCATACTGCTCTCAACACCACCTACAAAGGCATATAGAAGGCCTTGCCTCCTCTGATATCCTGCATCTTCACTGCGTCGAGTGCAATTGAAGCTGATTCCCAGCATCAAACCAGCCCATCTTTCACCTCCTCCACCCTTGTCGTGCTCTTGAGGCTGCCAGGGATCCCCCGCCATTGCCAATTCACCTTGCAGCAAGACCGGACGCGCGACCATTTGGGTCTTGTCTCCCCCCCTGGACTCATTTGCAAAAGCCGAATTGATCCTGTCCTTTTTGCACCAGGCTTTCCATCACGTCACAGAGCAATAGCCGAAGCAAGTCTGAAGTTGCGATCGGCTTACTGGCAACGACTCCAGCCTGTGTCAATCTTGGAATCCCGCCTTTTCGCCACACCGACTTGCCTGTGCCCGTTTTTGCTTTGCCCGCCACCGCTCGAACGCATATCCAAGCAAGCAAACCAAACCTCGATAGAACGGCCGAATCCCCTCCGAACTCGAACGACGCCCGCGAGCTGCGCCCCCCGGAGAGTCGGTGACTGGAAGCTTCCTTGGAAGCGCATGGCATCGCTGTAGCGGCGCCGAGCTGCAGCAAATATTGGACATCCCAACGGGGAGCTGAACCATGACCACCGAGAGAATCAAGGTCCCGCCCAATGGGCTCGAACTCAAGAGTGTCTTGTCGCCAATTACCCCGACGATACCCACCACCCCGTTTGTGTCTGGCTTTACGCCGCTGGTGACGGTTGTTGGCTTCCATCATGCGCGGGGTCCCGAGGTCGAGAGCTGGTTTGGAGCCGAGGAGGGCGTTGACCCGGCCGCCAAGTATGGATGGACTCTGCTGCCGTTTATGGCTCTGAGTGACGGAGCGCATGCGTACGTTCTTCTTGTATCGTAGCTGGAGACCTGCTTTGCTGACTTGAAGGTTGTTGATTAGTTCCGAGGAGGACTTTTCCTACTTTACCCTGCTGCGGCCCGAGACCGACGACGGACCTGCAACGTCTCTGTTCGGCATATCATGCACTCGCCAGCTCGATTCCTCGCAGCTCATCAACCGGCCTGCTGATGTTACTCGCTCAACCGTGCAGAAAGCGGTTGTCGTCATCGCAGATAGCCCCCAGTTCTTTGGCATGCTGAGGCAGCGTCTCAGCATAGTCACCCAAGCATGGTTTGCCCAGCGCGAGTTTACAGACGTTGATATCCTACGAGGCTTCCAGGACAGTCTCGCAGATGAAAAACGTCGAGGCCTTTTGCAAGAAGAGGCGCAGCGGGATCAGTACTTGGGTATGAGTCTGCGCGAGCTGATTCATGAGTTCAAATGGCAAGCCCTGGTGCTACTCAAATGCTGTCTTCTTCAGCCCAAGGTTGGTAACTACTCTCTACAAATCCATTTGAAAGAATAGTGCTTGGGTTTCATTGTAGAAGACCAGACTTGCTAATGACAAACCCAGATGCTCTTCTTCGGCTCGCGATGCGATCGGTTATGCATGGTCCAATTTTCTCTCATTTCACTGATACCCGGACTTATTCGTAACCTCCAAGATTGCGCAGATCCCGAGCTCAACAGCCACGAAAAGAAACTTGCACAGCCGACGAGTTTGCAGAGTAGTAATCGCAACTCGCTTCTGACCTATATGGGCCTCCCACTACAGATATTTGGCAAAGTATGTACCAAACTTGTATCCCCTCCAAAGAATCCCATTTCTTACATGAAAACCAACTCTAGGGAAGCATATTTGGCCCCTATACTCCGTTACAACAACTCGACCTGCTGGCCGATGTCGGCACAAAATCCTACCTCGTCGGCAGCACCAACTCTCTACTTCTCCAACAAAAGGACCGTTACAGCGACATCATTATAAACCTCGATGATAACACTATCAACATCACTTCGCCCTCTCTGAGGCAAGCATTGTCCCTGACTGCGGCGGACAGGAGATGGATCGATTTCTTGACCCAGGAGGTCAACGATACCTGGGACGAGTCCAACCCCAGCACCCCAAAGACGATGAAATACGTGGGAAGCGAAGAGTACATTAGAGCCCAGTTTGAAGGCTACATCATTGGCCTGATATCCTCCGTCAAGTTCCACAACTATCTCGTCAGCAGCGCCAATGCTGGCCGCAACACATCGGAGAGCGATCCCGCCGTCGACTTTGGACTTGATTGGGTTGAGGCGTGGGCACGAACTGAAAACTACCGCATGTGGGACTCACACACCGATACGAACCTGTTTGCCGTCTCCGAGCCGAGACACCCCATGGCTGGCGGACTCTCCATCGAGGACGTCCAGAGACGTATTGCGGAGCAAGTAAAAGAGCTTCATCTCGACGAACGCTTTGCCCAGGGGCGTGACATCCTGGGGCGCAACTTTGCTGCTGGGCGGGAGAAGGCGTCGACAATGCTCAACAGGCTGTACAACGATATGGAGCAGATGCGTGAGGCACAGCGCCGTCGTAATGAAGAGACTGCCAGACTTACCGAAGGCAACGGCAGCAAAAGAAACAGCATGAACGGTATCAACGGGGACGCGAACAAACCGCAGGAAACAGTAAGCAGCAGAGCCAGCGCCTACATGGCAAGCTGGGCGTCGTGGGCCGGCGAGAAGCGCAAGAACGGCGGATGGGGCGCGGGCTGGGGCAAGAAGAAGGCCGACGAGACGGCGTCGATGCCGACGAGCCCCATCGAGAAGGACTACCAGTTCGTCAGCATGCTAGCTTCGCGCGGCAACTCGACCGAGGCGTACCGGCCCATGACGCAGGGCAGCTTTAGTGAGAGCATTCTTTCTGCGGCGGATAGTGATCGGCCTGGCACGGGGTCTTCGGGGGCCGATGCCTCGGCTCCGTTGACGCAGTATCCGAGGGAGTTTGATGATGGGTTTCATGAGGAGACGCTGGTTGGCAATGGCGGGACCAAAAGAGCTGATTGAGCGGCGAGGGAGGGGGAGTAGAATCTGGGTTTTTACACATGCATGACAATTTAAAGAGGAATATGATTTGGACAAATAGAGACGAAAGAAAAGATGAGATGTACATGGGATGGAAATGATGAATCAAGGGAAACAGGACATTGGATGGAAATCAAGATGTGGTGCGAAACAGAAAAATCAAGAAGATCACGCATACACACACAAACAAGTACGAAGCAATGTCAAAATTAAAGATAAAGAACCAACAAGGGAGGCTTATTTGCTTTGTAGTTATGTTACCAAAGTACGGGGAAGGTGGGCGGTAATGGGATTTGAATGACAATTTTTTTTTTTGGACACAAAAGGAGAGAATGGGATTTGAAAGTTATTTACACAAGCCATGCATATAGTCTTCAGCTCCGTCTTGATTTTGTTTACTTTGCTGGATTTGATGATTCATTGGCAGTTTATTTGAATACTTGAGCCTTACCTACTTACTGAATGTTCTGACCGAAAATTACCTATAACCACATCCGTTTATTTGACCATCTACCCCTTCCCAAGATCTCTCAATCCCGTCATGCAAATTATTTCACCAAAGAGCCAAAAACAAAACCCAAAATCGACTCAAAGAAATAAGAGAGAAAATCAAGACACGCCAAAAACACATGGAAAAACTCGCACAGTTGGGAGGGGCATTCGTTGAAAAGTCCATGCTTATGTAGAATCTGCTGGGCCGCATAATGCTCTGCTTAGCTAGGGCATATTCGCCAATTATGAAAAAAATCAAGCATGTAAGCAATGTGTTAAAGGAAAAGAAACACAAAAACAAAAAGCAACCCAACCAACCATGCCCACTCCAGCTGATCCCATTCCCATTATGACCTGAATCTACGCATGAATGACCGACTGAGTGATGAAAAAGGTGTGGATAGAGACATGCCTGTATCGAAGGGGGAAGGGCAAAGGGGAAAAGGGGGATGAAGAATAATCGTTGACAAGCTCCGTGAATTCTACCGGAGGTTAAGAGAGAAATATTTTATGCTAAGTAGCCCAATTCATCATCGTCCAGACGCTCCAGATACTCCTTGTCAAGGAGAATTTCTATGCACTTTTTAATGTCGCCGACCTTGGGGACAAACCGAGAGCGGATCTGGTTAATGGTCTCGCTCACAAGTTGCGTGTGCTTCATCTTCTTTCGTGCCTTCATAATACGAACAATTGCGGACTGTTGGACGGAATGTTAGCATTGATACGGTTATGGGGTGTTAGGGCTTGGAAAACATACCTGCAATACCAACTTGCGGTCCTCTTCGATGGTCTTGTTCGTCTCGACTTCCTCCTGCTTCGCCTCCTTGACGCCGCCGAGGTTGAGGTTCACCCTGATCTTCTTGCTCTTGAAATCGTAGTTGAGGCGGAAAGTCTTCCCGGGTCCGGGCTTATCACCGCCATCCATCAACAGCACCTTTGCCTTGAGAATTACGGCCAGGGCTTGGTCGAGCACCTCGGAGCTCAGCTGGGTGGCGCTGGAGATGTCATCGTAGGAGTAGCTGTCCTTCTCGTTGAACAAGAGGAGAATGGACATTTGGTAGATTGAAACCTGGAAAGTGTAGGGCGTCTTGCTGTTCTTACAATAGCCGGCCTTGATTTCGCCCTTGCACAGGTGCCACAACCAAGTCAACTTACGGCCGTCATGCTTGTGCTTGTAGAATCGGACGAATCGCTCAATCTCGGCGGAAATCTCCGGAGGCGGGTCGAAATGGGTGCTTGGTGGTGTCAATGGCCAGAAACCTGTGCCCAAGATAGAAAATGTAGAGTCAACAGCCTTGGCATTACCGACAGTCTCTAAGTGATCTCGGAACTCCTTATTAAGATCCTTTGAGATCTGCATATCTTGGAACATGCGCTGAAGCTTGTTGGTGTATTCAAACCCACATGCTTCCTTTAGCTTGCTGATCATGCTGGTCTCAGCATCGTCCGAGGACGAGTTGCTGTGCACCAATCTCCTGGCCAACATGCGGGAGTAAAACTTTTGGAAAACGTCCTTGTCCTCGATGTACTTGAAGACGGTCATGATCTGGGACAGGGTTCGCTCCAGATCAGCCTCTTCGATGCTTGTGGTGCTCTTGCGCAAGAGGACATCCGTGTACTTGGCGAGCAGCTCGGGTGACTTGTTAGACCCAGACTTGCACACCTCGTTTCGATTGACAAACTCGCGGCAGGCATTGTCCAAAGATCGTGTGAATTCGGGTTCATCGGTAAAGGCTCTCTTCACCAAGCCCTGGTACTGGGTGTGTATCTCCAACAAGGCATCGACGTAGACCTTGGGTTCCAGCTTGTCACCCTCGGACGATTGAACTTTCTGGACGGCGGCCAACCCTGCTTTCCGGACATGGGTTTCGAATCTGGTGCGCAGCGGATCAAGGCCGTCGGGGATGCGAGATAACAGATTGTACATTCTAGCCATGTCTTCCTCACGATCATTGTCTAGAAGTACCTGGAACTCTTCCCTCAAAGACAGGGAATGATCGGCAATAAGAGCTTGGTTACAGCATCTCTTGAGAGGGAGCGCAATGTCCTGGTGCAGGTACATGTTGACGCGCTCTTCCTCCTCTGCCAGTCGCGCCTCTGCCTTTTTCATGTACTCAACGACAGTGTTCTCAGCGACAAATTGTTTGGACTCGGCCTGGTAGAATTCCTTTGTTGCTGCTAAGAAGGGGCGCTCGAAGTGATATCTATACACGTCGAGCGTGGACTTGGATGGATCAGCCTCGTCCAGGCCAAGGGACACAAACGAGTCGACGACCTGTTTGATCTGGCCGTATTCGATGGTCTCGCCGTTTCTCTGCTTCTCCACAAGCTTTAGAACGGCGTCCATGACCTTTTCTGAGACCTGCTCGAACAGCACCTTGCGCCATTGGACGAGGTGTAGAGTATAGACATCGTATATGTTCTTCTTGCCTTCGTCGATTTCCCGCTTGACCCAGTGCCTATTAAGATACTGAAACAGGTGATGGATGTATTTGGCAGCGACGGTGTATCGGTTCCATTCCTTGATGTAGTAGGCTAGCAAAGCCTCGTCTGTGTGGGATTTGGATGCCTGGACGAGGTCCGCTAAATGACGCTGGAGGTATTTAATCAAGTGGTTGTAGAGATCTTCACCCAACAAGTGTGCTGTTCAGCCGACAAGAAAGCGGGATACAAGTTAGCAAGCGTTTGACTTGGTGGGGAGAGAGAGATGCAAATGTCAACGAACCTCCGCGATGACTTGTAGTCATGGTAGGGCCGCTAAGGCCGACGGCTTTCTGCGAGGTACAAAAGTTGTGGACGGCGCTGTGACCATGTGAGCAATCGGGCGTGGATGTGTGAGAACAGAAAAAGACACAACATACGTATAGACTCCCATATACATCTGCATATCCATGCCCTGTTCCAGGTCGTTCATGATGCGGGTGATGCCATCCTCCAGGTACTTCCATCTGCAGGGGCAGTTAATGTCATGTCACGCCAGCGACGTTGCCATTATTAGCACCACGGGGCGACGACTCACGTTGCTTTGATGTCCTCGCGGTTTGGAACCGCAGGCATTCCCATTCTGGCCACCATCATGGAGCGTGTGGATCGAGCCCTGTCAAGAAGCGGCAAGGCGGGGTGAAGAGTGATGCTCCTGCGGCTCGCGTGGGTGGATTGGCCGACGATGCACGCAGCGGCCGGATCGCCTGTGTTGGCTCGGGATTACCGCGGCGGAAGAGGCGGACGAGAGCTGCGTCGGTGAGGACCGAGGAAGACACCGTGGTTGATGCGTTGCACTGGAGTTGCACTGGCGTTGCAAGAAGGCTTGGAGAGAGCCCTTCAGCTCAGGCAGCGGAAGTCAGCGGTGATGCTCACGCACCAGCCGGACGGACAGTGGGTCACTCGATTAGAAGCAAACCAAACCACCGGCCAGTGAAGCTCGACGCGAGCAAATGGAGGAGGGAGGAGTGAAGAAGTCCCTCGGCCGGTTCGCTGCGACGAGATGCAAGAAAAAGGAGAAAAAAGTCGGAGAGAAAGTGAAAGAGAAGGGAGGCTGAGGAGTCGATAGACAAACAGACGTAATGATGAGGGATCAGGCAGTCAAACCCAAAGCTCGAGTTGCTGAGGCAAGGCTCCTTGGCAAGGCAGGCCTGCAGCCCCAAGGGGAATAGCGCCGCTTTCTGCCCTTCTCAACCGCCTTTTTGGCTTATTACTCTCGCATGCACTACTAAGACGGGCTCGAATAAGACGGGACGCGTTTCAGTGATTTCAACCGCATCTCATCTTGTCTGTATCTCACTATCCTAGTTCAAGTACCTATTACGGCTTTTTGCATGGTCAATCCAATATTCTATCAGTCCAAAGGTCAAATGTGAATAACTCTTTGGCCCTTGGGAGAAACGAATGGATGTGATGATTGCTCTCTGCAGTTGTAGGTGCTTGCCTCCCTGTGATACTGCGGCTAGGCGGCTACCTGGCAGGCTAGCACTAAGCCGCTAAACCTTCCAGCAGGCAGCTCTCCCTAGTCTATCAACCCTTTGCAGTGTGCAAAATAAGGAGCTCGCTGATATCCATGGATGCTCATTATGATTCACACGGCATTCGGCTTCATGCTGCCTAAACAAGACGGGTCTTCTAGTTTCTTTCTCTTTTTCTTTCATGTTTCCTTATGTACATGTATTGATATAAGGTAGTCCTAGCTGAAGGTATATACACACTACCGTAGCGCTACTCTAATGGAGCCTTTCGAATTGACAGCTGGAACCATTCATAAGCTTCATTCAAGTCGTAAAGTTTCGTAAGCCACCGATTGACGCCGTTGGAATCCCCTGACCTGACAAACGCTCAAAGAAATTAAAAATTAAAAATTAAAACACGCTGTTTGTGCTTTTCCCACTGTTGGTTGGCCCTCTCACATGCGCTGCTCATCGCCACCCCCCAATTTCTCTACCACCCGGAAGATGTTGACACAGAGATTCGCAGTCCATGCGAGAAGGCCAAGGAGCATAAAGGATGCGAGAGCTTTGGCTAACCCCCGTACGATATGGTCGCCAAAGGTATGGTAGACGACGTGCTCAAAGGCTAGAGCGGTGCCTGCTGATTTGAATATGATAAAGAACAGATCGAGCAGAATAAGAGACATTTTCGAACGGGCAGAGCGTAGGCCGAGGGGCTTCCCCGTGTACTCATCGTATATCATGTACCCGTTGAAAGGAATGGCTACCGAGTCCACCGCAATGGCAAAGATGGACTGTGTTCGCTCAGCGCTCTCGCCGAGCGCCTTGTCTTCGAGGTCGAACATCCTTGCGGCAATCCCTAGGGCTATCATAGACATGATAATAACAGTCAATCGGAAGAGCAAGGGAGAGAGCGAGCTGCGCATAAAGTGGTTCCACAAGCGGTTGGAAAATACTTCCTTGTGCCGCTGCTCATGGTTTTTGTCTGGTAGGTGCAAAGCCATCTCGTTTGGCCTGCTGTAGCCAGGTTGGAGCTGATTGAGGGCTTCGATATCGATTATATGGCTCTCCTGCGGGCGCCCCCAAGCCGACGACTGTACGAAATCTGCCCATGAAGTGGTCGGCTGTCCATAGGCTGATTGTTGAGCGGAAACAATGACGGGCTCGGCGGATCGAAGATGATCCCACTTCCTTCCTCGTGCTGAGGCTCGTCCGTACTTGAACAGGTGTGGTATCCGGCCGCGCTCGTTTTGCGGAGAGCCCAACTTGGGGTCATCTTCCCAAGAGTATCCATCTTTTGACATCCGCCGTTGGGTGGGCTCGGGGATGGCATTGCGCTGTGGTGCTGCAGAAGGTTGAGGAGGATTTAGCAACCGGAGCTGCTCTTCGGTGAAGGGGCCATCGCGGACGGCAACCCAAGCTATATGGAGTCGAAAAGACAAAGGTTAGCACTCAGTCACTCAGGCCGGAGCCGCCGGCACAATAGACTGCTTGCATATCCTTACGAGGGATCGTTCTCACTGGGCGCTGGCGAGCCTCTGATGCTGTTGCTCTGGATGATGCTGAGGCGGAGGCAGAGGTTGGAGAGGGAGAGTCGGATACCAATCTCGACCCGGGTTCTGGCGGAGGTGACGCCATCGAACGAAATGTGCGATCTCTTATGACTGTCTATCTCCCCCGGCTGGATGCTAAGAAAAACTTGCGTGAGGGTCGATGGACAGTCGCGAACACGGATCCGAGGTATATATGCTGGGACAGAGAGGATGGCCTGCCGTCACAAGGACGCGGGTTTGGGTGCAGGTGGAATCTCCAAGAGGGACAATCATACGCATGCCGCAGCTAGAGATGAATGGGTGTGAAGCTTGAAGAAGAGGTGGAAGCACGAGGTGGGTCGACAGGCTGGAGAGATGCTGAGCCCATGGTCACACGCTTCGAGGCAGAATCTGGTTAAAAAGCCATGCAATGCACGAGTTACTGCCAAGGCCTGGGCAAGGTGGAGAGGCCAGGCCAGGGAGCCCTTGAACCTTGTTTTTCGAACCTGGAACCGGCTCGACAGGGCGGCAAAAGGGCTGCAAAGGGCTCCAAAACAATGGCCTGGAGCTTAAAAAAAGACATCCCGGGACGAGCTGAGACCTCCCAGGTTGCCTGCAGCTGAACCCGCGTGCAGTGCTCCATACTGTATGTACGAGTGCCTTACGTAGGGAGAGAAAAAAGAGAGAGGCCGGCGCTGGGTCTGCTAAGAACCGGGGCGAGTTAGTGCCGCAAGTTGGGACGATCCCAGGTTCCGAGTACCGAGCAGGTCTTCTTACATGCCGCGCTGTTGGAAGCATGTTGGTGGAAGCTGTGCCGAATTGTGGCGGAGATGAATTCGTATGCCCGTGCTGTTATATTGCCGTAAAACGAGACTGCGCACGGGGCCATATGAATCCAATGGTATGATACGAGCCTGGAAGCAACTGGGCATGGAGCAGCACATTATACGGTATACGACGTCCCAGAATTGCCACGCGCAGAAGAGCAAATAGCGCAGAAATTAGTAGCATGGAGTACATAATAACGGCACCCAGCAATGCCGCGGCACTGGACGGTTCCCTGTCCCTCCTACGTAACTTGGTAGACTAATCAATCTAGCGGAGCCGTATTAGCAGCAATCTCCGTAAGCCGTGCGAGCTTATCTCGAATCGTTCTCGTTCATGACGGCATAGACTCTCTTACTCGTACAGTCTCCGGATTGATTTCTGACTTTGGTACCTTGTGGCTTGTATCTTCTATCTTGTGTCTTGTAAGTTTGTACCAACCGCGTCACCTGACTGCGCGCGCCTGTTCTTGTTCCCGTCAGACGCGCAAAAGCTCAATGGCGGCACAGCCTTTAGGCGCCGTGTTTCAAAACCAGCATCGCCGGCGCTTGATGTGCTGGATCTGAGTTAGATCGGGCATCATCGGCGTTTTGTTTTCATTCTTCTTCTTTTCAGGCGCTTCTCTTTCGGGCTGGCTGAAGAATTGCAGCCTCACCTTTCACTTCCTCTCTCTGTGTTTCTGTGACTTTTCCCCTCTTCTTCTTCTCTTCTCTTGTACGGAACATCTTTTATTCGGATTTCGCATCTGGTTCTATTTCTTGCCCTCTTTTTTTTTTGTTGTGCCTTTGGCCGGCACTGTCACCGCTCGCGCCTTGCTTCCCAAGCCCAACCTGCCGCCAACCCCATCTCCTTCCTCGTCTTCGCGATCCTTTCGGCCGCACAACAAATTTCTTCTTTTTCATCTTCGCTACCCCTCACTGGTGCGAGGCTTTTATTCTTCGACACGACGGGCGATTCCAATTCATTTGTGCCGGCGCAAAGCAAAGATCTGAACTACACGCGGTTTCGAGTTGGGAGATAAACAAAAGGAACTACCAGCGAAATGCCGGCCTCGTTGAAGGAGCGATCGAGCCGGCTGCAGATGTTTGCACGCCTCAAATCCGACAACGAAGCCTGGGCCAAGGCCAATGCCGACGTCAACACCAATGGAAACCTCAACGGGAATGCGGCAGTCCAACAGACTCGCGAGCCAGAGCGCTATCAGAGCTCTGCTCCACCAGCCTTCTCGTCGGCTGTAGAACGAAGGGAATTGGCGGACAGCGCTCGAGTTCCTGTCCCGGGAGCCAATGCTCGTCAGCCCAACGCACATCAACGAAGATTTAGCCAGCCGCCGCCCGAGTCGGTGCAGCGATCCCATTCGCAGTCCCCAGCCAGCCAACATCGCCCTATGGACATATTTACGGGCTCCCAATTAGGCGACAGCTTTATGAATTCTGGCCTAACAACGCCGCAGTACGAGCCATCCGAAGCTGACCACGAACCAATGCCGGATAAAAAGAACACAGTCGTTACTGCTCCTGCTCCTGCTGTCTCGATCGCTGCTCCGGCCGCCATCACTAGACCTGCCCCCCGCTACAACTTTGATAGGAGATTTCTTCCAAATGACGGTGCCGCCTTTCAGCTCGGAGAAGACCTCCTCATGAGAGTAGTTCCAACTAATGGACACCGTAACGCCGCATCCACATACATGAACGATGGTTTTAATAGAACCGCCGTCAATGGATACAACAGACCACCTGGAAACTATCGACCAACCTACGCCCGACTAGAGGCATCGCCAGAGAAACAGCCCGTGTTGCCCATGCGCGATATCAAGGTTCGACATGTGCCGAGGCCGAGACAGTTTGAGTACGACGACAGAGAAAAGAGGAGCACATCCCCTGCTTTTGCAAACAGAGGGCGGCCGATGAGAGATAGAATAGACGATTTCCGCCCCATGGCCAGATTTAGAGACCTAGAGGAGGTAGAGGATGAAGATGGGGCAGCTTACGAAGAGGAGAATGGAGACCAGGACGATGGCACATCCACTGTGGGTGGCCGCGAAGACGGACATGCTACTCCGAGAGTAAGAGGGCATCCTCTATCACCACATCGAGCTGCGCTGGAGCGCCTCATGACGACAACTATCCCACCTTTTAAACCAGCGGCGCCCAAAGACAAGAAACGCCGACGAGGAAGCCTCGATTACGACGACATGGCTCTCAGCAACATGGCCTACGCCGATCTCGATAAGGAACCATTCGACTTTGACCCCTCCAAGGCGACAACGCCGACTAGTTCAGGTGCTCCTGCAGGTACTGTGGAGGCCCGCGTCGCTAGGATAGAGCAGGGCATGCGCCAGAGCGAGAAGGAGCAGCGCCACATGTTTGCAAACATGGATTTCGACGACTGGGAAGAGGCGGGTGACTGGTTTGCCGAGCAGTTCTCCGAGATTATGCATAAAATGAGGGTGGTTAGGCGTAACAAACGGAAAATGATGAGGGAGTTTGAGGACGAGGCAGCTTCTCGCGAGGAGGCGGTCCGGGAACAGACGGTGGCTATTGACAAAAAACTGAACCGGATGCTGCAGGAGGGCCAGCGTTTGATGACTCCAAACGACGCCAAAGCTGCCCAGCAGTGATGCCTGTTCTTTTACCCCGAGCAAGCTGCATTTTCCTGGTGCTGTGTCATTTTGAGTGTGAAGTTGTGGGTATTCATGTGCAATGTTGATTCTTGCAGGCTCGACAGAAAGGATGGGATGGGATAGGCGGCGCTGAGCGTGGCCTAGAGCGTCTTTGAGCCTCACAATGGAAAGCATGGCGTTGGTGGGTAATGATCTAATGAAGTGAGATTGTTTTTTCTTCTTCTTTTTTTATGTGGGATATAAATGGAATGGTCTAGCTAAGATGTGCAATGTTGCACGATCTAGAATTCTACCTGTTGCTAAAAGAAGCACTTTTCTGTTGTAATGAGACAACGAATCCTATCCTCTCTCTGTCTCTTCTTTCATGTTCAAATCTCAATCACCTGCTTCACCTTTCTGTCCCGCCCAACCACCATCCGCAATTGAGCCCCTGGCTTGTCTGAGAAGAGACCCTTTCGTAGACCTTCGGAATAGAGCTCGTAGGCAGGGTAATATGCGTCGACAAACCTGACAACCTGCTCCTTGGTCATACCGGCATTAGGATCCCCCCTCGTCAGACGAAGATGCTCCTCCTGCTCCAAGCGCCAGTCGTAGACGTACTCGGTATTCTCCGAGTCAATATGAAGAAAAGCATCAAACAAGCGCGTTACATCATCATATTCACGAAGTTTCTCGTTGATATCCAGTAAATGCTCGAGGCGGTGCTGGTGGAGAGTGCGGCTCGGGGCGGAGTGTTTCGCGGCGACGGCTTCGGGGGAGATGGGGCGGAAGCCGATGCACCAGCCTTCGAGGATGACGACCTGGAAGGGGTTTTGAGGAGGTTGTTGTTGGTTGATGGGGGTCCAGGTGGAGGGGGGGAGGCGGTCGCCTTGGCCGGAGAAGAGGGCTTTGTCGTATTGGGGGAGGGAGGTTGGTGCGTGGGTGAGGAGGGAGGAGAAGACGGATTTGAGGAGGGGGATGTCGTGGGTGCCTATGAGA
This sequence comes from Trichoderma camerunense, assembly GCF_050948025.1. Classification (NCBI taxonomy): domain Eukaryota; kingdom Fungi; phylum Ascomycota; class Sordariomycetes; order Hypocreales; family Hypocreaceae; genus Trichoderma; species Trichoderma camerunense. The sequence continues at coordinate 73,938 of NW_028145349.1, forward strand.
GGGAGATGTAAGCTTTTTTTTTGTTTTGAAGAAGTTTATTGACACTGGTGTGAGAATTGAGATGTATATAGGTAGTATGAGGAAGGGTGTGTGTATAAGGGGTGTAAGTGAAAGTGAGTAAGTGAGTGAGAATATACATACCAGGCTCTCCACGGACCTGCCACAGGGCATTGTCCGGATTCTCACGCGCCAGAGCAAGCTGCTGCTCGTGCGTCAGATAGAAATCGTCGATGCTGCAGACGAGAGTTGGGATGCCCTCGCGGTTGAGGGCTTCGGCGAGGGGCACGACGAGGGTGGATTTGCCGACGCCTTGGAGACCATTGAGGCCGATGATGAGGGGACGCGGGGGTTTAGAGTCCGAATTGGAGCTGGCGTGGGCTTGTTGGTGTAGCTTGAGGCGGTTTAGGATGAATGGGATGCATATTGGCGATTTGTCGTCTATGAATTGGGTTGCCATGGTGTTTTATGTTACGAGAGACGAGATGATTTCTTATGAGATTGGTGGTTGAGGATGCACGAACGGATATTGATATTGATGTCTATTTGATATTATGGACTACATGGGGGAATGTGGGCTGCCGGTCTCCGGGGCCGCACCGGTGACTTGATTGACCGAGTGGTCGGGTTTGGCTTTTATTATTAGCGGACTAGAGGGTGAAGGTGAATTTGTGTGGGGAGGCGGTAGATTGATGAAGCGTGGGGGAAAGATGAGAAGCTGAGTGAGCGAAACACGTGATGTCGTGATGTTAAGATGGGAGTAGTAAGTAATAGGCTATGGTGTAGCAGAAGAGGAACTATTAGAGACAGGAAAATGGAGTAGAGGGCAATGAGTTGCAGTATGTTGGTAGTATGTAAGATCAGACCGGTGATGCCCGGGGGAGAGTATGGGGTGCAGAGTGTGGAGAGAGATGGAGAGCAATGCCATTGAATGCAGTGCAGCCAGCACCCGTACCGATAACCGTCAGATGCTCGGAAAATACTAGGGTATTAAAGAAGGGGGATGGATTCGAATTGCATGTGTCATGTCATGTCTGGATAGATAGCAGGTACACAATACATGTTACTCCGAAGCTTACCGTAAAGTAAACGTCTCACAAGTTCTTAGTAAATGGCTGACATGAATTGGACACGTGAATGTAACTCGTATCCTGTCATCCCCCAGCTTTTGGCCTTTACAATACCCCAACTTTTCTGCTACTCCGTTCTCCGTTCTCCGTTCTCCAAAAAGCATGTGAACAAGCCTCTCCCTGCTTCTCCGCCATCCGCCCGCTTCTAGTCTAGCGCCCTCCCCGGCCTCGTTGGACCTCTAAACTCGGTCCAAGTCGCGGTACAGTGGCACAATAGCGGTACAGAAGTGACCCGCCCCAGCTCAAGCCGAGGCATCGACACCTTTTGCTTGTCCAAACCCGGTCCGTCCGCATCACTTAAAAAAGTCCGAGGAGCGTGACACCGTTTTCTTCTTCCTTCTTCTCCTGATTGAATCCCCTCTGTACACCATCTAGATACCCTCCCCTTCTTCTCCTCTTCTTCTTCCCCTTCACATTTGTGTCTTGACGTCGTATTTCACTTCAGCGTCATTCCCATCACACATACACAGAAACTTGCCGACGTCATGGCTGAGCAACTGAGATACGACGGCCAGGTCGTGGTCATCACCGGAGCTGGTGGTGGTCTGGGCAAGGCCTATGCCACTTTCTTCGGCTCTCGAGGCGCCAGCGTGGTCGTCAACGACCTGGGCGGCACGTTCAAGGGCGAGGGAAACTCTACAAAGGTCGGTGAATGAATGCCCTTCTTCTTTGAAGTCTAGTCGCAATCGAAATAGCTAACCGCCTCCTCCACAGGCTGCTGATGTCGTCGTCGACGAGATCAAAAAGGCCGGCGGCAAGGCCGTTGCCAACTACGACAGCGTCGAGTTCGGCGAGCGCATCATCGAGACCGCCATCAAGGCCTTTGGCCGCATCGACATCCTCATCAACAATGCCGGCATCCTGCGCGACATTGCCTTCAAGAACCTCAAGGACGAGGACTGGGACCTCATCATGAAGGTCCACGTCACGGGCGCCTACAAGTGCTCCCGCGCCGCCTGGCCTCACTTCCGCAAGCAAAAGTACGGCCGAGTCATCAACACCGCCTCGGCCGCCGGTCTGTTTGGCAGCTTTGGCCAGACTAACTACTCTGCTGCCAAGCTCGCCATGGTTGGCTTTACCGAGACGCTGGCCAAGGAGGGCGCCAAGTACAACATCCTGTCCAACGTCATTGCTCCTATTGGTATGTATCTCCTATGAGGCTGGATCTAGCTTTCGTTTCTGAATCGATTGGCTAATTCGAAGATGACAAACAGCTGCTAGCCGCATGACCGAGACCGTCATGCCCCCCGATGTTCTCAAGGCTCTGCGCCCCGAGTGGATTGTGCCGCTCGTTGCCGTGCTCGTTCACTCCAACAACACCGAGAACGGCGCCATCTTCGAGGCTGGTGCTGGTCACATCGCCAAGCTGCGATGGGAGAGATCCAGCGGTCTCCTCCTCAAGGCCGACGACTCATACACCCCCGGCGCCATCCTGAAGCAGTGGAACAAGGTCATTGACTTCTCTAACCCTCAGTATCCCTCTGGCCCCAACGACTTCATGACCCTGCTGGAGGACTCAATGAAGATGGGCCCTAGTGAACAGGGCGAGAAGCTCGACTTCACCGGCCGCGTTGCTCTCATCACTGGCGCCGGTGCCGGCATTGGACGTGCTTATGCTCTGGCCTTTGCCAAGCACGGTGCCTCCGTTGTCGTCAACGACCTTGTCAACCCCGACACCACCGTCGAGGAGATCAAGAAGCTCGGCGGCAAGGCTGTCGGCGTCAAGGCCTCTGCCGAGGACGGTGATGCGGTCGTCAAGGGCGCCATTGACGCCTTTGGCCGTGTCGACATTGTCGTCAACAATGCCGGCATCCTCCGTGACAAGGCCTTTACCAACATGGACGACAGTCTGTGGAACCCCGTCATGAACGTGCACCTGCGCGGTACCTACAAGGTCACTAAGGCTGCTTGGCCCTACTTCCTCAAGCAAAAGTACGGCCGTGTCATTAACACCACCTCCACCTCTGGCATCTACGGCAACTTTGGCCAGGCCAACTATGCCGCTGCTGTAAGTTATTCCCCGAATTCAAGTCTCCTCATAAGTCTAACATAGATTACAGAAATGCGGTATTCTTGGCTTCTCCCGCGCTCTGGCTCTCGAGGGCTTCAAGTACGGCATCTACGTCAACACCATTGCCCCCAACGCCGGCACTGCCATGACCGCCACCATCATGCCCAAGGAGATGGTCGACGCCTTCAAGCCCGACTACATTGCTCCCCTTGTCCTCGCCCTCAGCAGCGACAAGTGCCCCAACCCCACTGGCGGCCTGTACGAGGTCGGCAGCGGCTGGGTCGGCAAGACTCGATGGCAGCGATCCGGCGGCCACGGCTTCCCCATCAACGTGCCTCTGGTGCCCGAAGAGGTCGTCAAGCAGTGGGAGAAGATTATCAACTTTGACGATGGCCGCGCGGATCATCCCGAGAAGGCTCAGGACGGCCTGGAGAAGATCATGGCCAACATGGAGAACAAGGTATGAAAACGTCACGTACACGATGTTGAATGACTTTTCTTTTTTATCATTTTTCTATTATTTATTTTGTCTCTCCATCTGGCATGTCAACATTTGGAAGAAGACTTTGTATCACCACCACGAACCTATCAAAGTCCTGTACATATTGGATAGTTTCCTAAAGATGAAAGAAATGCTATTGGAAAGAAAGAACAAAAATTTCACGTTTCACATTGAATGACCCGTGCTAATTTGTGTGTGTTTTTCTGCTCCCAGAGTGAGGGTGGTTCTGCTGCCGCCCCCGAAAATGAACATCTCGCCGCCATTGCTGAGGCTCTCAACAAGGAGGGCGATGCTACCGAGTACAACTTGACGGAGCGTGATGCCATTCTGTACAATCTCGGTGTTGGCGCCAAGCGAAAGGAGCTGAAATATGTCTTGTAAGCCGTGATGCCCTTCCCCCCTCTCATATCATCCAGTTTGTAAGAAAGGGCATATCTAACACAAAGTTTTACAAAAACAGTGAGGGCGCAGAAGACTTCCAAGTCCTCCCCACATTCGGCGTCATCCCAGGCTTCAGCGCAGAGATGCCCTTTGACTTTGACACCATCGTGCCAAACTTCTCGCCCATGATGCTTCTCCACGGCGAGCAGTATCTCGAGATTCGCAAGTTTCCCATTCCCACCGCCGGTCGTCTGCATTCGCGCGGGAAACTCCTGGAAGTCATTGACAAGGGCTCTGCTTCCATTGTGAAGACTGGCATTACGACTGTTAACGCTGAGACGGGTGAGGACGTGTTCTACAATGAGATGACTGTCTTTTTGCGCGGCGCAGGAGGTTTTGGCGGCGCGAAGAAGGGTCAGGATAGAGGTCCCGCGACGGCACCCAACGAGCCTCCCAAGAGAGCGCCAGATGTCGTCGTCGAAGAGGCTACTGGGGAGGAGCAGGCTGCGATTTACCGTCTGAGCGGCGATTACAACCCTCTGCATATCGATCCTGGGTTCGCCAAGATGGGAGGCTTCAAGGCGCCCATCCTGCACGGCCTGTGCACGTTTGGCGTTGCTGGAAAGGCAGTGTACGACAAGTTTGGCGCGTTTAAGAATATTAAGGTGAGGTTTGCCGGGCCGGTGATTCCGGGGCAGACGATTGTGACGGAGATGTGGAGGGAGGGAGGGAAGGTTGTGTTTCAGTGTAAGGTGAAGGAGACGGGTAAGTTGGCGATTGCGGGAGCTGCTGCTGAACTTGCGTGAGAGCTGAGATGATGGAAGTTTGATGATGAATGTATACTATATTTTTAATGTTTCATGTGTTAGTTAACAGGCTAGAATGCAATATTTTCATGTCGACGATTTGTTTTAATTCATGTGTCACAAGGAGATTCTATCCATCCATCCAATCATCAAGTTATTATCCCGCCCTTTACATTTCATGAATCGACGACGCTCAGTCCCTCGCAGAAAAACAAAAGCTCATGAAAAAACAAATTCCCAATGCCTAACCGTCCAAACTAAAAGGAAACACATATGCAAAGAGAAGAGTTGAATAATTAAGGGGAAAATGAGAACAGCCGTCATCTATCCTCGTCTTGTACTGCTTCTTCTGAAGCAGCTGCAGAAGTAGACGAGTACGAGTACTTGGGTGCGCTCTTGATAAAGACAAAGAGAAAAGAAGAAAATGTAGGCAGGTCTAAGTCGAGCTCCCTTTATGGAAAGATATCCAAACTGGCTAGAAGCGCTGCCAGAAGCGCATATAATCTTTGGGATCATGCATAGCAATCTTTGATAGTCCACATGACGCCGCGCAGAAATGATTCTCAAGTCATATAACGACAAGGAGGAGAGATAGAGAGAGAGATACGCCAGAAATGCAGCCCGAGCAACTCATTCTCTAGCAAATGCTGACAAACCCCCAACATTGGCTTCTCCCCATCTCGCTCACACGAGGATCGTCTCAACCACAACGTCCAAAACTTCACCCAGAGAAGGCAGCCGTCCCGCCACCAGGATCTGCTCCACGCTGCCCATGCCCGTAGCACGCGCCGCGATGCCCGTCTCTAGAAACGCCTTCTCCGGCCCGGACAGATCCCTCTTCTCCGTGTCTTTCCACTTTCGCTCTGCTTCTTCACGGGCTTCCTGTAATACTTGGTCGACATTCTCCGACTCCCACAAGTTGCACCTCTCACACTCGAGGCATGGTCTTGGATCGCCGTCAGGCCGGAAGTGGTCACAAAAGTGCCGGTATCCTTCTTCAGTGAGGTCGGCACGGCAAACGTAGCACATCTTGTATCCGCAGGGACAGGTGAGCTTGTTGCAGCCCGCATTCTTGACAAAGGACGTGTTGCACCGAGGGCAGACCCGTTTGATGGCCATGCTCATGGCTTGCTCAACCTGTGTTCGCAACGCAACGAGAGATGACTCGTTGCAGACATGAATATCTGTCCAGACCTTGCTGCACGAGAGGCAGGATACTCGGCCACACTCGGGATTTTGGCAAGAAAACTGAAGACCACGTCGGCGGCGAGAATGTCTGGCGACGGCGAGCTTCCATTCTGACGATATTTGCTTCCAACAAGACGTCCAAGACGTGAATGCCAAAGCGGTGAGAAGGGATATCGCAGCCAGGGGAAGGACGAGGACGACGCAGAGGAAGCAAAAGAAGAGAAACATCAAGTGAAGAACGCCGGCAACCCGAATCCGCATCTTTGACCTTTGATGCGGCAAGTATATATCGTCAATCTCTGCATAGTTGCAAAACGGACAGTGTACCAGTGGTAGTTTTGCGGCAAGCAAAGCGTGCTCTGCAAGTCGCTGGTCTAGTTGATGTAGAATCTCGGCACCCTTCTTCTCCTCCAGCATGGCCCTACGCATGTGTTCATATGAGACATAGCCAGGGCACTGGTCGCGGTCGACGGCCATGCACCTCAGTGTTCCCGTCTCGGGGATGATGCTGCTCAGCCAGCCCTGCCCAAAGACGGCCTCCTTGATGGAGTGCTGGACGCAGCGGAAGCAAATCATGTGTGCGTCCTTGTTGCAGTGCGTAAACTCTTCAAATGGGCCCGTGGTGAAGCAGCACGTGCACTCGTGGATGGCTCCCGCCTCTTCGGCTTCCTCATTGTTTAGCAGCACAGCGGCCGCGCGGTCTTTAATCTCCCGCTCTTCTCTATCCTTTTCTTTCAGTGGGCGGATGAGCGCATCGTATAGCTCTCGATCAAGCTCGGCATTGCCCGTAGACCGCACCGTAGGTATGCTAGAGCCATGACCGGTCGTGCGCCAGCGGACGAGAGGATGGTTGTCTGCCTCGCCTGTCGCTACAGGCTTCCGCCTCATGAATATAGATGAGATGGTGAAGCGCCATGATTTAGATGACAGCGTCACAAGAGTCCTCCGAGCGTCCAGGTATGAGTAGTTGGACTCGGCAAGGACCGCATTGATGGTCGACTTGGACAGGCCTTTAAACTCCTGCCACGCAAGCGCTTGGACCGCCTTCTTGTACTCGTTGCTCCGGAATATTTCTGCTCTCGGCACCAGCCGATTGCCGGGGCCATCAACCTCTGCTTCCTCCTTGTCCTTGTCCTTATCCTTGTCCTTGCTGTCGTTCCCAGCCTGCAGTCTGTTGTGGCTCTCGGGCCCGGCAACTTTCCATCTGCCCTTGACCCATACCGCACGGTTCTTCAGCAGAGCATCGGCCACCAGGGCGAGCCTCGATTCGCCGTCAAAGTTGCCCAGCAGCTCTCGAAAGACCTCGATCTGGATATCAGGGAACACGGCTGCCAGGGCCTCGAGGCCGCAGTTGAGCTCGCGCAGGTCCGGTCGTTCGGGCGGGATGCATGGCAGCTGGGCCTCGTCGTGGATGTACTCGGGTGGGATGTCGCCGTCGACGGCCGGGACAGAGCGCGCCTTGCTGGAGGACGAGCCGAAGGAAGACGATCTATCGCTGGAAGAGAGCAGCGCTGGCAGGGGCATGGCGGATGCTCATGCTGGAGCGGTGCCCTATGGCATGGGCCGGGATCTAGACGGTGGGGGATGTCGATTCTGTCTCGATCGATGCTGCTGATGGAGGCGGAGGGTGCTGCTCTATTATTGTAGAGATGGCGTGATTGTTTGTTGCTAGATGATAATAGTGGGAAATGATATGGGGATATAAATATGGAAAGAATAGTTGAGATGAAGATGGCGATAGCAGGTTGTCCACGATGGTGGAGTCGCTGGATTGAGTTGCTCACCTAACATTGAACCTAAGGCCGATCCTCGTGCTTTAGTGAGTGCGCTGGTCCCTTGTTACCTGCTGGTAGCTGTACTTTAGTGCTGTGACGGTGTGCCTTTAATTGGTAAGCCTCATATGAAGCTGCAGTATTGCATACCTGTCAGGGCGATTGGAATTCTGCTGCGGCGGGAGGTATTCTCTACTTTAGCTTAATGTCAAAATGATCTGCATTCTAGCTGTTCTTTGTTACTGTCAACATTCACTGTACCAAGCAAACATTCTCAGGCACTCGCCCGATTCCTAACATGTGATTCTGATACCCTACATCTCCTGACTTTCGATATTGGCCAGCTGCTGCAAAGTTAATCATATATGGAAAATACTAGGCAGCACCTCAAGTCTGCTATTTAGCATTCCACACATTTCTTAAATTTAAAACTACAGAGGTAGGTTGTGGCTAATAATACTAGCAACTAGAGAAATATATCGATGTAAGGTATTGAAATACGCCAAGTACCTTTATCGATCATCTATGATAGTAATGGTGCGACTCAACCCTTACAATTCTTTCATAGGCTCAAGACCAGCCAATGCACCTCCAGCAGAGTCAATCAGCTTGCTCAACAACATTCCCTCCGCAAGAGCCCCCAGATTGTCTACTTGGACGCTCTCCAATAGCTTCACACCAACCCCGTAGGCGTCAGGCTGCTCCTTGGATGGATCAAAGTAGACGGGGTCGTCTTCGGGTCTCAGACTCCTAAAAGCACGGCGCAGACCTTGTTCAAAGTCGTGCCTGAAGCCTGCCTCAGCCCGCATGTCAAATTCAGCTTTGAATGAGATAGGTCTATCCCCATCGTGTGATCGCCTGAGAAGGACCGCCAAGTGGAAGTTGGGCATAATACCGTAATCCTGTTGATTGTTTTGCTCACAGAACCACTCAACACCGTATATTCTACCCGTTCGCTCGTTGTAAAGGGGATGTGCCGATCCGCGGTCAAAATGCTGGCGAGTGTACGAGACCTCAGAACTTTTAGTCGCACTGACATCTGCTTGGCCGACTTGGTTGACGCTGAGTTTCCCTCCATATTGATTGGTGTCTTTGATATGCGTGACTGTAGTGTTCCAGAGTTTCTGCTGCACAAAAGGCGCATATGCAACCACTTGAGGTTGCGCTTTAATGAGATCTGCTGGGTCGCGTTTATCATCCTCATGGAATTTCAGCTTGATTTGTACCGACTGGAACCGAAAGTTGCGGACGTGGCAAGATAGATTCACTCCTAATACGATCAGGGTCATGGGATCTTTTTTGTCAGGGTTCTTCCAGCCATGAACGCAGAGCACCAGTTCAACCCTCTTCTTGAATCTCGATCGTTCTCCGGAGACACGTATCATTTGCCTCTGAACATGTTTGCCAACGGGGTTTGACGTTTTGAAACCGCCAAGTGAATCGCTCAAGTGGTTGTTTTCCTCTTCATAAAGGTAGTCATCGGTATCGAAGATGACATTCCCAGCAGAAAAATCGAGATTGGAATAATGGGCCATGATTTGGATACGCTACTTGCAAGCTGAAGTTGCGAACGTTTTTCAAACCGTGAGGTTTTAAAGGGGAGCCATTGAAACTGAAACTAGGGGTATTAAAAGGTCATGTAATAATGTAAAGATAGATATAAGTCGGTAGACACGCTACAACAGAGCGCGAGATGCATTTTCGTGCCGCCTTTCTGATAACCACCCAAGAATATTTCGCCCCCGCTGTGTGATGATAAGCTTGTAGTACAACAGCTCGTATTTGTATACAACAGAGTCACCAGTTATGCACTATGCCGATATTAAACCTGTTGTATAGCAACTTGCATTTGTAAACAAGAGCAAAGTACATCATGCTATACTGATATTGACCTTGCTGTACTACCTCGTATTCATATGTAATAGAGTGCTGTGCACAATACGGATATTAAACTCGTTATACAACAGCTCGTATTTGTAAATACAATAGTGTGCATGTTAGAAGACTATTAATGAATAACAATGGGATATGATTCGATTCGTGAAAGCCCTTTCCGAAGTTTTACAAAGACGACCTTTTGGCAACCGGCGGACATTGAATTCTCTCACCGCTGCTTGCAATCTCCCGGCCTTCGAGGCATGGACTAGAGGGCTTTGATGAAAACGGGAGTATCATCGATGCTTCGGACTGCTTTTATTCACGGGCAACCTGTAATTCTAGACGCTCCTACCCATTTGAGGTAGGACATCATATTATTTTTTGCTATTTCGGTTCAATCGCACTCAAATCCAAACTTTCATACACACACGTGGGTTTCAGGACCTTCTTTTTGATCAACAATCGCGTCTACTTTTCAAGCCCATTTATAACCTGGCATCAAGCTTCTGACGCTTGTGACTGTCAAATTGGCTTCGTCATGGACTCACTTAACGCCGGCCGTTCGGAGATCCAACCGCCTCCATTGCTAAAGCTAATTAGCTATGACGAGCATCAGGATATCGGAACTTACTGGGAGGCGTTGATTAACGTATGGGAGGCAGATCGCACATACGATATAATACGCGAGGGAATCGGGAGATATGAACGTACTACGAAGACAGCTGCGGAAGAATCTAAAACGTCACTTTTCGATCAACTGAGAGATATTCTGACGTATGAGTCGGAAAAAATACGAACTCAAACTCAGAGAATCCAATTACTTTACGAAGTTACACGAGACTTTGTAAAGAATGATAACAAAAAAACGAAATTCGTACCTACTCTCAAGCGATTAGAGCATGCAGGCTTGATCATAAAGGCCATATGCTACCGTCATCCGAAAATTGCATTCGAGCCATCCTTGGATAGTAGTGGCAATACCTTTCATTCGTCAGCGTTTCAGTTCGCAGTGGTGTCAAAATCCGAAAATATATTACAAATCATACTGGATGAGCTCATGGATAGCTTTGAGCACTACTGGATCTCACTTTCCGTGTCTAAATCGCTGCCGCAGCAACCACAACAGATCATTTACGATGGCAAAAGAGCAGCAGAAGAAAATATGGTGGAGATCATAGAACTATTGCTCAATACTTCTGCCTCTTTACCACATGATGTCGAATCTAAGATCATGGGTATAGTCAACATGATGGTGGGAAAAAACCCAGGTCTCCTGAAAGAGAGAACCTGGAAAATCATAGTCACAACACCATTACCGAACTTTTATCGTCGTTTACTTGAGTCAAGAGACTCAAGTTTTCTAACGGAAGGGTATGCTACATTTGTTGCTGAAAAGGGAACTGTATCGATGTGGCAAATGTTCCCGGAACGAGTACGGCGTGCGTCCATATCTGCACAAGATTTCGGCTTATTACGAAAAATTATCTCATCGAAAAAAGTTGATATGGCAAAGGCCATATTTGAGCGTGATGCTGCTTTTATAGATGCCAGTATCGAAGCAGAGGGGTATGAAATCCTCCTACAGCATCTAAAGGACATCAAAAAAGGCTCCGCCGCTGAAAATACGAATGGCATTTTTGGAACTATCCGTGACTTGCTTGTTGGCAGCATGATTCGAAGCCGCAATTTGGGTATCCAGGATATGAGAGATATCTTGCGGAGATTAGAAAGTACGTCTAAGCTCCATCATCTCCCCACATGCCGTTGTAGTGTACTAATGACCATTTGCACATTCTTAAAGTGGAAGGTTAGTTCTATTCATGATGAACCTCTGTCCACAGACAAACCTAAGTGACCAATAAGCTCATGACACTTCCTTGAATCTTTCCCAATTCAAATCGGATACGAACAACGGAAACTTTACGAATTACGTTCAGGGACTGAAGACAATGAAGACCGATGCCTTCCGCTTCGAAATGGTTCTGAAACACGTCGCGTTCCCCGAACTAGGTAATCTGGAGCCATTCATGGGCGTTGAAGATATGGCAAAAGATCACAGGGAAGTCATGGATGTCTTTGACTGGCTAGAACTTCGAGGTGTTCAACAAGCACTAAGCCTTTCTGTAAAAGATCGCCTCTACTGCCCCCATACTGACGAAGACATTGCGACCTATGTCAATAAATTTGGTGTGAGAGTTCTTCATTGGAAAAAGTTGGACATGTATCTCAAAGATTTGGATGCAACTGTCATAGAAGAATTGCATCTCTATTCGAGTGGCAATCGCTCTGTTCACGATCATTGGTTCAATTTATTGCCGAGATTCCAGCAGGTAAGATATTGGACTTGCTCTCTGGTAGGAGAAGCATCCTCAGGCTAATTTGATACCAGCTCAAATCTCTGAATATATATGTAGTGAAGGTGAGTCTTGGAGCTGAAACACTTTGGCTAAATCTTGAAAGCGTTGGCGGACTTGGGACTCATGGCGGCGTCAGGATATCATCAGACCTCGTCTAATCGACAATGTATCCGAAGAACTCAAGTGCGGTTTGGCCAATACGTATAACGCATGGGAAAGCGGCGACGAAACTGCCTGCGAAGACCAGAATGGTAGCCTTAAGAGGCGCCCCAAGATTCAAATTTCACAAATATTCTGGATCAAGCCGCCAGAAACTATTACTACAATTGGTCAAAGTCTAGATAACAGGTAAGGCTCTGGGATACTCTGTATACTTGGCACAATCTTATAATTTCAAAGGACTTCGTACATTCTCAGTCCCTACTTGACAGCATTCCTTCAAAAGTTTTGCGACTATCAAATGGTGCATCCTGAAGGAAAGAGGATAAAGGTAGCACTGATTGATAGCGGCGTCCTCATCGTCGGAGGTGGGCAAAGGGAAGATCTGAACGATGATATTTATTGTACTCTGCAGCACAGAATCGTCGAGGGGATCTCTCTTGTCAGCAGAGATGAGGAAGAGCAGAACTGGTGGCATGCTACAGAGCCTCATGGAACGCAGATGGCAGCACTTATTTGCACTCTAAACCCTTTTGTCGACCTGTACGTTGTCAAGGTGGCCGAGTCTAATGGTTCTGGGATTACAGGGCACAACGTTGCCAAGGTCAGAATAAGCCTTTGTTTCCTTCTCTCTGATCAACGAATGATGATATAAATAATGATATAAAGTGCTAATCTGCATATTTCTAGGGAATTGAGTGGGCTCGCAGTAAAGGGGTAGATGTCATATCTCTCAGCCTTGTTGCTTTCTCAGATCCAAATAACAAAATGCTCGAGGCTATCAAGGCCGCTAGAGACGATGATATAGTCATTACCTGCAGCATAGCGGATGAAGGTAATATGAGAGCTCGTTCAGTAGGCGAGAACAACCCGAACGTTTTCTCAATTGCGGCTTGTGATAGATGGGGCAACTTGATTCCTCAAAGTCGACGAACTGGTTTTGACTATCGATTTCTTGGACATAATGTTCACATTGGCCAAGTTCCCTATTTGAAATCAGACGAAGTCATTGAGGGGAGCTCCGTATCGACCGCGATTGCTGCGGGAACGGCTTCGCTAATCCTAGCATGCGCCCGGATATCCTCGTCAATTTTGAATCGGGATGGATCCGAGGAGGGCGGCCGGCGACGAGGAAGCTGGAGGCTCGTGACCGTAAAAAGAAAATTTGATAGCATGTCAGAGAAGAACTGGGTGATTCTAGACAACCTATGTGGCCAAGGAGAGCTTAGAAAGTACTATGACTTTGAGCGACTAGTAAGAGACAGTTTCAAGAACTGAGTGGCTATATCTTGGTATGTAAGCTATCTCGTATGAGTTTCTCTCACGGCATTGGAGTAGCCTTGACTACATCCAGGTGGCAGTGTGCTTCTCGGGCATGATAGGCTATTTAGCTACTAGAGGTATCGATTATACTTCAGTTGTTGGCGTGATACTTCAAATCAACGGCCTAAGATATTGATCCATCAGGTTTATTCTTTTCTAGTATCTGTTACTCCATGTGGCTAATATATGCCCCTCTAGTATCTGGTAAACTTAATTGGCTCTACATTGAACGGGTTGTTGGATATAGCCACCGCCTTCATTTTCCATGGAGTTGATTCAACCGGGATTGCGATGTTGGGCTTATGGGCAACTACCGCATCCTGCACAGTGTGGAAATTTAGCAGGGACCGAAACGAAGCTTCTTTGTTACTCTCAAAAGAGCCCAGACCCCGATCGATTCCGACTTGACGCCGAATTCGGAAAGGAGAACAAAGAAACACCCGACTCCTTGTAACAAAGCGCATGGGAAGACTACAGGTAGCTTAATGATATTCCTTTTGATCCTTGAGTAGGAAACTATTTTGGAAATACCTGGCTTGTCATGAGGTACCCCACCAGGCCGTCTTCGGAGTCTACTAGAGCGTAAAGCGTCATACAACTGGCATGAGAAGGCTGCAACGAGATAATGCTGCGACTAACCCACCAATCAAGAGCACAAACATCAAGATTGCGAATACTCTTTGTCCTTTGATATCGGTATTCTATGAAGAGTTTGTTATAGGTTCGACTCTTCTCCACCGAAGAATGGCAATATCAACTTACAGGGGAATGCAAAAGGGCGAGCAAGGGGTTCGGAGTTCGCCTTTCACTCGCCTGATGGATACACATGATACACTTAACCAAATAACAAAGAACATCCCTCTGTGTGATAGTGGTATTAGGTACTGAACTGTTCCGGCCGCACCCTCCTCGCCTTTCAGTCCACCGTTGGCTACAAGTATAAATTCGAAGCCATTCTACATCAGTTTGTGTGTGAGTTGTCGATTTGGGAATAATAAAATCACCGAATCTCACACCGAATCAAGGAAACAATGAGTTTGCCAAGTAATACCGACAAGGAACTAGCCTACCTAGGCGTAATTGATCCGGCGTCAAGCGTAATCGAAGAGCAAAGCGAAAATGGAACTTTGGCACTTTGTGAATGGATTCGCTCAACAAAGGAATACAAGAGCGTTATGAATTGGAGCGCAAAAGACATCAAGAACAGCGATTCCAACGAGAACACCACAGACGATGTCACGAGCCGCGTCCTTATGATCAGGGGCGGCCCAGAAGTCGATAAAACAGCTCTAATGGAGGCAATCGCCCGACACCTCTCCAGTGAGGCAACCCTGGAAAAGTCCGATGTGAGCAAAGGCGATTCAAAAGCAATATCCTGGGCTTTATCGTATTACTCTTGCGGCCGCATTAGCCATGGAATGGATAACTCTGCTAGTGTGTTGAGAAGCCTCATACATTCTCTACTCCGACAACAGCCAAGATTGATCTCCCACTTGGAAGCCGCCCGATACAACACTGAAAGAGACAACTTTGGCAGCGCAAAAGACTTCCTTGCCCTATCAGCAATTTTTGGGGGGATGCTATATGACAAGAATTTTGTCCGGTCATATCTAGTGATAGATGGAATCGATAAATGTTCTTCTGACCATGGAGCTGATGGCGATAACCTTGGCGACTTGATGCGGTTAATAAAGGCAACAGCAACTGTTCCGCATAAGATCAAATGGCTTTTGTCCGCAGATGTGGATGACCATACTGAATTCGACTTGATACGAGATGGGCATTATCTGCGTATCAATTTAGAGCAGGATTCTTGGACGCCCGATCTCGCGGGAATCTTTCATCGAAACCTTCTTTCCACAGTTCGTCGGCTGGCCGATCAAAAAAGATACACAAAGCAAATAAAAAACGAAGTTTTACAACTCATCGGCGATAAGTCACGGGGGAATGCTCTATGGACAGCCATTGCTTGTGCATTTCTTCAAAGACAAGATAGTCGTCACGCAGTTGAAGCCCTCAAAGAGATGCCCGAGGCCTTGGATGAGCTGTACGAATACGCGGTGAACAACTTCATATTGAAAAATACTTCTGAGGAAGACATCGAAGATTGCAAAACAATACTAGTACTTTTGACTATGACCGCTGTGTACCGCCCCCTTCTGGTATCAGAATTAGTACGACTTCTGGAACTACCGTCACAAATTGAATCACTGCCGAAAATCGAGAAATGTTTACTTCTAGAGGTCCAATCAGGCATTGTCAAGTTCATAAATCCAGCAGCTCAACAGGTCACACGGCAACGATTACATGAGGATGCGACCTTATTCCCCCAGTTGCATTCTCAGATAGCCAAGAAGTCCCTGAAGTTTCTATCTGCACACTTCAAAATTGCTGCTTTAAGTTTTCCCAGACTCAATCTTGGCCCGAGCCAGAGCGAGAAAGAGATGTTACCTGGCGCCTATGGGACTCTTCATTGGATAATGCATCTAATCAATGTCGAAGATATTGTCAAAGATGACGAAATGGTAGATTTGGTGGTTTCATTCATGAAGAACCATTTCCTGCTCTGGTTAGATACACTTGCTTCAGAAGGCCTTCACGCCGACGCAGCGATTTTGATGAAGAGACTTGAGAGCGTTCTACTCGTGAGTGGCTCAAAGAGCATAAGAACAGCAAAGCTGTCAAAATGCTAAGGAATGAGAGCTAACTATGTATCTTTAGGAACAAAAGAGAGAAGAGAAGAGTGAACGGTTGAAGACGCAAGATTTCGACCAGTCAGAAAGACAACGTCTCGAGCAGTTGGGAGAGAATAAACAAAGTCACATTCTTTCTTTGGTTCGGGACGGCGTTCAGCTTTTTCGCCTCCATACATCCGAGAACAGTCTTTCCCGCAAACACCCCAGCAGCGCCATATTTTATCCAGAGGAGAGCGCTTTGAAACAAGACTGGATGGCCAAAAACAAAGATTGGCTAGTTGAACCGCCAAGGATGACTCACAGTTGGAGCAACATCCCCTTCATTTTAAATGCCTCTCATTCCAATAGCATTGCCTTCTCTCCAGATGGAAGGCTTTTAGCAACAGGATTGAGTTTCGGTATATGCCTGTGGGATGCCGAAACAGGAGCGGCACAGCTGAACAACGAACATGAATCTTTGAGAAACCGGGGAGATTATCTTGCCTTCTCTGCTGGTGGCCAATTAGCCTCTGCTGCGAAGAATGGAACGGTCGACCTATGGGACTTGAGCACAGGACGCAGTCTTAAAACCTTTCAGGTCGAACAAGGAGATATAACGGCTATTCGATTTTCCCCAAATGCCGATGAGGGCGAAAAGTTGATCTTGGCCACATCAGACGCACTTTTACTTTGGAAGTTCTCCGATTTCGGGAAGCCTACATGCAAATATACTGAAGAGGTTATTGAAGAAGAAGGTCATGTTTCTGCCGTGGATTTTTCCCAGCAGGGAACGTGGATAGCCTCCGGAGCTGCAGGGGGGGACATCAAGATCTGGGATGCACGACACGGCAATGTATTGCATAAAACAATCCAAGGCCATAAAGAATGTATCAATTCGGTTGCATTTTCGCAGGACGAAAAGCGTCTTGTCTCAGGCTCTGGTGACTTAACAGTCAAAATCTGGAGCGTAGAAACGGGAGCGAATCTCAGTTCTTTTGACTGTGAGTTTACCATCCGCGCAGTGGCATTTTCGCCAGATGGTTCGTTCATTGCAGCTGGTTTCGGCAATGAAGTCAAGGTCTGGGAGAGTGAGACAAGAGTCCAGAGATCTGTGATGAGAGGGCATGAAAAGCCTGTGATTGCAGTTGCTTTCTTACCGCAAGGGCGCCTTGCATCGGGATCTAGCGACACGACTATCCAGCTTTGGGACTTTGAAGGCAGCGTGAGTAATGATACGAATGCCCTAAGTGATTTCACCAGCTGTTCGTCCATTAGCCACATAACCATGTCCCCCGATGGTAAATATCTGGCGTCAACTTCTGGTAAAAATATTCACCTCAGGGATGGAACGACAGACATGCCGATGGAATCCAACGAGCTTTTACAAGACGGGGTAACGTCTATCTCGTTCTCCCCTGACGGGAAGCGTTTAGTTTCGTCTTCGGAAGATGGACTTGTGAGGGTTTGGGATGTGGTCGAAGGAAGTCTATATCGCACTTTTGAAGGCCATTCTCAGCGGGTTACATTTGCTACCTTCTCCCCTGATGGAAACTCTATTGCTTCAGCATCCGATGACCGCACTGTGAGAATCTGGAGCTGCTTGCCAGAGGCAGAGGGAGGAGATGCAATAGTTCTTGAGGGTCACGAAGACCGTGTCACAACTGTTGCTTTCTCTCCTGATGGAAGGCTTCTTGTTTCAGTATCTCCGGATTCAAACATCATAGTATGGGATTGCAAATCCCGACGACCAAAGTACAGCGTGACTGGCCAATCAGGTATCATCACAACAATTGTTTTCTCACAGGACTCTTCTCGAATTGTGTCACGTTCGACTAATCGCACCATTTACGTCTGGGATTCCAATACTGGGGATCTCATTCAAGGTCCCATAATCATTCGCTGGCCAGGTCGTAACGTCGGGTTCGACCCCAGGATGCCGGAATACATCCTAACTGAGTATGGAGCTGATCCGTCTACCTTGGAGCATTCACCCTTCCTTGTCGAAGAATGTCAAAAGGGTGGACGGTATGGAGTGGCACTAGGCAATGACTGGATTACATGGAATGGCAGAGAGATCATCTCTATACCAAAGATGTATAGACCTACGGCGTCGTGGGTGCAAGGCAACATCGTGGCTATCGGAACCCGGTTGGGCGAGGTGTTGTTGTTTCGGTTTTCCACAGAGGTAGAACCGCCAAACTGAGGTAGATGCGAGCAAGGTTTCAGGTTTCTTATATAAGACCGTCCAGTCTTACAATATGTAGTTTAGGTAGTTTAGGTTATTAGGTACTGAGGCAGCGCAGGTATGTAGTATTGGTGAATTAATAAGTGTGTTCTCTCAGGTTCTTAACGACACCTTGCAGTGTTTCAGCGAAACAACCTGTCATAATAAAAACCGATCCCCATTGTTCCTACCTTCTGATAGTACTAAAGTAATGTAGTCTTTACTGGCAAGCAACCATTTTGACTGCCATTCGACTGCCATTCTTCCTTTCCTAGTGGAATGGCAACCAGGTATCTTTCGTGCAAGACCTACCCTCACAGCCACTTCTACAAACCCTCCTCTCCAAACATCACACAAACCACCACAAAAGAAACCAAAGCGAAACAAGAACCCTATCAGCAAGCGCCCACCACCCATAGAATATTATTCCCTCCATCACCTCACCCCAATCCCCATCACCACCCCACTTTCAGGATACAATGTCTATACGCGCACTACACGGCAGGCAGCTCTAGGACGAAGCCTACGAAGAGGTCCGACAAACCGTCCCAGCCATGGTCGAGAAGTACGAGGACGTGCTGAACCAAAGCTTGGAGGGCATACAAGACGCCCCGAGAATAGCTACGCCTGAAGGAGCAGTCCGTGAGATTTCGAGACAGTGGGACGTGAGATTCGAGCAGATGGGGTATTTGTTGGACCAATGGCTCGAACAAGCGAGATGCGTCAACATCGACGAAGGCCAGGCGGTTCTAAGGCACTATCTCGAAAACTCGTGGGAGTTGTTGCAATATCCAGTGCCTTGGACATGTCTCTGCTGGGCTGTAGAGGTAATACATGCTCCCTCACTCACCACAAAAAAAAAACCCAAATCCGTTATAAACAAAAAGCACCACTTCGCTGACCCCTGGAAAAAACAAAACTCACAGAGCCTCGTAATACACCCACTATCAGACCCCAAATTCCGCAAACTCCTCGTCACCACAATCACCAAAATGGGCTACTACATCCGTCTCTCCCGAATCGTCCCCTCCGGGCCCCCAGCCCACAGGGAACATCTCCGCCAGCTCCTCCGCATGCTGTACAAGACGGTCCTGCAGTTCAGCATGCTCCTCGTGGCTTATCCGAATTCCGATTACCTTCTTGAACCTCGCAACGCGGAAACAATCAGAACCGAATTTTCCAACAGGGAGAGAGACCTCGTGATTTTCGAATCAAGCTGGCTCTATCCAAGGCTCGAGAGTGCTCTGGGAGCCGTCCCGGAGCCCAATGATCACGGCTCCGATACTTCGTACGATTACATGATGTCCAGTGAGCCTGAGCCTAATGATCACGGCTCCGATACCTCGGACAGTTCCATGATGTCCAGTGAACCTGATTCCGAGACTCTGGGTCACCCGAGCAGTTCAGATTATGCTCCTACTCCCAGTCGTAGTCAATCTACGAGCCCTGGGCTCCGGTACTGCATTCACAGATCAGCCATTGAAAGCAGACGGGTCGGCACCGTATCGGTGTGATTAAAGCAAAGGCAAGATCGAGCATCTCCGGGCGGTATAAATCTAGGCATGTGAGATAATGCCAGTTGGGGGTTTTCACAGGCGGGAGTTGCCAATCCGACGTCGTATACGATGCATGGTTTTCATCAATTTGGCCCCAATCTTTGGCTATAGCGACTACAATTCTCTCAAACACTTTGATAGTACAACAGCGAATAAATTGCACTATTTTCCACTGACAACATGATGTGTTTGTGCCAACCAAAACTCAGCGAGATCGTCATCTGCTCGACTCCTTACAGCAGCCCTCAGACCCCACGTCATTCAACAAACACTTACACAAATCTCAAACTACTTCTCACACTCAACCTAGGCAGCGGCAACATGGAATTAATTGCATAGCTTCGCAAATCTCAGACTAGTAGCCGTTTAAACCCACTTGTATTTTGCTTCCATCAAGTACAGAGCTCCCTTTTTTTGCCACCATCCGCGGGGGTATCTAAGCACATAATACTACGCAACATCTCTCTGCTGCGGTAAATTCCTTCATTATCTCAAATCATGACGTGGGCAATGCACAAACAAATAAACACAACGAGCCTCTTACTCGTAGTCGTCGCTCATGAACCCCAATATGGACGAGCCGGGGTGGGAGTCGCCGCAGCACGGACAGATTCTATCGTCGTCACTATCCCAGACCGAATCTTCAATCTCATATCCGTTAGTTCGAGAGAATTGGATCCACATGCGCTTGTCGGATTCACGGGTGACGGGGACCTTCTTCCAGATGACTCTCTTCTCGTCGCGAGTTGATGGGGGGTGGCCTTCCTCAGAGGGAGCGGCGGGCAGTGTGCCTATCTTGTGATAACCCTCAAAAGAATGCAGATGGAATTGTTCGTTTTCATCGTCGTCTTCGCCACTCAGCCCAAGGCCTTCTTCCTCCATTTCCTCCTTGAGGTCCTTGTATGCCCTAATCACTCGAGCACACCAGTTATCTCCCGAGAGGCTCTGTAGACCTCTGGGGTGGGCGATAAAGGCGGCAGATGCATCCAGATAGAGGCCTTCGTCCTTCACTAGGCCGCTGAGCTCGGCAGAGGCCTTCATACCAACATCGTCAAATGGCATTCCGGTTACTTGCAGTTCATTCAAAGTACATCCCAACTCGTGAGATGCCACTTCGTGAAGCTCGGATCCGGAAAATGGCAGCAGAGAATCTGAAAAATTGACCAAGTCAAGCCGCAGAGAGGACAAGGATGGAAGAAGTCTTGGTCTTGGGTTTTTCTTGTCCTTGTAAGTCGGGTCAAACGGCGCACGAAGAGCCAAGAGGAAATCGATGACCTGGTTCCAGGTGTAGCAGCGAAAGCCACCGCGGACAAGAGGCGACTCCTTTGGGCGCATGTGGATCTTGAGAGGCTGATCCTTCTTCAAGTCTGGGTGATAGTACTTTTCGAGCTTGTGCCTGCGACGCTGGTCATCGTAGTAACGGGCAATGACTCGCATATTGATATGCAGAATCTTGTGCCGATAGTGGAAACTGAGCTCGCTAAAGTTACGCAGAGCCTGGGGGGTGGTGAAGATGAAGTGATTGGACTCCCAAAGGAACCGAGTGCCTTCGGCATGCATTGCTTTGCAGGTGGCCAGGAAGTGGATGGCAATCTGGTTACCTCTCTTCTTCTCTTCATCCGTAAGATTTTCAGCCGTAACAGCGCTGAGGGGGTCAATAATTGGATACTTGCTCTTCATGGCAAACTTGAGAATCCGCAAGAGGACTTCAGTAGGCAAGAACGGCGAAGTTGAATCACTAGGGCCAGCGGCGGCGATGGAAGATCGGGTCTTGCGCCGTGTGGGATCGTTTTGATTCAGATGAGTCTGCGCCAGTGGCGACCAAGAGATACCGTTTTCACGAAGGATTCGTTTGAGTCTCATATTCTCCTCGACGAGAATCTGGTTGGTTCGGCGGAGAGGATTATTATAGGCAATCCATGCCTGGTCCTCTTTATCGCGGCATTCCCACGGAAACACAAGCTGCGGAGGAGAATGAGTATCTAATCTGCAAAGGGAAAAAGGTCCAATGTAACTGGGAATCGTATCCTTACCTGTCCAGTCATCTTGCTGTGAATTCGCTTGCTGCAATGGAAATGATAAAATGACGATGAATGGGCAAAGGCGTCTAATGGAAGATAACGCAGTGCTGAAACAATTTCCTCAAATCAAATCTCAACAACAGAAAAAGCACCTGACACACAAGTCGACTGTAATACGCGGCTGCTGATACGCCGGAACGGGAATAGCCCACTAGATAGGTTTGATAACTGACAAACGACACACGATGAAACGACGACAAAATGAGGAAAGAAAAGTTTGCGAGGTGTGAAGTTGATGTGGAAGTCGGAAGGGAAAGACGAGGGAAGAAATGGCACACAAAGCAACCAGCCTTGTGCGACTCAATGCCAGCTTGACTTTCCCCCTCGGTTCGGCACAGTGAATAAAAGGGATGCCGGCTCCCGCAGCTGCTGGACAGGTGGCAGGCAGTAAACAGGAAACGATTGACCGTGATTCACTGATGAGGAAGATGGTTCGCGGATTGGGCAAGCTGGTAGCAACCAGGGCACTTTGGGAGCAGCTTGTCGGCTATTGGGGAGAAATAAAATGGCCAGATTGAGGATGATTCGGGAAATACGCCGAATGGGTAAAAGTCCCAGGTAGACAAGGATGATGATTGGAAAGATGACAAAGAAGACGAGGAGGACAAGGAGGATCAAAGGAAAATAAAAGAAAAGGACAAATTCACTTGGCTGGCAATCTGGCCGCACAATCCGAGAGGCCGAGGGAAGGAGAAAAAAGGTTGGGAGCTGGGCCCAACTCAAGGCGAGAAGGAGAGAAGGAGAGAGCGATAGAGCGGAAAGACCTGACTCGACGGGCTCCTGCCTCGAGATAAGTGGCCGCTACTTCCCCAGTGTTCGGAATTGGCAGCAGGACTTTATCCGCGGTGGCAGTTATTGCAGGACAGCAAGTTCGTGCCTTCCGGAATCGCTGGTGGGAATAACGGCGGGAGAATGGCGCGGGGAATAGAAGAAGGAACGGCGTCAATTACGGCATCCGCGGCGGGCTTTGCCTCTTGCCGAAGGTGAAGAGGACGCGATATCAGGTGACGGACGGTTCGCCGTCAGCACGGCAGAATCTTGGTGTGTATTACTGAGTACCAGGTAATAAGGTAGAATTGCTATGGCCGAAGGGTGTGGTGGTCCCTGTGAGATTGCTTCAACTGTACCAGTATGTACGGAGTACACCTCATGTAATCAGGTCGTCGAGGGGACATGGCCTAATACTTACCTCTCAATGGACCCTGGACTGGGCATGGCGATTCCACAGCTCCGTCGGAGACTAGGCAAGCCTCGACTAACCTCAGTAAGTAATTGTCGCTATCGTGGAGACGACTATCTATCGTGGGTATCTGCCTCTGCATCTTATGATGCTGCTTGATTCACCTGTCGTCACTCCAATTCAAGCTCTCAATGTCGCAGATGTTGATTTCACTCTGTACGGGTAAAGTACACGATTGGATTCTGTACCTGAATCCCAAACAAACAGGGATACCGAAGCGAAGAGGATTACTATGTCAAGGGTGGTTCGATCCGGATAATGGGAAACCCCAGGCTCCAGACCCCAGGCTCCAGGGTAGGCAGCGCCAACCTCGGGACGCCATCGAACGATGAGAGATGCCGTTAATATTGGCTTCAACTCAGTTTCCAATGGTAAACTAGGGCGTCATCAGATGACTTGGCTTGAACTTGTTTAAATTGCTACGCTGCTTAGACGTACAGTGTTGTGGCCAAAACACCATCTTCCTGACGTCATGATTCAGCACATCTCTCCCAGCCATCGCCCCTTGCTTTCGATTTTACGTACCTATGATGGATGTGGTGTATCATAGACCCTGTGCCTAGGTATAAGCTCTCCGGGAACGATTAGTTAGGTATATAAAGTATGTCCATGTAGGACGAAAGTTCAAATATACTTCAACAATCCAACCATTATACTCCCATTTACCTATACCATTAATAGCTACTATTTTTTCAACATGTCTGCCGCGAACGTGTCTGCCGCCAGCGCAACTCTTGGCGACAAGCCCGCAGACCCTTACACCAAGGTCAACAAAGATGAGGCCGACCTACAAACTAAGGTGACGGATCTCGTCGACTTCACCACCACCTGCAAATTCGGCATGATGACCACGATCGAGGCGTCGTCGCAGAACAACCTAGTTTCCCGCTGCATGGCCCTGGCTGCAACGGTAAGTGGAGGCAGACCCCCTTCCGTCACATGCTTAAATGACAAACTAATATCTATATATAGGAATCCGGGGGTATCGATCTCCTCTTCCACACGAATACCGAATCCGGAAAAACTCACGACTTGTCCAATGACCCCCACGTCAACGTGTCTTTCATCAATAGCTCTGGCGAGTGGGCGTCCGTCTCGGGCAAAGCAAGCCTGGTGACAGATCGCGGGCTGGTCAAGGAGACGTACAGCAGCGGACTGAAGGCGTGGTTGGGCGACCTTGGTGACGGAGTACATGATGGGTCGGAGAATGATCCTCGCATTGGCATTATTCGTGTCAAGACGACCACCGTGACATACTCTCTGCAGACTGGTAACTTCATCAGCCGTGCTGCTGAGATCGCTCAAGGGGTTATCAGTGGAAAGCCCGCTCATGTGAATAAGCTGCGGGAGATTTCGGCCGAGGAAGTTAGTAACTGGCGTGCCTCGAATGTCTGAATACCTGAAAAAGTGTAAAAACTGGAAAAACAAAAGGGAAGGGTTCACATGTACTCAGGTTATTTCATGAATCAACGTGATATCTCATAATTATACATTTGTCGTGTATTTTTTACTGCTTTCCGTACTCCTCTTGCCATATTCTGTTCCACTTCTCCTTGTCCACAGCGAATTCACGTACGAAATCGCGCTCAAGCTCGTGAGCCCTCCTGCCCAGCAGGACAAGGCTGTGCAGAGGCGGTCCCAACTCTTCATCCGCAGAACACAGCTCCTCGAGTGTTCCTGCGACAAACTTTTCCGTCTTGCCTCCAACTCGAGCAGCGCCAATGGCCAAGCTGTCCTTGGTGTAGACGCCTTCTTTGCGCTCCTCTTCAATCTCGAGCATCTGCTGCGCGCACTGTCCAACGGTCATGTATCGAGGGGGTTCGTAGATTAGTCGGCCTCGGGCCATGTTTTCCAAGCTCTGCTCCTTGACTTTGATGTCGACAAGAACCAGTGTGTGCAGGCCAATCTCGCGGTTCTCCTTTATCCTGTCATAGAATGAAGAGGGCTTCCAGTTATCGGTGAAAAAAACCATGGAGACGGTCTGTCCGAAGTTGTACAGCTGAAGGCCGCAGGCTCCAATGCCGGACATGATGGAGGCGTTCGGTACTGTTCGCACAGGAATGGATAGTTCGCGAGCTCGGATAACGAGGTCAGTGTGTGTAGTGGCTCTGGATATATACTATTAGTCAAAGCCCATTGGCATGGCCGAGGTTACCAACCCAAAGGGATCTCCAACAACGCAAAAGGCAACATCCTCGGTCTGCGCATCCCTGAGGATCTCGTCGCTGTTTGACTCGACCATTTCACGGTCGGCAATAATTATCGGTCGTCCATAGTAGTTTTCCTACTTTGAGAGTCAGCGTTAGCTGTTTTCCTCCATCCAACCATGCTGTGTCTGCATACCAGGATGGACTGGTCCACGAGCAGAATGCTTGTGTAAGCCTCAAGGTAGACGCGCGAGGCTTTCTTGACCACCTCGAGGCCCTTGACGGTGATGTCCGTCTCGTCAGAGAGACCCAAGCCAACGAGGTACAACATATTGGCTCGATTGACACATGCAGATTGTTTGTATGAATTGGAAAAAAGTCCTTCTCGGAGCTGCCCCGCGGTGGGGTTGACAATTTCTTATCTTAGCGCCGGTTGACCCTTGTCTGCCGCTTATGCCAAAAGCTTCGGCGGTTTTTGGTGTCGCGTCTAAATCTGCCCGTTTCTAAGCCGCTTTCTTTTTCCTACACCTATTTCCAACGACGCAATTCAGCCAGCCGACATGTCTGATTCAAAGAGCAAAAGCGCCTACGGGGTGGCAGCGGGGGACACTGATTTCAGAAAGAATTGGGATCTCGACGAATATGCAGCGAAAGCCAAGGAACGCGAGGCCAAGGAGAGGGAGGAGGGCAAGGCGCGTTACGAGGCCAAGCTGGCTGGCAAAAAGTATCACAAGCCTCTGACGGGTAATGAGACGTATACATCGGCGCGGAGGAATATCATCGACGTGAGCGCACAAGTTGGAAAGACGCAACTGGTGCCTGCGGGGACGGGCGTTGGAAAACGAGGTAAAGGTGCCGGTTTCTACTGCGAGGCCTGTGATCTTACATTCAAGGACAACCTACAATGGGTCGAGGTATGTATATGCATCTTGTGGTGGAGTCTAGTTATAATTCGGGACTAATAAAGTACGTGTAGCACTTGAATACGACGCAGCATCTGCTCAATACGGGCCAGACGACCGAAGTCAAGCGAGCGACTGTCGAAGAAGTGCACGACCGAATCGAGTTCTACATCCGCCGAAAAGAGGATCTCGAGAAGGAAAAAGCTACAAGTCTTCACGAAAGACTGCAGTTAAGAGAAGAAGAGATGCAAAAGGAGGCAGAAGAGAAGAGGAAGAAGCGTAAAGAGGAAACAGAGAAGAAGCGCCAGGAGAAGGAGCAGGCGGCCAAGGTCAAGACGGAGTATGGTGAAGATGTGCGGATTGAGGGGGAGCATGACGAGGATGATATGATGGCACAGATGGGATTTACCGGGTTTGGCTCGTCGAAGAAGTGATTTGTGGTGGGAATGAGGGAGTGATGACTTAATGATACCCAGACTGGAGGCGTTTGAAGACCCAATGTAGCGGGGATGAAGCAGCATATGGACGCGATGTAACGGGACATTGAATGAGCGGCATATATAACTGTACATATTCAAGCATACTAAATAATGATGTAAAGATCCAAGTATGAAAGCAATCTGCACATTAGCAGCAAATCTTCAAATTCCCGTTGGCCATCCAGGTTCAATTGCTGGGGTCGTGTGCCACTCAGCTGGTGCCGGAATAGCGGACCTCGAGCCCCGCAGCCCCCCAAAGCTTCCAGCGTTGCTGCCACACACTGGAACTGACCCCATCCATGATAGCCCAGGCCATTTCGTCCGTATCAAGCGCTTAACGCCGTCTCTCCCTCCTCTTACACATTGGGCATTCCCACGATACTGCAGCTCCCCCCGTCTTCGCCCATTCACGACAGGGCATCACCTAAAACCCATTCAATCCGAATTCATTCGAGTACCAGTCATCTCCTCGCCACAGCCATGGCTTCAGCTGGTGCCGCCGCCGCCTCGCTGCTGAGGCGGCAGCTCAAGGAAATGCAGACGGGCAAGGACCTGCCAGGTATCTCATGCGGCCTCGTCAACGACAACAACATGTTTGAGTGGGAAGTCATGCTCATGATCAACGACGACTGCAAATACTACGGCGGTACGTTTATTTTCTTCTCCCTGTTCTTTCTTACTCCCTTAGGCGCTTTGGTAAACCGCGGTTCGAGAAAGCTGATTTGTAAACTAGGAGGCAACTTTCGTGCTCGACTCGCCTTTCCCGAAAACTACCCTCACATGCCGCCCTCGCTCACGTTCCAAGACCCGATCCCTTTTCACCCTAATATTTATGAGAATGGAAAGCTGTGCATCTCCATCTTGCATCCTCCTGAGGAGGACCAGTACGGCTACGAATCTGCGTCTGAGCGGTGGAGTCCCGTGCAGACGCCCGAGACGATCCTGCTCAGCATAATTAGCTTGTTTTATAGCCCGAACGAGGAGAGCCCTGCCAATGTCGAGGCGGCGAGGATGCTGCGTGAGGAGAAGGAGGGCAAGCACAAGGATTATCGGAGACGGTGTCGGAAGTGCGTGAGGGAGAGCCTGGGCGAGGACTAGATGCGCGGGGGAGGGGAGTATACGTGAGGGCCAGGGTGCGTGTGGACAATGGCGTGACGGGTTTCTATTCCTCTTTTATTAATATTAAAAGTGTGGATGGCGTTTTATCAAGGACTGGGGTGTCCTGATTGTTTGCATTGTTTGGCGTCTTGGAGATGCCGGTTCCCTTTGGAGCCTGGGCGGAGCTTCACTCATTGATGGCGAGATAGCATCAGCATGACAAGAGCAAATTTTGTCAACGGTGGCAGCAAAATACAAATACATCAAGCCCATATCGGAACTGGCAGGTAAAGAAGTTTTAATTCCCATCAAGTCAATCCTATGTCTGCTTGGCTACTCCTATCAATGGCCCCACGACACTGTCCCATTCTTCGTCCCAACGCCGTGAGCCTTCCTCAATGGCACCCTTCTTCAAATGGGCTAGCTCTTGTGCGCCCTCGAGGCTCAACAGCCGCCTGAATATCTCAGTGAGCTGGGGCACCGTCTCAAAGCCACATCCGTTCTGCCCCTCCTTTACGAGCTCCCCAATGCTCTCAAACCCAGCATACGCAGCTACGGGAAGTCCTGCTCCAAACATGTCCACCACCTTCATCGGTAAATCGACTCCAGAGCTGGATTTGTGGAGAGAGATGCCGAGATCAGCGGAGGCGAGAAGCGAGGCATAGTCACGGTTAGAAAGCCAGGCACTGAGAATCCGAATACCGGGAAGTTTGCCGCCATCTTGGAGTTCCTTGATCTTTTCGAGGTAAGCTTCCTTTTGCGGACCTTTACCAGTGATGATGGCCAAGATTGGAGGAACGTCCTCCTGATCCGAGGATGACGTGGCGTAGGCGACCAAAGCATCAAGCAGCATGCCAAAGTCCTCATCTGCTGTCCAGGAGGTGCTGCTTACGACCAGACGGAGAGAGCCATCGACGATATTCTTGGCATGGCTCTTGGTCTCTGCTAGACGCGAGAGAAACTCCAATCGTGCTTTTGGAGAGATGATGGGCTGGAAGATTTCGGCTGGCCGGTCGTGGAGTGTGTAGACGGGGTTCTTGAGATTGAATCGGCCGCCGGCTTGAAGCTGCTTCGTCATGGCGTCTGTGACTGCGAGGTTCGCATTTCCTAGATACTTGCCTAGTCTGATCTCGTAAAATTTGTAGAAAGGCACAAAGATTCGGAGGAGAGACTTTTGAGCGAGGATAGTGTGGCCGTAGTTGTGCCAGTCGACGATGACTTTGCTACCACGAAGCCAGGAAACGAATAGAGCCACGTGAAACGTGGGGATGGAAGGAGGGTTCTACAAGCTTGTGAGAATGAATCTTTGAATTCAGGAATATTTGGGGTCTAGAGATGTTTGTGGTTACCTGAATGATGATCCATTGAGCCGGGGGAGCAGTGTACATGAGTGTTGCGAAGAGAGTCCAGAACTGCTGAATGACCTTGCAGGGGATGTTGAGGAAAAAAGGAAGCGTTTCCCAAGCAATCCATTCTGGCGGAGGAGCGAGAGGATAGACAGTGACGTTGGGGTTGCCGATGAGATCAGGGTGTCTGGCCGTCTCTATAAACTCAGGATAAGTATGGTTGATGGACAGCATAAGATTTGAATTGCTTACCTTTATATCCAACAATGTCAACTTTTCTTCCGTGCTTTGCAACGCTAAGAGCATGATACTGCATCCGTGGGCTTCTGCCAATATCGCCCACCACTAGAATCTGGATGTGCTCATTCGTTGGGTTCTCGGCGGGTTGATAGCGGGTGGGGATGATATCAAGGGATCTCTTGGCCAGCCACACGAGGAAGCCCCAAAGGCGGCCCAGGGCAATGACGGACAAGCCACCGATGATTGCAGATATTGCAAATGAGATGTAGTAGGAGGTTGACATTTTGGGCAAGCCGGTCCTTGGAGACGTATGTGGTTGATGTTTAGAGCGCTGAGCTAGAGAGACAGTGACAGCTGTCCAGTCTCACAGAGGACTTCTGGCAAAGCTCCCTCTGCCCTCACTGGTAAGACGCCTCGATGCAAAAAGAGAGAATCTGAGGCCTTAAGAAACGCTGCATGAGGGCAAAGCTGAATTACCAGGTGATATCTGGTGGTTGGCGTCGCAAACGAGCTGTGAGCATGCAATTCGAGTGTTTGCACCGCCTCAGGAAGCTCATTGCCAAGCTGTAGTTTGATAACGCCATTGGGACTTTTGAACTGTGGCGCACGGAGGTGCTGTGGCTGGTGAGAGACTGGACTGTCGTCATTTTTGCCAGTCCCTGAATGTGATAAGCGCCACATGCAATGGAGATCGTGGGGACGGAAGAAAGGACCAATCAGTGCCGTCGAGATGCAAGACATTGGGTACTACCTTGTGCTATTGCATAGATACGTGGGCATGCCGTGAGATCTTGGTAGATTTGTGCTGCCCGGCAGTTAGTAGTAAGGATTGGCCCTGCCCTGACGCTGTTATACCCACGCTGAATCGAGCATCTGTGCGCATGGGGACGGAGTATACAGGCACATTGAAGGCGGTTGGTTTTATGCGACTACTGCCACTAGACAATTTGATAACTCACCTGGCAATTAATGCTGTCAATCACGAGGCATGAATTAGGTTTCAACCAGCTCCGTTAGGCTGGGACTAATTGAGAGATTCCGTCCTTTACCTTCCCCTTTTGACGTCCCCATTATCGCTTAGACCGCCGTCTTCCGTCGTCGATCTGCTGTACTTCGATTTGCTAGGATATTCCTAATTCTTCTATCCTAGTACAGAACTGCAGCATGCTCATCTTGATAACTTTGGTGCATTGCATGATTCATCCCAACACATGCCTTTTGTTGAAACAATTCCAGACTGTTCCATTGCGTCACCATGCCTGCAGCAGCTTGGCAATCTCATTACATCGCATCTCACCTCATCTGTCTCACCTTGTTGGTGTATCAATGAATCGATATTATTAACAGGTACAGTCCCTGACCGTCACATTAGCACCAACAGCCCGCGGGAATTTGCTGGTACCTGGCCCGCTAATCGCGCTGATAAACAGCGCCCACACACACTAACGCCCTCACTGGCCACAGCTGGACGAGACCCCCCAAAAGCGCCTCCACGTGCCCCGCACCCTCCTAAAGTCGGTCACTCTGGTGCTCGAGTAGCGCCTCCGTGGCACCTTGGCAGCGCCAGTTGCTGGACCTTGATTTTTTTCTCCAGGTTCGCCTGTTGTCGTCCGTGCTTGTTCCCCTATTTGGCCTGCCCAGCTTGGCTCCATCTGCTGTCTGTCTCCTTCGACAACCCAAGCTGGGGGGAGGGGGAACTTCTAATCTGTCAACCTCGTACACCTCCACTCGTGTCGATTCGATTCCCCGAGTCCGCCTGTGTCGCGCCAATTGCGTTGTCGGGCATATTGCAGACGCTTGATGCGGGTGTTTGCTGTTTGCGAGACGCATCTCTCGTAGCGACGCGATCGTCCGCGGCTGAGGCCCACGAGCAGGAACCGATTTCCTCGGCTCCGACGACCTCGATACGGCCTGTCTTTTTCTTTCTTTTTGCCGACGATCGATCGACCTCCACACGATGGCAGCCTCGTATTCCTTGCCGTCGTCGGCATTGCCGCACGCTCACCGGGTTCACACCCAGTCCCAGCCGGCATCGCTCAACGCCTGGCGAATGACGGTGTCAAGCGAGAGTCTGCCCTCTGCGCTGGAGGACGACGAGGACCAGGGCCACGATCACGATCACGATCACGACCATGACCATGATCACGACCACAATTACGATCATAGCCGCTCCCATTCCCACTCTCACCCACGCTCGCAGGCGTATTCCATCCCGCCACCGCTGCCCTCTCCCTCGCATTTGCACGCGCACTCCTTCAGCTTCCCACGCCATGGCCGCAGCGGCTCGCAAACTTCCAATGCAAGCTCCACCGAGAAGCCGTCGATAGGGGGCGCAGGGAGCTGGTCTCAAGCGAGGAGGAACCGCTATACACCAGAAGTTATTGACGAATCTGCTCACGACCATGACCATGACCACGACCACGATCATGACCACAGCCATTCTCATTCGCATTCTCATTCGCATTCTCCTGCCCACTCCCACTCCCACTCCCACTCCAATGGCCATAGCCACGACCATAGTCACGGTCACCACCATGGCCACGACCACACCCACGAGGCCGGCCACGACCATAGCCCCAAGCGGTCTCTCTTTACAAGAACAATCCTCCCCTACACGGTTGGATGGCCCATTCTTTATTCCATAATAGCCGAGAAAGATTCAAGGCGGATATTTTACTTCATGTCGTATGTTTGCACTCATCGTTTCAAGATTCAGCAGGTGATGGTGACTAATAGCGTGATGTAGGCTCAACTTTGGCTTCATGATCATCCAGGCCTTCTATGGCTACGTAACTGACTCGCTGGGCCTTCTTAGCGATAGTATTCACATGTTCTTCGACTGCGTTGCCCTGCTCGTAGGATTGCTAGCAGCTGTCCTGAGCAAGTGGCCGAAGAGCCAGCGGTTCCCATACGGTTTTGGAAAAGTTGAAACGCTGAGTGGATTCGCCAATGGCATTCTGTTAATGTACGTATAACCTATGATGCGCCAATGATCATGATTCTGACCCATATATTCGGTTTAGGCTCCTCAGTGTTGAAATTGCATTCGAGGCCTTCGAAAGGTTGTGGGAAGGAACGCAAACAAAGCGGTTGGGCGAGCTCTTCGTTGTCAGCAGCCTTGGCTTGGCCGTGAATCTGGTTGGCATGATGGCGTTTGGACACCACCATCACGGGCATGACCATGGACATGGACACAACCATGGGCATTCTCACGGTGAGAAACATGACCATGGATGCAGCTCACACTCAGGCCACGACCATAATCATGGCCATGGCCATGACCATGACAATGAAAATATGCGAGGCATCTACCTGCATGTTTTGGCAGACACTTTGGGCAGTGTCTCAGTCATTGTATCTACAGTTTTGACAAGCTTCTGGGGCTGGTCCGGATGGGATCCGCTGGCTTCGTGCTTCATTGCAGGCCTCATCTTTTTATCTGCACAGCCACTCGTGTTTTCATCGGCGAAGCGTCTACTTTTGACCGTTCCCGAGGGTGTCGAGTATAACCTACGGAACATTCTTGCCGGCATTGGACAACAGCGTGGCGTTGTGAGCTATGCGACTCCGAAATTTTGGATGGACGATTTTGGAGGTAATCAGTTATTGGGTGTTGTTCATGTCACGGTGGCCCGTGGCGCTGCCCTGGAGGAGACCAAAGACCGTGTTCGAGAGTATCTACTCAAGGAGGGCATTGACGCCGTCATACAGGTGGAAAGAGATGGAGATAATGGATGTTGGTGTACTCGCGGACGAGCTCCAACCAACCCGCCGCAGATGTCCAAGCAATTCTAGGAGATGAGGGGCCGTGTCATGCATACAACAACAGGGGTAACGGCAATTCAATGGTTGCACGAATGACAGACGAGATGAATGACTGATCGTTTAGTTGTACGCATTTACACAGCGAAACAGCGTCAATTGCGCACCTTGTCTGCTTCTTAGCGGTGGTTTGATGGGAGGGATTGGCTGTATTTTATATAACGGTTGAAGCGAGATGCTTGGCGTAAGGGTGCGAGTTACGGGTTTTGCTTAGTGTTTAGGATACGTTCGCGTCTATAATTAGTTCCTGATTGCATATACTAGAATTGCCTAGATACATGATGGAGATTTTTTTTCCACTGGAGCTTGAGAAAACATGAAATACCTAGTAGAGACGGAGCTGTAACAACATGGTCTAGTCGGAAGCTGTGATGTAAGCACAGGATCCGTGATTCATGGAGGGGTAGGAGGGGTAGGTGTAAAAGAGGCAATATTCCAAGGCTAGACATCTTTCACCTCCCAACGCAGTGAAACCGCAGATTCACATCTGCTTCTCGTATATGAGGCCAGTGTCGTGAACAAATGAGTATGGCGATGTATCCTCTTCCTAAAAATAGCGCCCGGCTAATACTACATGTACATTAACCAGCTTCCATTGACAAGGTATGGCGTCTGCTTGGTTTACAATGATCAATTGAGGCTAAACGAAGGCGACGCAAATTATAGACGGGCTGTCAGCTATGCGGCGTTACATTCAACATTAATCGCATTAGGACTCGCAGCGAGCCTCGCAGCTCTGCATGGGGAAATTCTTATACTAGCAAGCACAACAGCCGGGAATGGGTTGCGCTCTCTGGTGGCGATGCACAGGAATGTCCAGATGGCGGTTGTGCTTCCGTTTATCGAGGGAGACCGCCTGGGGAGCTGAAGTTTTGCCTGCGCTTGTATGAAGACGATCCAGACGATGCTTCATATGTGTATGAGAGCGATGAGGATGATGAACCTCTGGAGTACGACTCGAATGCCGAGGACGATGACGGCAATGTGGTAAATGAGGAGGAGAACGAGACGACATCGTCCCAATCTCAAGCATTAGATACGGAGGAAGAGTATACATGGTTTTTCAACGCCAGTGGACTGGATCCCCAGCCAGAGTACGATACTGAATTCCTGCCGCTCTCTGCGCCATACGACGACGAAGGCGGTGCGGAAGACGAAGACATAGGAGTTGATCATCACATCATGGCGCTTCCAACAGCTCGCAGATACGAACATATCGCTGGGCCGGGCTGTTGTAATCTTCGTGGGTACCACGGAGATAGGATTACGCTCGACGAGATGATAGATTGTCATACGGTGCAGGGGCTCTACAAGAAGACGAGCGAATGGACGCCGAGTGATGACGACATGGACTTTGAGAGAGAATCAAAGAATTACCATCTTACGGGGCTATCAGACTGCATGCCTCCAAATGGAGGAGATGTGAAGTGCGCACCGGTTCGTGGTGGAGCAGATTGGTTCCATGCGTCCAACCTCAGCGATACATGGAAAGACGTATGTGGCTGGAAAATATGAGAGAGACTTACCACTGTGCTAACGATGACCATCAGCTCTTTGGATGGGGAACTTATGTGCTTCCATTTCACCCTACCTGCTTTGAGATATTCATCAGGATAAGCAAGCAGCAAATGGGCAGAGTCAGCCTCGATTCATTGATGAAGCTCGAGAGCACCGCCTCCCGTAGCATGTTTGGCGAGAGGCACCCCGACATTGTGGATGCGAGAAACAAGGGCTGGAAGTGGGCTTGTTTGCTTGATACGGAGTACCTGGCCGCCAACCCGGTCTTCATCTCCGGCTTCAGGGAGATTTGCGATGCGGCTATTTCTGACGCAGAGGATTTCGATAGCCAGAGCAGTCCCTTTCCAGAACGGCCTGAGAAGCAAGATGTTTCCGTAGTGCAAGACGACCCGTTCTTGAAGCTGCCAACGGAACTCAAGCATACGATTGCTTGGCATCTCGGCTCAAAGGATATAGCGTCGCTGCGAATGGCATCCAGGGCGTTTTATCATCTCCCAATGACTTTATGGCATACGTTGATGGTCCGAGAGATGCCATGGGTGTACGAAGCCTGGTGCAATGACCCTACGCCGTACCCCTGGGCCATGGCAGACGCTTCTTACCTAAAACAGATGCGGGAGCGGGAAGAAGCGTACACAGCTGAGCGAACCCGGCGAGCAGACGTTCTAAAGGCCAACGAACCTGATTTCTATCCCATCTGGGAAGAGAACGAGCCCAAGTCTCCACCGCTGTCGCCTGAATTGGAAGCCCAGACAAGGCTGTTTAAGGAAAAGAAGCGAGCTATGGCTCCTGTGAGACTACCGCGTGATAGGACGAATTGGTACCAGCTGTATACGGACATTAAAGCAAACGAGGATAAGTTGAAGGGACTGCGCAACAGGAAGAGGATATGGGGGACTGTGGGCGAGATTGTGCAGAATGTCAAGAAGTGCTGGGAGGCGGAGTTGGTTGAGATTAACACGCCGTTTGCTATAATGGAGGTTGACAGTTGAGTTTCTGTGTATCTTTAGAAGTGGATTAGTACACTGTAAAGGCTAGCTATCTTTTTCCAACTTGATGGTTATAGCAGCGTGCGTATGCTCGTGGGGGAAGAATGGGAAGCATTAGAGTCGTCATAATACATACAGTATTTGGCCTGACATGTGATTGCGCGCCGTGAGAATGACGAACGTGGGGTTGATAAAAAGATTCCCCGCTTTTCCCTGTTTTTACCCCACGGGCAGTGGCTTTCGACGGTGGCTTGTTTTGGACCGAGGGTTACCAGGTATATGTACATGTCATGCCTCCTTGCCGCCTCCATCATCGGAGGCGATTTACCGAGAAGGGAGAGAAATCCAGTTTGATGGAATTACAGCGCAGATTTCGGTCGAATTTTTTTCGGTTTATCAGTTTTTTATTATTACGTGGGCTTAAGTTCCCCCCGACACTGCCGTCACGCGGGGCTTGGAGCTTTGACCCGGCCGACGGACGGAGTAGCGAGCCGAGGTTCGAGGCGGGACCCGGCTGCGGTTGAGCTTGACTTTTGTGTGTTTGTACGGCAGTATGGTGATATGCATTAAGAGGGTATATGTTGGTGGGTGAAGTCAAATGGAATTGAAGTGTATATCTGCCACAAGGCGTCAAGTGTAAAGTACCAGCGCAATTTTTCGTAGCATTGAGGAATAAAGGTGGTGCTTCAATGACATGTGCAAATCGGACTACATAGGTGCTTTTCTGCTACCAAGTTTCGGTACACCAGTCATAATCACAAGCTTCTCAGAGGGAAATAGGAAGAAAGGAGAAAAACAAGAGAGAAGGATTTAAAACCCGCAGTCATATGGCAACCATCACGCGGGTTTTTATATCTCAGCCTTAGTAGTTGTCCCCGTTTCCCTGACTGAATCATCAGCCTTGGGTTTGTAATGTAATGTGCCATTCCGCATCCTGTCGTCCGAACTTCCTTCTCTCCGTTCTCCAACCCACACACAAACTTTAGGTCATTTTAGTAACCCTTGACAGCTGATGAATGCTACATGCCATCTGGGCCGTAGAGATGCGACCGCCACAAGTACCTGCGCT
Source organism: Trichoderma camerunense (assembly GCF_050948025.1). Lineage (NCBI taxonomy): Eukaryota > Fungi > Ascomycota > Sordariomycetes > Hypocreales > Hypocreaceae > Trichoderma > Trichoderma camerunense. Next base: position 110,828 of record NW_028145349.1, read on the forward strand.
AAAGTGCACGCGCTAAATCGGACGTGATGTACATGTACCTTTTTGATGTTCGGGCTATGTGCATATTAGAAGCAACTGCGCTCGTCTTGCTTCCTTCTAAACCTCCCCATATTCCACTTCTTGCTCCTCCTCCTCCTCCTCCTCCTTTTTCGCATCTTCTCTAATATCTGCTCTTCCTCTCCTCTTTCTTCTTGCGCAAATCTCCCCTCATTTCTTTGCTTTGCTTTCTCCTCTCCTTTCCCACGTTCACAATCCCCGCGCATAATGTCTTCCTCAAGCTCCTCTCCCGCCGAGGCAGTCTCCTCCATCGCCGACAAGATTCCCTCGCCCCAAGAGGCCAAAGAGACCGCCCAGGCCGCCGCGCCTGCCGCTCAGTCCGCTCTCCTGTCCCAGCTGCGCGCCTTGACGGCCGGTGGCTTCGGAGGCATCTGCGCCGTCGTCGTCGGCCACCCGTTCGATCTGGTCAAGGTCCGCCTGCAGACGGCCGAGCGCGGCGTCTACTCGAGCGCCATTGATGTGGTGCGCAAGTCGGTCGCGCGGGATGGACTAAGAAGGGGCCTGTATGCGGGTGTCAGTGCGCCGCTGGTTGGCGTTACGCCCATGTGTATGTTCTTTTCCCTATCCTTTACTCGATCTTGACGTTTTTTGCCGAACCTCGGCACAAATTGTGGTGGGACATGTGTGAGCTGACGAGAGGTGCGCAAAAACTACAGTCGCCGTGTCTTTCTGGGGCTACGATCTCGGCAAGCAAATCGTCGGCGGCGTCTCGACCATTGGGCCCGACGGCCTGTCCACCGGCCAGCTCGCCGCCGCCGGCTTCCTCTCCGCCATCCCCATGACGGCCATCACCGCCCCCTTCGAGCGCGTCAAGGTCATCCTGCAGGTCCAGGGCCAGAAGCAGCTCGCGCCCGGCGAGAAGCCAAAGTACAGCGGCGGCCTGGACGTCGTGCGCCAGCTCTACCGCGAGGGCGGCATTCGCTCCGTCTTCCGCGGCAGCGTTGCTACCCTTGCTCGTGACGGGCCCGGAAGCGCTGCGTACTTTGCCGCCTACGAGGTTATCAAGAAGAGCTTGAGCCCCAAGGATCCCGTCACTGGAAAGCCCACTGGCCAGCTGAGTCTGACGGCCGTGACGTGCGCCGGTGCCGGTGCTGGTGTTGCCATGTGGATTCCCGTTTTCCCTGTCGATACTGTCAAGTCTCGCCTCCAGACCGCCGAGGGCAACGTCACCATCGGAGGCGTCATCCGCGAGCTCTACGGCAAGGGCGGTTACAAGGCCTTCTTCCCTGGCTTCGGTCCTGCGCTCACTCGTGCTGTTCCCGCCAACGCAGCAACATTCTTGGGCGTGGAGCTGGCACACCAGGCCATGAACAAGATGTTTGGATCAAAATAATGATGGTGATCTGTGATTCATTTTAAAGCTTGAATTTTTTGCGATATCATTGGCAATGTTTCGTTTTTGCGCGTATAAAAGGAACTTTTGGATTTTCGGGGGACAAGAAAAGTATATAGGGGAGAAGGAGGGGGGGGTTAGCATCGAGACATACCCTCATGATTGTTTGGATTAATTTTTCCTGCATGATGGAGTCATGGAAAAGGGATTTAGACGGCGGCGTTCTTGTACTCGCCCCGTAGATTAGATGCCTTTGCCGCCTGGTTTTTCTGCAACAGGAGGTGACGCAAGGGCTATACATCATCATCACCTTTTCAAATCAATAAATAAACAAACAAATAAAAAGTAATTCCAATATTGGCATGTGAACCAAGGAAAAGTGCGATATTCATTCTGTCGGTCTGAAATCTATGGCCAGCCCGTATGCAAAACCCAAAGCCAAAAAGAAAAGATCAATTTCCAGAACCCCAAACTACCAAACGTATTTCGCTCCCAAAAAAAAAAAAGAAAAAAGAAAAAATTCACCAAGATATATATAAAACACAAGGCCAAAGATTGAAAAGATCCATCGCTCATGCCGCCCCCGTTTTCGCCCTGCTGTAATTGTTGTACAAAAATCCAAATTCGACTCATGGGGAAATTTCCTTTTTGGAACTCCTTTTCAAACCCCCTTTTAATGCTTTGTTTGCGCCAACTTCATCCCAAATCACAATTTCCATAAAAGGGTTCCAAACCGTCCCCAATGATTAAACAAATAAAAGACTTCTCTTTATAAAAGAAGGAGAGAGGAGGGGAAGAATCACCAAGCCCTCTCATTCACAGTCCACCTCCTCTTTGCCTGGCTCAAATCCCTAAGCCTATCCGCTTCGCTTGGCGGCATGGCCAAGGTCCAAAGACCGCCTAGTCCCGACAAGGGCATCTCATCCCCGGCATCTTCAAACGAAACGTCCGTGTTGAGTTTAATAGGAGCAGAGAAAACCGGTCCCTTGGGAGAAGTAGGAAGCTGAATGGCAGGAGCCAGACTTGGAAACGGCTCCAACGGCTTGGCCTCCTGCGACGGCTTAATATTTTCGTCAGAGATGGGCCTAAATTTGTCGAAATTGGGGAGTATGCTGTCATAGTCGTCCACTGCCTCCTCGTCGACATCGTCAATCAGACGTAGTGAAGAGCGCGCGGGTGCCCACAGCCCTGACCCTGAAGACGGTGCCCGCGTCCGTCCAGTGGTGTAGCTGTTGGCCTCAATCTCATAGCCCGCGCTCACAGGCGGTGCCGCTCTGGGAGATCGCCGGCTGGAGCCTGAATCTCGTCGAGAAAAGGGGCCAACTGACGGGTTTGCAGAAGTGCTCCGAGTGCTCGCCGTCGATAGCGGCTCCAAGAACGAAAGGGGGTTTAGCACGGGTCCGTCCACAGTAGGCGAAGTGGGCAATGTTGAGTTGCGGCCACGACCAGAAGAGCTCCAGGTGCTCCTGGGAGAATTCCTGGGAGACGCGGGCCTTGCGGTGACGGATGCGCCAGAGTTGGAGCGCAAGTGCTCTGTGCTTGCAGAGAGGCGAATCTCGTACAAGTCATCAACCGCAGCTTGGGAAGTTACGGAACTACTGCCCTGGTGCCCTGAGGAGACGGCCAGTGCTTTGGCATAGTCGGCATCCGGTCTCCTGATAGCTGCGGTAATGGAGGCGATTCCAACGTCCATGAGAACCGGTTTGTGGGTGATGGCCCCGATCAAGGCGTTGCAGCCGGCACCGTGGGACACGATGATGACGACCGTCTCAATTTCCTCCTCCTCCTCTTCGCCATAACCGCTGTCGCTGCAGCTGTGGTCGTTTTCGGTGCTGACAGGCGCGCACAGCAGCTCGTCGGGAGAGTCCGTAGTCGCATACCAGTTGACCATTCGCTTCAGCCCTGAGCGGAAGCGCTGGTGCATCGACTTCCACTCCTCGGGCAGCTTTCCGCCATCGCCAAAGTCCAGCGGCGCCCTCATCGAGTCCCACTGATAGTCAATGACGACACACGAGTCCCTAGCATGGGCGACAAATCCATCAGGGATCTTGCCGTTGCTCGAGATGGCATGCAATGGCCGTGGAGGCTGATAACCTTTCTTCTGCTCTTGGGATGCTGATGACAGAGCTGCAGCCATGGCGGAGGAGCTGAAAACACCACCCTGGCCTAATCCAGATGCGGGCTGTTGCGAGGGAGACGCCGCCACCGGCGAACTCCAGAGGGCGCCATTCGACGCCGGCTGAGTAGTACTAGGCATGGGCACGCCTGCGTAGATGCTGTAATCCTCGCGTCGCAACAAATCAGCCTTTGCGCCGCCCATCATGAGAGCCGGACCCGGAGGAGGCGTGATCATCTCAAAGTACTCCGGCGACAGCCACTCCCCCAGAAACGTGTCGAGCCGTAACAGGGCGGACTTGTGCGGGCTCTGCTGCCCAATCGGGGCCTTGCGCGGGACGATGACATCGGACGGCTGATATATGGATTCGGAGGCTGTCTGGGCGAGGCCGGAGCTGATGCCCACGGACGTCTGGACACACCGCAGAAAGGGAGAGCTGTGGATGACGACCCTGAAGCGTCGGCGCTTCCCCGTCAAGGAGGCGCCGTTGTTTGTGACCTCTGCCTCGACCTTTGCCTGCTCCAGAATGCTGGCAATCTGGTTGCCGACCTGGCGGGCCTGTAGAAAGCCGCCGTATGTCAGGGGAGGATCGTAGGGAGTCGGTGAGGTGAGGTGCCATTGCTTGTTGGCGGTATCGAGTCGGTTGCCGTGTCTGAGATGCTTGCAGGTTAGTAAATGATTGGTCAATTGGGAAGTAGTGGAATTAAAAACTAGGGAGGTTGTCTCCTACCTTACGACGAATATATGCGATGGTAACCGGCCCATGGCTAATCTTGTCTTTTTTCTGGGTATAGAGGATGCGATGCGCGTGATGCTTAGATCGAGTGCGTATATCGATAAAAAGTAGAGAAGTAGAGACGTAGAGATGGATCGATAAATAGAGGAATCGCGCAGGCAAACAAACAAATTCGTTGATGTTGGTTCCTGGCGACTTTATAGACCACCGACGCCTGATCAGCCGCTTTCTGACGTGTCTCTGTCCAGCTGGCTGCACTGGCTGGCCTGGCTCAGCCGCTCCTACGCACTGGCACTGGCTTGCCTTCTCCGCATATGAGGGGCCGAATGACACCAGGCTTGGAGAAGAGAGTAAACAGGGAATTGCAGGCGGGGTTTGATCAGCTGGGCAGGATGGAAATGGAAGCGGAGGAGACGCTGCAGTTGCAGTTGCAGTTGCAGGGCTGAGGATGCGAATGCGAGAGTCGCCGCCGAATCGACAGACGGGTGGTTCGATGGGGGATAGGCCGAAGTGTGATGGATGAGATGAGGTCAGTTCAGGCCGTGCAAGGAGAGAGAGAGGCGACAGTGCAACGGTTGCCTGTTGGCCGTGCGAGATGGAACTGTAAATAAGCCACCGATTAGGTATTGGGTTCACTGTTAATGTTGGATTTTAGAGGAGAATTGGAGATGTTCATGTATTTATCACAGGCCAAGAAGGCGATGGAAATTAAATCTACTAAGTCGCTTACTGTATTACTCTCAACTGAACTGAACTGAACTGACAGTCTCCGCCAAATTAATTTCAATCTGCTTGTTCAATCGGGGCAAGGCTATCTCGTCTCGGCTGCTCCTTTGGGAAAAGACACGCCCCCCGAGATTCCCATGTGACGTGGGCCGGTTTTTCCTTTCTCCTCCTCCTCCTCCGTCCTCTTTTTGTGTGAATCTTTATTAGTAATGTCTCTGGTGACTTTTTTCTTTTTTCTTCTCCTTTCCCTTTCTTAACAATGGTCCCCTAGCATGGGATTTTTTTTTTTTTTTTTTTTTCACGCTTCTCTTGTTCCGGCTGTTTCGTCATTGAGGGCACATGGGGCGCATGCAACCCTGGTTGGTGGTATGCATGACGGCCCTTTTGTTTTTCTGGCTTGTGATTCTGGGCATCTTGGTGCGCCGCTTGTGGGTGTGAGTTTTGGTCAAAGATTCGCGCGATTGCAACGCGGGGGTAGCAGAGCATCCGCTCCAGTGACGTCGGGGGTAAGGTATCGTTTTGGAGGCACCGGCGCCCCCCACTCGTTCTTATTTTGAAGATCTTCAAACTATATTACCTACTCCGTACTCTGTATCTTTAACCGGATATCCTCTCCGAGTACATCTTCGGGCCTTTACCATTTGGTTCGAAACAGGCACCAAATAAGTGACAGGCAGCTATTGATGTGACGAATTCCCCAGGATTACTGCATCGAGAAAAATCAAGTCATCAGTTCCCTCTTGCACGGCAACCGTGTTGCCGTCCTCGTCATGCTGAAAGCCATTGTCCAGGAAGAGGCCGGCAACCCTCGCAACTTCCACACGATCGTCGTAGCCCTTCATCAACTCCTTAAACGCCGCCCAAAACACATCGCGAAGAGCCTGCTGGTTGGGGAGATAGGTCCAGCCCACGCTGACTCTTCTGATCCCTAGCATGGCCTCGAAACCGCCAAGCGACATGCCAAACGGGCTGACCTCGGTGTCCTTCCAGTCGCAGATACCGACGAGGCTGCCCGAAGTCGTGTCCACGTGGATGTTGTTCTCCCGGAGGTCGATGTGGTTGGGCACCATCGGCCAGTCCGCGGCAAAGAGCTCCGGGAGGCGCGATCTGACCTTGTTTAGAGTCTGGTGAAAGCGACTTGGCAAACCTCTCTCTAGCACCGCAAGCTGCGCGTCGTAATTTTGGAGGAGCTCGCCACGGTCTGTATCCTTCATTGCCTGAGGCGTGTTCCACCATGCCGAGCTGAAGAACCTGTATCGGCAAAAGTCAGCTGCACGGCTCCCTCTAGCTTTAGATTTGGGGTTCCCACAGACCTTGCGTAGTCTTGCAGAGTCTTCTTCAGGAGCAAGCAATCATTCGCATGCAGCTGGTCGCGGGCCAGATACATGGCCACTCCGCCGACATTGTTCATCCTGTAGACGTGGAGCTCGCCTACTTTGCCCACACTCTCGTGGTGGGGAACGAAGCCTTTGTAGGTTTGTTCGATGTCCTGGAGAAAGCCGAGGTCTAGGGCAGAGTCGCTGCTGCGAAACTGGACAACAAGTGAGCCAATTTCAGTGACAACAGTGTAGCTGCACCCGCCTTGCACCGCCGTGGGCTTGACAGGCTCGCCCGTGATGCGTTCAGCCTCTGCGTTGCATTGAACCTGCGTTACAGGGGTGCTCTTCTCAAAGAATGCCTGTATTTGCATCTGCGATAGATCCCGAATCAGGCTCTCCATGTCCATTTTGGCGGTGGGCTGCTGCGAATGCTGGGTGCCGGAAGATTTAGTAGTTGAGGATGGACGTGGTGGCGTTGATTGCAGCCGCCTAGGAAAGGGAAAGGGAATGAAAGAGAAGCGGGAAGGGAAATAAGAAAGAAAGAAAGAAAAGGTAGCTGGACGACCCAGCCACGGAGATCAGGGTGGCACGTGTGACTACAATCCAACTCGCAGTGTGACACAACATTGAATATTTTGAAGCCCGTTTGATGACGGGCCGTAGCCCCGTTCGTTGGACGGGAGTGTTGATTTGCAACTCTGAAATCTTCCAACTCTGTACGGAAGACCACATGAAGGTATGAGATGGCACGGAAGCAGGCTTCAGGCTCGAGTGAATTGGCAATGTAGATAGCCGCCTTTTGTTGAGCTGCCTGAGCAAGCAGCCTTTCGTTGAGCTGATAGATAGAACGTAGCCATACAGTTGTTGAAGTCATCTTGCACCTTTCATCTTTCCAAGTCCCCAGTGGGAATCTACATGACACCATATCCGCCATTCGGCAGTCTTGACAAACGGACCACGTCTGCGCTTTCTCCTGCCGAATAACACTACTTTAAGAGGCGATTCACCCCGTCAAAGACCGTCTTCCTCCATCTTCAGACTGCCGCAAAGGAGAAGAATTCCACACGCCCCGTACAGCTTTGATCTACTCCTTACCATATACTCTGTATCCCACCAAAATGGCTGCTCCAGCTACGGCAGCCTTCGACCCTGCGGTTGCTCCTGGCCTTGGACAGCCGCTCAATGCAAAAGACCTGGACATCGCTCGCTTCGTGTAGGTCTAACACTGCCATCATCCTTGAATCATGCTAATATCATTGTATGGCATTGCAGGTACAATGAGCTTCCCTACTTCGAGGACCAGCCCCATCTCCATTCCAAGCATCCCGAACACATCAAGGCCCTGAACGATATCATTCGCCACCACTCCATGGGTCACGTTGTCCGTGCCCACTCTGCGCATCGCCATGCTATCATTCCTGATGGCACGGTCCGCCTCGATACAGCCATGGGAGTCCATGGATTTACCTGGAACAGGGCCACGGAGATCAAGGTTCTCGATGTCAACAAGATACACGCCACCTTCTTCAAGATTACCGAGAACGGCTTGGTTCCCATCGAATTCGCCGCAGGCCCCTCGCCCATTGCCAAGGCCGACATTTCTGCCGAATTCGTAGCCCAGTTTGCTACATACATCATGGACAATGGGCTTGACAGCCTGATTGCCCTTGAGATTGGCAACTTTGCCAAGCTGCCCACCACCATGGCTGAGATGGAGATCCAGTGGGACACCGAAGAACCCTTCACTCTCAACTTGCCCGCCTCCGTCATTAATGTGGACGTGATGGAGTTGATTCCTACGAGCTGGAACGTCAAAGCCAATAACCAGGAGAGTGTCCCAAGCGGCTCCGATAGCAACCCTCGCCCCGGTACTTACTATGCCGCGGTCATAAGGCCCGTGAACACCCACAAGGTCTTTTTTAGCGGCAGGGGGCCTCTTGTCCCCGAGAATGTGACCAAGACGCTCGTTGAAATGGGTCTCCTCATCAACGTTTAGCTGGTTTGTCTGTACCTATCATACAACAGTGGTTCGCAAGGGCTATGGTTTTGTACAGATATACGTGCCCCCCCCCCCCTCTTGATGGCAGTTGCAGCGTTTCATTTTGGCACTTGTCTTAGGTACTTATGTATTCTGTAGCTATGATGTCCAATGAAAACATCCCTATCTACTATCTTTGTTGCTCTTTGTGCTCTACTCTATGACTTGTAGCGCCGCTACGTTGTGAGACTCCGCGTCGTTGACGAGTCTCTGAGCAGTGTTTTGTGTGTATCAGTAGGTACGTCCGGCTCTGTAGAATAGCCTCTGAGATCCGAGAAGTAAAGTTTTGTTGCTGGGTATCGGGATTTCGAGTCCTTGGCGTATCAAGGCGCGACCCTCGGACCCAGGCCTTGGCCAAAGACGGTAGAGGTCGTTGGACGGGTGTTGGTCAAGATTCGCATGATTGCGACGCAAGGGCAAACAATTGAAGCATCCGCACTGACGACGCATCATGTTGGAGCGCCATGTCTCTCATCTCGTCTATCAAAATATCAAAATAGTAAACCAATCCAGAGTAGTACTCGTATGTTCGTTTATGGAGGTTTGCCGTATTTGCATCGCATCGCATCGCATCGCATCGCATCCTTTGCCTCTGCTTTTGCCATCTTACTAATGCTTCCAATGTGTGTTGGACTTGATACTCCTGGCTTGGCACCTACTAAGCAATACGACCACATCCTCTTACGTGTATCCATGGCGTCTCAGTTGCTCTGTATGTGTGTCACTTGCTGATATTACGGGCAACAAAGATGGTCTGCGAGTGCATACTGTACAGCCGAGGGTGTGCCTACTAATGCATCTCGCGGAGGGCTTCCGAAGAGGCGTCTTTATATCAGCTTAACACCACACTTGACCGCTTACATGATCCGGCACCGAGATGTCGGATCGCGCCACTCATCCCGGATATATTCTCCTCTCTATCCGTATATCCGTATAGGCAAGAAGTATTTACTCCCTAAACCCACCATCTCAAGTGACTTCTTCATCCAAGCAGTTAATATCGTAAGTCCCCGGTGATACTTCTCCGGATTTGTAATTTTGCTTGCTCCGTCACATGCTTTATTAGCGGCCGCTAGCAACGGGTACTTCCTTTATCCAAGATGCACCCCTCTGTGCTGCTCCACACGCCCCGCGGTAGTCATTTTCAGGGCACATTTTCAGAGGAAGGTACTGAATACTTAATCTAAACGCCATAGCCCAGAGTTTAACTTCGTACTCTCTACTTTCTATTCTACCCATGAAACAGTTGGTAAAAAAGGGGGCCCAGATTTGTAAGCGCCCAAGATTGCCGAGCTGGACTTGACCACATACCTGCAGCTCATTGATCGATACATGCAATCAATCTGCATGGCTATGGCTTCGCGACAACCTCCGTCAAGCTAGCAATATAGTACCCACGAATCTACGAGGTATCCAGTCGTTCGTTATCACATCCCACCACAAACACCATCACCGCCGTCGCGATGAAGCTCTCGGGCCTGAGCTTCAAGGCCATCGTGGCCTCGCTGCTGCTCGCATCGGCCTCAGTCGCCGAGCACACGAGCAACTGGGCCGTCCTGGTCTGCACATCACGCTTCTGGTTCAATTACCGTCATCTCGCCAATGTCCTGTCCATGTACCGAACGGTGAAGCGCCTTGGCATCCCCGACTCGCAAATCATCCTCATGCTACCCGACGACATGGCCTGCAACCCTCGAAATGCGTTCCCCGGCACCGTCTACAGCAATTCAGACCGTGCAGTCGACCTGTACGGCGACAACATCGAGGTCGACTACCGTGGATACGAGGTCACTGTTGAGAACTTTATCCGTCTCTTGACGGACCGTGTCGGCGACGAAACACCCCGAAGCAAGCGCCTGCTGACCGACGACCGAAGCAACATCTTTGTGTACATGACGGGTCACGGTGGAAACGAGTTTCTCAAGTTTCAGGATGCTGAGGAGATTGGCGCATTTGATCTTGCTGATGCCTTTGAGCAGATGTGGGAGAAGAAGAGGTGCGCATTATACTTTCCTACATCTTGTTGCAGCAGGATCCAACTGACCTGTGATATGATACAGATACCACGAGATTCTATTCATGATCGATACCTGCCAGGCAAACACCATGTACAGCAGACTTTACTCTCCCAACATCATTGCCACTGGATCATCCGAGCTCGACCAATCATCATATTCGCATCACGCCGACAACGATGTCGGCGTCGCAGTCATCGACCGATACACCTACTACAACCTAGAATTTCTCGAAGCCCATGTCCAGGACCTCGGCAGCAAAAAGACCGTCGGCGAGCTGTTTGACAGCTACGACTACGAAAAAATCCACTCCACCGCTGGCGTTCGCTATGATCTCTTCCCTGGCGGAGAAGAGGCCGCGCGCAGCCGCCTCATCACCGACTTCTTCGGCAACATTCAAAACGTCGAGGTTGACCGAGCCAAGGACTTGGCCTTGGAGGAAGAGCTAGTCGAACTAAGTAAGACCATCGCCATGTTGAGGAAGAGGGAGGCCGAGGAAGATGCGGCCCGCCATAACGTGTCGTCCATTCCCGCCAGCGTTCCCACGGCGCCGGCAAGGAAAATCCAGGGCGCCAAAGCTCTCACCGAGGATGACTGGTGGACGAAGAAGGTCATTGGAGCCACGGCGCTCGCTGGATGTGCGCTATTGTGGGGAGTTGGCACATTGTTGGAAGCATAATTTGCGGTTGTTTTTTTGTACTGGTTTTGTTTTGTTTTTATGAAGCATCAAAGTTAAATTTAGATCATACATCACCCATCTTAGCGCGAGATTAATCAAGCTCTAGCAGAAATAAATAGAAAATCTTTGGAATAATTGTATATAAAGAGAGATGTTCCCAATGATTTAATTCAAGGTCAATTCAATAACAAAGGCTGTGATATCATGGACGGTCCACGCTGGTGAATGCCTTAGTCAGCAGCAAATTAGACGTGCCAGTCTCATCCAGCATTCTTCACGATTGAACCTTGTTCACAAACCTTTCATCTCGACGACCCTGCCGGGCGAAAACTGGATTTTTCGCATGCAGACGTGAAAGATACCAATGAATCAGATTGTACACCCGCGCGTTCTGATGAAATTGGCTACGCCTAGCCCTCCATAGCATGGACCGATTCAGGGTGAGTTGAGAGCAAGCTTTGAGGTGATGGGACATGGCATTTGAATGGGTATTTCTCGATTCCAATGTTGATTTTTTGTTGAATATCTTCTCTCTTCAATATTCTAGCAATCTATAGTGTCTTCATATGTATAGAACAATCCCAGCTCTTCCTTCTCCAGCTTCCCTTACCCCAGTCGGTAGCTCTATTCTTGGCTTCTTTCTTTGCACTGCAGACTCTTTTGCTCACGAGTTCAGCATATCGGCATCAATTTCGTTACTGACCTCGGCCACCAATCGTCTTAGGCGCGTCCCCTCCAGACGCTTTCTCTCACTTCGCGCCCGCCATCGCCACATGCCCTTGCCTGGTCATGCGACGCTGAACTGGCCGTTGCGACGCAAGAATGCATCTACATCTTCCTGCCTGACTATTTGGCCGGCCACGATGCCGACGCTGATGAACGAGATGCCTCACAGTATCAGTTTGCGCTCTCTCTCCAGCCGTCTGCCGTTATCAATCCAAATACCAAGATAAATGGCCAGCTGTGTGCCCAAGTAGGCATCAGACTACCAGCTCCTAGAACGGGCGACGAGGGCAGTTTCAGAGGCGTTGGTACTGGAACGGTCACAGGGTCTGGCGCAGCCTTGGGACAAGTCATCAGAGTAGAGTGGTCGCCAAACGGGCTTGGCTGTAACTCACGGCCAGTGCTGATGGCCCTGACAACTACTGGCAATCTCATCACATTTGGGGAGCAGGCCGATAGCCAGTCATCCGCCACGTCGAGCATGAGAACTCGGACCTTTAAGAATTGGAGGGTACTTTGGGGCTTGGGAGCCAGGCTTCCGATTCCAGATTCCAATTCCGAAGACGGGTTTCGAATCATGGACGAGCGCATCGTCTCGTTTTCGTGGGCCAAGGAGATTGCCCCAGGAAGAGCCTTGTTGGCCTACCTGAATGACATGGGCCAAATTGTTGTCATGAGCATCCAGTATCATCGTCGCCGAGATTCTTCCAAACGCGGCTCTGAGCAAGAATGGGTTTGGACTTTGACGGAGCACATCAGAATTGATGGACGGGGCTCTCACAAGGAAGTGAGTCTACCCGATGCTAATCCGTCCAAACTTTTGACTTACTTTTCGTTAGGATATAGATCCCCAAGATCCGGATTTCAGTCCTCAAGGCAGCATCTTTTCCCTTAAATGGAGCCCCTGGCTAGTCAACAATGGAAACAGAACCGCAACCCTTGCATATCTGTCGAAAAACCATGCTGGCTTCCGCAGGATCGTATTGTATGGTGATTGGGAGAGGGGCGAGTTGCCCGACGTGGAAGCCGAACGAAGCGACACTACTACAATATGTCTCCCTCTCTCCAGTGACGCGTTAATTGAGTGGGAGGATGCGGTAAGTGACAATTGTTGTGTATAACCAAATAAGATTGTTGACGCTAATGAGAGCAGATATGGACCGAGGGAGATTCTCATACTGCCCGAGGTATCATCACATCTCCATTCACAATCAAGTCTTTCCAGGTTGTGCTCAACGGCATCTTAAGTGAGCCGTCGCCTCCGCACTCGATATGGGAATGCGCTTCAGCCTATGCCGACGAAGATGATATATCGACAAATCCCATCACAGGTAACGTTGAAATATCGTATCGGCGTATTATTCATGTTCTTATAATTTCGCCCTAGGTCTCATCGTGCATGATCCCGATCCCAATAATAAGCCCCCGATTCCATACTATTCTCTGGTTCGGCTATCCGCCACCTCCACAAATCTTGACTGGTATCAGACAAACTTGCCCGAAGAAAATCTCCCGCAATGGGTAGAAGATATAGGGGACCAGAATGCCCGCCTCGTCTCTCGAAGGGCCGCATTATACGGCGTGGACTCCGATTTCGAGTCGGACTCTGAAGATGAAGACAAGGCGATGCAGGACGCACCTCCAGCGTCAGCCGAGCCCGTTTTGCAGGTCCACCCATACCGATTTCGCCTTTGGGGGTTGGCCAAGTCCCCCGGCGATGGATGTACTGCCGTCCTTGCCTCGAAGCACGATACCCAGCATCCCGATCGTCGAGGCGTTTCAAATGTTCACTTTGATTGGCAAGTTTCTGCTGATGCCGACGACAAACCCCAGCGCGTGAGACCAATCTCTAAGCCACTAACCACGGAGGGCCGGGTATGGGAATGGATGTACGGATTGGGAGGCGACGTTCCTGGCGTGACCCCAGGGTACAAAACTTCGTCCCGCAGACAGCAGGCTAATCCATTGAGGCAATTATTCAAGCATGTGGCTAAAAGTTTGCCTTGTGTATTCTGTGAGTCTCGGCTATCTATCAAGGATGATGTAGCTACTTGCGAAAACCGCCATGCATTCGGTACGGAATCAACTTGTTTTCTTTCTTTTCTCTCTTGTCTCACGTCATGCTAACGCCTTACGCAGCTATATGTGCCACATCTGGCATCCCCATCTTGGCACCCGGGATATCTCGAGTCTGCGGCGTCTGTAAGATGCGCTGTCTCAAGGTCTCTGAGCTGGAGAAGTTGGCGGAGGAGCACCTTGGGAGTGTGGATGCGGTGGGGGACTCGCAGGGAGAAGTGTGTGGAGGTTGTGGTGGCAAGTTTGTCGTTTGAGGGCAAGCTTTGCGTCTCTATCCTTAATCAGTGATGGGGAGGCTTCTGTGTGTTTTAGAATGCTGTGATGTGTTGGGGAATAGCACAACAGTCGGCTTCTTATCTTGTGTAACGCGTATCAACTGAAAAAATGCCGATTCAACAACTCTGAAAGATGACGATATGGTGAGCTGTCAGGTGAATTCGTGATGATCCTGAAGATACTGCATGATGCCGCTCTCTGCCTAATCTTGTACTCAATGAAGGCGGATGAATGCGTTGATTCTACATCATAGAGACAGCAGTATATGTGAATGACTCATTGATGATGGTGTGTCAACGGGCTTTTGCGTTATCTCTATCGCGTCTCTGCATTAGAATGTGGATGAAGCGGTGAATGACACGGATATGCCCTCTTCTTTGATGTTTTCTCTTTTCTGATATCAGAAGTCTAGTGAATTGGGTTGAGTTTGTGGAAGATAAATAGGTCGGCTGTTTCCGTTACAACTTTATCTGAGCAGTCTATAACTACCAGTTGACTCTGAGGCCACAACTGACATGGCCGATGAAGACCACAACTGGGATACAATAGAGCATACAGACACAGACACACAGATCAGATACACAGACAACCCAGGCAAATCAGCCACACAGACAGGCGAAGCAAGTCAGACATACCGATGCTCCTTTGTCACCCCACGGACTGTAGTGTTGCATGTAAGTCCCTCTTTGCACTGACGGTGGTGAAAGTTGCACTGGGTTAACTGACGTCCCTGACGTAGCTGTTGCTACTGCTAAAGGAGAAAGCCACTATGCTCTTTTGACGGTCTCGATGAAAATGTTCCCTAGTGCGCCTGTATCGCTCAGATCTCAGAAGCGGTCATACGCGATGCAGCGGCTGTTGCTGTTGGTGGTCTCAAACGCCATCAGCGTGAGATGTTCCCATTCGAGACCATAGCGCCACTGCCCGCAATGTGACCGCGCACGCACAATACGCAAGAGGGGTCACCGCCGTGAAGTTTTACCACAAACAAGCAACAAACATGAATCTGGCACAATAAACCGAGTACATCACGAACATCGACATTCCCACTCTCCTTCTGGAATCACTTACACCCGCTTCCAAGGGACATTCAAAATGTTGCCTCGCATGTGAAACAGATACTCTGCCGATTTACACTATGCTCAGGCAATCCTCGAGGATATCTCTAGAGCCCCGGAATATAGTGACGATAGCGCTTGTGTATTACATGTACCCCTATCACACTATATCGACTACATCCAGCCACTCTTCGGCGGCTCTCTATACGATCTCCATATCCATTTTTCATCCTCTCTGTCTCTACCACTCGAAAAGAGGCGTGGGAGACGATAACAAAGAAAATGAGTACATCAGCCTAATCTTGGGGCCACACTGCTCTCGTGCTCGGCCATTGTTTCCAACGGCGGACTTTCTACTCGGGTCCAAATCCAGTTTTACTGGATGCCAATCAACGTCCAAAACTGGAGACTCTCATAACTATGGCGCAGCTAGCAACCATAAAGCCGTCCACGAGATGTCTGAATCCACGGCGTCCGATGTACAGAGAAGCTCCTTCCATGAGCTGGAGACAGGACAAGTTTTTGAGCTCCCATGTTCTCAGCAGATATGGCAGAATAAGGTATGAAGAATGTTGTAGATGTACAATGGGCCGTCATCGACTTGCAGCTTTTTCTGGCGTAGCTGAACTTTGGAAGCTCAATCACGCCTAATAACACAGGGATACCTTCACCTCATTCTAGAAAATGGAGCTCCCAACAACAAGAAATAATACAACCTCAGATGGACAGGCCACAGTGAGTATCCATGCGATACTCACATCACTTGAGAGCCACCACATGGGCGGATACAAGACAATGAGCAAAACAGACAGCAAGAAGTCCGGGCACACGAAAGATTATGAGCAACTCAACAGCCGTCACGACAACCCAAACAAACAATGTGACGGGTTATACCTTCGGTGACGCTTCCGGCATCTGCGAATGTGTGCCTCTAGGCTTCAGAGACGCAAGTTTTCGTTGCCAACATAAACATCATGACCACAGGTGTTAATCTTCACGAGGCTTGTCGCATTGACATTCTTGCAAACAACCATTTCAACCCAAAGACTACGCTTCCGACTCTCTTGTGGCTTTCAGTATGAGGACCATCTACCCCTTCAAACTGGCGAGACATCAATGTTCACAAAAACGCACACAAACGAACGAACAAATGGATGCCCCTCAGCATCAATCCGCAGCGATAACTCTCCCTCATCAAGAGATGACTCCCAAACTCCCGCATCAAGTGATACACAGAAAGCCTTGAAATTATGTGTCTAGACTTTCAGGGGAACCAAGAGTAACAGACGAAGTATCTGGCACCAAGAGCGAAAAATTCCGTTCGATATCTCACGCCTCGTTTATCGAGACACATCCTCCAAGGGCAAAGGTTGGTGGGCCTATCTTGCGGACACGCACAACTTCTTGATTCGGCTGCAAGATTGCCAGCAGCCCAACGGGCTTGAGATGATGTCAGTACTACATGGTCAGGCACAGGGCCTGGATGGATTGTTCTACGTCCCAAACCAACCGCTGGTCATCCATCCTGACAAGAAGGTGGCACTGAGCTCGGAGCCCGAGGGTCAGTTTGCGGATGACGTCCCCTACGGCACGGCGGAGAACCCAATCTCTCTCCTCGAGGCTCAGGGCCCTGCTCAGCGTGTTCGTGAGACGACGATTCCTCCTCAGTATAGTCGAAGTAGGCCGAGGTACCGGGGGCTGGGTCGCAATCATCTTCGATAGGTACTATCAAGAAGAGACAAACAAGGCGCCACACTTGTACGTGCTGGATCCTCACACGACCGGACGAAGCGAGCGAGCAGAGTATATCATTCAAGTTTGGCGCCAGATCCTGACAGAGATCGGATATCCTGCGGCTTTCATGGCATACGTGCTTCCCTTGACTAGCCTACCGGGGCACTGAAATACCATCGCAAATGCCCACACCATGAGCAACAAGGCGGATCAAATCATTCCAGATCATGGTCACCACGGCTGACTTGTTTTATTTACTTGAGAATCACGATACCTCCCCATGTAAGGTGTCTTTCACAGTTGCAGGGCAAGCCAAAGATGCCCTCCCGACAGCTTCCCCATACCATTGGGCAGACCTTTGCATAGCCTCCAGACACAGAAGACAAAACTGAAGCTATGGCAATCCCAAACAAAGCCGTTGGCCGAGAGATTTCTCTGCCATCGCCAACGCAGGAGCATGGCTCATTCGAACGACTTTATTCGACGCCCTACAAATCTTCTATCGCGACAATGGTCCAGCACCTGTGAAGAAGTCACCAGGATCGACGGAATTGTCAACGGCAAGGCCATTCCAACCTAGCACACGATCCAGAATCATCGCACACAGACGATCTAGAAATTAGAAAGGCAGCGACTAGCAAGGTCGACTGTGAGTTCAGACTCACAAACCGACGATGAAATGATGTAACAAGATACTAAAATTGGTGCGCTGGGATATAAAATATCTACATGTACTAGGCTAGACATAGCAAGAGACGACTTACTGCTCTGGTAGAGGACATCCTCTGAAAAAAGTCATTCAATTTACAATCTAATAGCACTCGTTCAATAGTATTCTTGATGACATTTACGCCATTCGGAGAAACTTGCATCAAACTACACCTAGACCAATGAAACTCATACCTTTATGTGTTGGTAGTACTCGTAGCAGAAAGTGTGTCAGATTGATCAAGTCTATTATTACTAAGATTGCCACAAATGCCACTGGGAGTGTGTAATCAAGATCATGAGGCCACGACTATTTTTGGTGACGAGCAAATTGTTCAAGTGACCTGATACCAGCCTATAATAGCAGATGCATCCATGGAAGATCCTTGGTCTTCAGAACTAGAGTAATAAAACTCAAATACTCCGTATAGTCAATAAGGATCCTTAAGATTAGCAAAGTATCTTCATTAAAGGCTTCACTTATATGAAATTGCATCTTCATATAATAACCTAGAACCATGGAACTCTGACTCGAGCGTGCTTCAACGTCATGTAATTTCTCGTACATGAAAGTACACCAGAAAGGCCATCCAGAAACCAGGGCTGGCAAGCAAGAAGACGCGAGCGCGAAATGCTTACCTCAGAGCGCCCAGTCAGCAGCCTCGTGTTGTGTTGCCATACGACTTCATAAGTGAAATGCCTACGCTCTTCTCTTGCAAAGGAAGAACAAGCGTCGGCTGTCGCCGTTGATACAGATTGTCAAAGTTGCCATTTTCATTCACCATCGGTCAGACTGTTCGACCGATGGTAAGAGACTTGGTTGTTGTTCGTATTATAAATCTATATCCAAAACAAAACAAATTCGCCAGAAGCTAGGATATATAGTATGCTTATATAGGAGTATTCTGGGCACATTCTCAAAACAGTTAGGATATGTAATCGAACGTAATTAACGTGCATTACCAAATTATTATTATTGTCTCATGTTCTATACGCTGATGGGATGACAAGCTAGCTAAATCAACACGCTTCATGTATCCACAGTTAAGGCCGACATCAATCCAGCCCATAAGCACTACTTTCCTCTGACTTGACAGGGCACAGCAGCAAATCCAGTCTAATAGGGTATCTAACGATTTGCTTTCCAAAAAAGCACCATCCAATCCAGAGCAGAGCACACTTAGATCGCCATCATGAAAGCGAGTGCCAGGGCGCCAATAGAGATAGACAAAGAGACGCTGCCGTTATCCTTGCCGTCCTTGTCAGAAGAGCTGTCGCCCGAGCTGCCGCTGCCGCTTCCACTGCTGCCTCCCTTTCCGGAGCTGCTGCCACCGCTGCTACCACCCTTTCCGTTGCCGTCGCTGTTGGTGGAGTTGTCTGAGCTGCTGTCGTTGTCTGCAATCTCTCCGCCAAAGGATGTTCGGCCGGGGGAGACACTCCTTGCCAGGGTTGAAGCGCGCTTCTTGTAGTCGTCGAGGGTCTGGTTGCCCTTGGGGTTGATGATGCCAACCATGCCGCCGGCGCACTCGTTGCCCTGCGAAGAGTAGAACGGGATGGTGTCGGTTCCGTTGATTTCTACGCGAAAGACTTTGTCCTAAATGTCACATGTTAGGATATGGCTACCTAAAAGTAGTGTTTGCAGGAGATGAGACGTACATTTTCGCCGCTGGATGTCGCAAAGAAGCCAGAGAAGAAGCCGGTGCCGAGCTCGAGGGGAGAGCAAGGGTAGCGGTAGTCACCAGCGACCACGGAATGGTTCTTGGGCTCGAAAATGAACTCCAAGACGTCGCCATCCTTTGCCGTGATGGTTGAAGGGTCAAAAGTGTTGGAGGAGGTGGCTGTAATCTTGATGGTGGTTGCGTTGGCCAGGTACGCAAGGGCAAAGGCCGAAAGGAGGCTCTTGATGGAAGGCATTTTGTATATGCAAGTATAATCACACGCGATGATATATATCAAAAAGAAAAGAAAGCAAACAGACAGACAATCGCTAGATGATTGAAAGCAGGAGGATGCTATTAAGAGAGCAATGCAGAGCAGCTTACTTTACAAAAAGGAGAACAACAACAAGAGCTGGGACATAGCTCCTTAAATACGGAGGTCGATCCCGAAGGATTCGGATAGCTCCCTCTCGTATTACACGTTGATTCTCGTGAACAGGAGGGTCCAATGGCGCAGATCTTGGAAAAACACGAAAAAAGCCCAAGCAACCAGCCAACGAGCATCCGATCTTGGCTCAAATCAGTCTGCGCCACGCAAAGCCCCCATGCATCCATGCATGTTTAGCTGTGTAAGTTGGCGCCCCTTTGGGAATAGACTGCAGTCGTGTCTTGGGAGCTTAGAGTCACTGAAACATCATTGTCGGTGTTATGCGATGCCATTACGGCGGCGGAAAACTGTCATTGAAATTGATAATGGATGCAAAAATGTCATATTTGTTGTCATGCAAGTTTTGCAGCTTCTTTTTTTGCCAGCAGAGCAGCCTTTGGAGGCTGTATAAGAGGCAGCAATACTTGGCCCTCTGACAACCACCCAAGAAAGCTCGGACCAGGAATAGGATCATTAAGGCACGGGTATGTAAGCATCAGGCAGCGTCTCACCGCATCCAAATAGTCCCAGAGCTATGCCGTGCCAAATATAGTAATCCAGTGGTTTTTTTTGTCCGAGTCGCTATTTATACTCGGACGCATGAACGAGTTGGCCCCTAGCCTTGCCCAGATCTGGGATCTGGGATGTGGCTGTGGTGCTTAGTAAAAAAGGAACAGGAAAAAATAGGGACACCAAAAACTTCCCGCTTTGGGTAAAAAGGACGGCATTGGGGAAACGGAAGAAGCCGTAGGCCAGAACAGCTGTTCTTGCAGAAGTTCTGGATATTCCCGAGGAGTAAAGCCGTTTTGCCGCCCAGATGGACGCATCATAATCGTACGACACGATGAATCTGAATGTCGGGGAATTATCCATAAATCTTCAACGGCTTCGGCGACTCCTGGGCCACAATTCAGCTCTGCTAGGGGCAAGTAAACGGGACGGGATGGCAAAACAAAACAACACTTGAAGCCCGAAGCACGACGCACGAGTATGGCCGCATATCGGCCGCGGAACCCAGTGGCGGAGGTCCGTGATTTTCGGGGACCCTTCCTTGGCATTGCCACCGGTGCCGGCTCTGGCCATCGGCTCTTGGTTCGCCGCGACGGCTCGAGTTGTCTAGTTTCATGTAGTGTAACCATTGGTTGGTTAAAGCTGCGGAAGAAAAGAGATTTGGGTCGACCGCTCAGGCCCGGTAATAGCAGTAGCGTCGACGGAGTATTAGTATTAGGCATAGCATACGGAGTAGCATACACAGGCCTCTGCGTACGGACGGCACAGTACTCCGTAGCATCGGCTTCGCGCAGCTGCGGCAAAGACCGTTGTCCAGTCGCTTCGTCTGGAGCCCCCGTTAGTGTCGTCCATAGGGCAAATTCACGTGGATAGGGGTACTCTATCGCTCCATTTGGCAAGCCCTTTTTTAAGCTTTTGGATCCAGATCGGCTGCCGGGCCAGACTCGATTTGCCTTTCTCGGCCCTCCAGATCACGGCGCTTCAGGTGGTTTTTTGGCTTCTACATTTTGTTCAGCTCATACGTAATCAGCCAGTTCAGCCGCTACCAGAGAGGCGAATGGTGTCGCGTCGGTTTCCCTTTCTGGCTGTTCTGCTCACACGTCCAGCCCAGTCTGTGGCGCCTCCCTATTCGTACTGTCCCTCTGGCTGGGCTGTCAGCCCTTTTTTTTGCTCTCAGCCTTTTGGTAGCTGGCAACTCTTGGGAGCTGAGAGGAAACCGAGCCATCGAGGGCATAAATACAAAACGACGAGGAACTCTATTCCAGCAGAGATGGGGGTGGTGGCTCAACCCTGAGGACGGAGGCGTTGGGTGTGCGGATGGTTGTTTGCCTTGTTATCCGTCGGCAGTTCGATTCAAACCAAGGGCGAGGCAAGCAACTAACTAGACAGTACTCCGTAGAGCACGGCCGTATTCCGATGCGGCGAGAAAAGAAACGAAAAATAGGCCGTTGGGCTGGAAAAGGCTGCAACTCAACTCTTAGCTGTCTGCCAACCCAGAGTTGAAAACTCGGGAGCACAGTCACCCCCGCGAGTTGACTGGCCGGAACTCCCTGAAGCAGTTCGTCACGGTGGAGAAGGTTAGTCTTGATTCTTGCTCTAGGATCCATTCTTGTAGTAGTAGATGCACGGCGAAATTGCGCCCTCGCAAGACTCACCGGATAACATGTCAATCTTCAATTGCGAGGGGAGCTGCTGCACCCGCTGCTGCGTTTCACGATCAGTCACCCATGCGAAGCTAGCGTGCCAGTCGAGAGGCGCGCGGAACCAGACCCATGGCATGCAATGTGATTTGATTTGACTTGTGTCGCGGCTGAAATTGAGCTCGAGCTGGGTCAGCGTATCATCGTGGGGAGACGCCGGGGTGAGCCGAGATGAGGAGCCAATTTACTTAAGACTTTGCACGCATACTTTGCGATACTGTACACGTTTTCAGGTTGGTGCTGCTGAGAGAAGAGGAGAAGGGCCAGAGCAGGAAATGAGAGGAGCAGCGAGGTCGCGAGAGAGGGTGAGAAGCTTTTGTCAGTCTCGTGTGAAGTCATTCGCATCATCGCCAGCGGTTGGGTGAGCTTGAGCTTGAGCCAAGATCCAGCGACAGCCGTCAGAGAGAGGAATGTGAGATACAACTCAGCACAGGAAAAACACTTTGCAGCTAAGGCACAGGCCAACACACACACACACTTACAGTCACTTTCACACTAAAGCTCACTGGAGGGCTGAAAAGGTGCGCATCCCGTATCGAGAGAAATCGAGCGCCTCGTGATCAACGCTGGGTTACGAGCCCAGGCACCTCCAGCGGCACCTCCAGCGCCAGAAGGTTTCGATGGGTGGAAACCTTAGTCGTCAGGCAATATGTACACAGCATCGCATCGGGGGCCGGAAAGAACGAGGAACATGGCGGCTGTGTAGGGGTACATGACCTCATTCATCTCTTGGCCATGTTTTCATAATCGGTGTTAATTTACCCTCAACTTGATGTTCATTTGATGGGATGCCCTCACTCCTCACCTAAAGTACCTCCATACTAATAAGGCAGTCAAGCAGTACAGTATCTAGCAGGCAAGGAACATTTGAACCCTGCAAGGCCCGTTCGGTGCACTGAGAAACAACGTGGAAGAGGGGCAGCTCGAGCACGAACCCGGCCGCGAACCGCTAGTACCGGATACCACTATATCGAGTATTTTGCTACATGTACGACGGAACTTGCCTTAGTAACCCAGCAATGCACGGCCTCCAGTTCAGGTACCTCTTTTTTTTTTTTTTTTTTTCTTCGCCTTGATCTCCATCCATCTTGCCTTAGTACGTGCTTGCCCTGTACATACCAAGATTGGGGGGGCGTGTGGCAGACCAGGCGCTCCTTCTCGGAAACAGTTGCAATGTAACTACGGATGAGTGGCGTTTTCATCAAGGTCCTCTAATCTGCTGCCATCTCTTTTCTCTCATACAACAAACACGATTCAATTTTAACACCCCGGACCTGGGACTAGAAACCACATGGCAACAGACCGGGGTGTCAGAGTCTGAATTCGAATCTGCACTGTCTGTCGGAACGCGCCCCGGCTCATGCATGTACCGTGCTGTGCTTGTTTGCTTGCTTGTCGACTCCCCTCTTCTCTCTCGACTCCTCCTGCTGCTCCTCCTCTTCGTCCTCGTCGCAAGCCGTCATCTCCCACTCGGAGGGCTCCCGTAAGGAGGGGGAACCAAAGGCCGTGGATGCTTGCAAGCGCGCGGGCACCAAGCAAAACCACCACAAACCCAAAATCCTGCCCTCTGACGGCCGTCCTCGCACAGGACACAAGATGGCGTCGCTAGGGCTAAGCAGCCTCTTGCCCCGCCATAACGGCGCTGGCGTACCACCATGGCATGTCAGAATCCAGTCTGTCGGGAGTGTGGCTCCAGCAAGGGATTGTCTCATGATCGCCCATCTCTGCGCCGTCAAATGCTGTCACACCGAACAAAGCATGTCCGCGTAACTACGGAGCTTGGTGTGTCCTGTACTGTGCGCGTGAGGGAAGAGGCGGCCCTGTCAGTCTGTCCGAACGAACCGCAGGCACGGCATCCCGCCCGCACCCCCCCAGGCTCTGCCTCTTGTCTCTTTGGTCTGGCGTCTGGGTCGCCCTCCGCAAAAAGAGAGACAGTGATATTACGCCGTATTTCGCTATGTCCACAGCACGTCTATTGCGAGCAGGGGAGGCTGGTAGCCCAAGACCAAGAGAGGCAGCGACCTGTGCCGGGGCCAACCAGCACAGCACCGCACAGCACAGCACAGGCAACTTGGCAAATCTGCCAGCCTGCTTTAGACCATCTTACTAGCAAGCTTTGCGCACTCACATGTGCATGTAAACACGCATCTCTACATATTAAATCCCGGACCTCGACAGAGACCCGCCCAAAGCGCCCACCATCGGGCACTGGGCTCAAAGTGACGTGCCAGACCAGAGCGGCTACTAGGGGCGAACGTCCTTCTCCCCTTTGATATCCATATCCGCTTCTCTCTCTTGTGCTCGCAGCCCTACGTGGCCACCGGCTAGTACGATACACTGGCCATCTACACGTGGATCAGAGGCGTGGCTGCATACCTTTCGACGTCCGAGGCGGTGTTATTATTGCTCGCCGAGGTGGCTTGCACACTCCAGAGACTTGGGCGGCATCGTCGACCCGTGAGTGGCGCATCTCGCCCCAGCTCCAAACCGACATCCATGGATACACACGAATAAACGTGGGCGGGCTAGCTTAGTACGAATTCTTTGTGGAGGCTGGACCTCTCCATGTAACTGCTTGCTATCTGGGGCTGGCTGCCCACGCTGCTCGTCTTTTAGCGCGCTTCCCGTGTCCAACATGGCATCCATACGGTATTAGACCTAAGCCTAGGGTACGCAAGACAAGCAGTTCTTGTGTCCAGACTTGCCAAGTACATCTCCCGATTTCCCGCCTAATAAGCTACCTGGGTCCCCCAAATTACCTCTTCCTCATCCCTATATCAGAGCCAGGGACTCTTTTTTGCCCGTGCAAGGTGAAAGGTGACCTGTGTGCGCCTGGGTTCGTTGTCGTGTCTCCTTCTCCTCCCCGCTTATTGCTGGCTGGATAGCTCCTCTGGTCGCCTTTTAAAGAGGTACGGCTGTCTGAGAGAGTGAGAGTGAGAGTGGGAAACGAGAGGGGACAACAAATGCCCATGTTTGCCTTTATTCCTCGGCCGCCGAACTCTTGACACCTCCGTCCTTGGAAGACACGGATGTTCCTGAATCCATTCTCTCCGGGGCACTTAGAAGCAGACAGACCCGTTTCTTTCGTCCTTCGTTGTCGCCGTCCAGGGCCGCGACTTGCTTGGTGGATCTTGCTGACCTTTCTTTCCTAATATTCTTTTTTAACCCATATCGCCTCTTCTCTTTTTTCTTTCTTCTCTTCTTCCGGCCATCTTGTATATCCAAGATCCCCCATACGGACTCGAGGTCATGGTTGTTGTGGCTTTGAGTATATGGATTTCACCATCTTGTTTGACGAGACAACCTTTTCAGACCCCTCCAATATCTACTCCATCGCTATATGCCACCGAGAAAAAAAAAAGTCCGCCGTCAGCGCTGCATATTTACGCCCTGCCTCCGCGCTCCCCTCCCCCTTGCGGACGCCATCTTTAACAAACCTTCTTCCGGATTCGAGCGATAGGTCGCTATTTATGCGGCCAAGTCAAATCGGGCCCTAAATGTCAACTCCTGCAGTAAGTGGTTCAGCCCGTGTATCATGTTTTCCCCTCCTCTCCTCTCCTCCCCCAATCAACATTTAGCTTGGAATCAGTGGCCGACTTACCCCTTCTCCTCTTTCCCTCACGACAGCAAAAAGCCAACCTTGCTCGCATCCGAGACAACCAGAGAAGATCTCGTGCTCGGAGGAGGGAATACATCGCGGAGCTTGAGCAGCGCCTAAGAGCTTATGAGCTGTCTGGTGTCGAGGCAAGTTCCGAGGTGCAGCTCGCAGCTCGGCGAGTGGCTGAAGAGAACAGACAACTACGAGAACTGCTTCACAAACACGGCTTCCAAGACGACTACATTTCTTCCTTCCTCCTACAACAGGCCGGAGCCTCTTCCTCGACAGACCCGGTTCAGGCACTTCAACAAATCATTGCCCCTCGAAGGCCCGTGTCTCTGGATTCCAGCGTGCCTTTTCCCCTGCCCAGCCAGGTGACCAGGGAAATGCCATCGGCAAGCTTATCATCAGTCAGCGCCGCCCCATGGGATCCTCAGCAGGTTGCCATGCAATCATTCGGACATCCTCACGTCGCTCCACAGCAGGTAGTGCCGCAAGGGCCGCATACTTACACTTCGCCAGTCTTCACCGAAGGGCCTGCGGCCTCTCTAAGGTCGTCTTCCTTCCAACACATGAACCCTTCAAGTTCACTGCTCGAAGACGTCTCTCAACACGGCGGAACCACTCAAGCAGCAGTCGGAGAAAATCCCGCAGCGCTGAATTACATTCCCATGAATCCCTACCATACTCCTACAAGTCGCGATTTTCCTCAGCCTCCTCAACCTCCGCCTCCTCCCGGGGGCGGCTACTATTGATGCAACAAGCCGAAAGATGAATTTACGCACGACGACCCCCTCATAGCTTTGGCGTTCTGATGTACGAGACGATTTCATGTGTTTCCCCAAACAGAGACTCGCATGGTTAGCGAGAGCACGAGACTCTGCTGGGTTTGATCGCAAGAGATGTCGTGGAATCTAGGTGCGCCATGCGCCAGACGTTGCTGGGTGGGCAACGCGACAGGGCCCCAGCCACGACACGCGCGAAATCGCGAAATCGCAAAGGACAAAGCCAAATCAGTCCCTGGATGCCGGCCGGTCTGTATCGCACATGGTGTCTTCGACCTACGGAGCCGCCCTATCGAGTCAACAATGCGGCAACGAGATACGCGGATGCTTCCAGAAGCAATGGGGGACGCTATCTGCTGCTTTGTGCCCGATGACACGAGGGCCGTCAAGGATCCCGGCAGTGGACACGATCGAGGCATAGCCTCTGAGGAAGAGTTCAATGCGGAAGTCTCAATGCGGAACGATGGCCTGAGTTTATGTGTGGACCCCGGCAGAACCCCCTGGTTCCTGTCATTAAAGACATGCCAAAAGGAGCAGATACCCGGCTTACGATGTTGCAACCAACTTATGCCATCTATACCTTGTTTCTTTGGTCCCTTGGCAACCTCGAGGAAGGGATCGAGTTGAATATCAAATGTCAATTGTTAAGCACAGTTTGTGATCTGGTAGAATAACTGGTGAATGATTTTGTCTACGGGCAGCTATACGATCAAGGGCTTCATTCCAGAGTTTTTCTTTGGACGAGATGGATACGAATGTGTATGTACCTGCGTTTGGTGTATGATATTAGGTGGCGAGTTAGATATACCCCCCAAAGGCGATTGTGTTAATATGATGCCGGGCGACAACCTTTTTTGCTTGCATTTTAGCTCTGCGTTATCTGGTCGTAAACGATTAGAATATTACTCTTTCCGAGTATTGCTCCAGTGAAGGGCCGTTTACCATCTAGTTTTGCTTCGCCAGCCTCGCGGCGCGTGGAGCAAGACTAAGGTAGACTAATACTACATGTGCCCCCAAATGCTTAGTATTGCCCGCAACCCGCTTGCTGGGAAAATGGCTGACTAAATTAGTGGCTTTTTTTTTCTTGTACTTGAGGAGAGAAAGTTGCGCTGACTGGATGAGAGAAGTTGTTGGTAAGACGGCTAAACGGGTGGGAGATTTGTTAACTAGAAGGCCTAGAACGTCCTTACAAATTTGAGTGCTTTTATTATTTGAGCGCCTTGTTCTTATCTGCGTGCGTAATGTTGCCCGCTCTTGACGTGAAAGAGTGGGAATTGGCACGTGGGTTAGAAACGAGGCTTTGACACCTTGGTGTGTTAGTAAGAAACATAGTAAAAGCAGAGACCAAAAAAAAAAAAAAAAAAAACCAGATTGTTTATGGAGTGTATTATAAAGGGTTGTGAGTGGTGTTGAGATGAGTTGTGAATATTAAAGACGAGTTGAAAATATCTGATTCGGATATATTCTAGGGTATCGCGGCCGTATGCAATTTTTTTTTTTAGTAGGTATGAAGTCGTCGCAACTCTGTGCATGTACTATTTAGTCGCGTTAACTGTCTGTACCACATCTGAAAGAAAAAGAGAGAGAGAGATGAAGGATAATTAATTGACAACAGAATTGGTAATATGACGAAAAACCATTCGTTAACCTCTGTTGGTAGAAGCCGTGAAACAGACTCTGCTCAATCAATTACAACCTATTTTTCCTTGCCCAAAGTGCGCTCACAACGTCACTCATGTCCGGAGCCAGCGCCTAAACCACGGCTTAACTGCCATGTGATGCTGTCACAAATTCCATGCAATGCCCGGACGCCTCCGAAACTCGGTAGTTCGGAATCGACCCGCATGGCGTTATTCCGCCTGAGCCGCACCGCCACTAAAAACTACATCATCAGATGTTTCTAGTTCCGCCCATATATATGACTTCTCGCTCGCCTTTCTCCGACGTCGTGCTCTCCAGATACTAACTTCCGAGACTGCAAAAATGCGAGGAAGTGTCGTGGCTAGCAGGCCCTTGAGCCGGATAAGCTGCTCGGCGTGTTGCGCTCGGAGCCGGCAGTTTACCAGGTCGTTTCGGGTGCAGTCGGCACAACCCGTGGTCATGCGAGCGGGATTGAGTGGCGGCGTTGGAAGATATCTCGATGCTCGAGCCAAGCGTGGTACATATCAGGTTTCACTGGCGACGACGAGATCTATGGCGACCGTTTCAGATCGTCCGGTGGTCGGATTGGGTCCGTTGGAGGAGTATGACCGGCGGGTAGACGCTGGGATTCTGCGGAACGACGAGCATCAACGAGGTGAGCTTGCGCGATGACAATGTCTCTTTGTAGCTATATCTAACTGGTTCTTCAATGCAGGCATCATCGAGAACCTGCAACATCTCCACAATGAGCTTCGCAACTACCATGCACCGCCTGTTGTCCATCCCAGCTTCGATCTCCTCAAGCCCGCCAAGAAATCTGTCTTCTCCTCGCTATTCGGCAATGGAGGCGCCACAAAGGCTACAATTAAAGATATTCCCGAGAATCTACCTCGGGGACTGTATCTATTTGGTGATGTGGGCAGTGGCAAGACGATGCTCATGGACCTGTTCTACGATACGCTACCCAGCACGGTCAAGACGAAGACGAGGATACACTTCCACAACTTTATGCAGGATGTCCACAAGAGGCTGCACAAGCTGAAGATACAGCATGGCAGTGATATTGATGCCGTGCCGTTTGTTGCGGCGGACATTGCGGAGCAGGGCAATGTGCTTTGCTTTGACGAGTTTCAGTGCACGGATGTGGCAGATGCCATGATTCTGCGGAGGTAAGCTTCTTTTTGCTTGAAGTCATTGTAAATTCAATAAGACGATAGGCTAACTTGAATGAACAGGCTACTAGAAAGCCTCATGTCTCACGGTGTAGTCCTGGTAACGACGTCGAACCGACATCCTGATGATCTCTACAAGAATGGCATTCAGCGAGACTCATTCATCCCGGCAATCAAACTACTCAAGAACCGCCTACACGTCATCAATCTCGATTCACCAACCGACTACCGCAAGATCCCTCGGCCACCCTCGGGCGTATACCACACCGCCCTGGACCAGCACGCCGAGTCGCACGCAGAGAAATGGTTCCGCTTCCTCGGCGACTCGGAGAACTTTGCGCCACGCTCCGAGACGCAGAGGGTCTGGGGGCGCGACATTTTTGTCCCGCGCGTCAGCGGGCGGTGCGCCTGGTTCACGTTTGACGAGCTTATCAAGAAGCCCAAATCGGCGGCGGACTACCTCGAGCTGGTGCGCAAATACGATGCCTTTATCGTCACCGAGGTGCCTGGCATGACGATTCGCGAGCGGGACCTTGCGCGCCGCTTCATTAC
Organism: Trichoderma camerunense; assembly: GCF_050948025.1. NCBI lineage: Eukaryota > Fungi > Ascomycota > Sordariomycetes > Hypocreales > Hypocreaceae > Trichoderma > Trichoderma camerunense. Next base: position 140,465 of record NW_028145349.1, read on the forward strand.
TTTTATCGACGCTGTTTATGAGGGGAATGCTAAGCTTGTGCTTACTACTGAGAAGCCCTTGGCTGAACTGTTTGTGTCGCGGGATGAAATTGCTGAGACACTACTGCAAAGTAACCCGACAGCCGAGACTACAAAGGCCGCTACGGAAAACGTGATGGAGAATCTCGAGAATCTCGAAACCAACGTCGTTGATAAGCTCAAGAACTCGAACCTATTTGCTGGTGAGGAAGAGGCATTTGCGTTTGCCAGAGCCCTAAGTCGATTAAGCCACATGGAGAGCAAAGAGTGGGTTGAAAGAGGCCTTGGGCTGGAAAGCCAGGGAGGCAAAGAGGACAAGGACAGCTGGACGAAGACGCGAAGTCGACAGATGGAGGATTCGATGTGATTTTTTTTTGGTACGTCATTTTTATTAAAAGGGATTTTGCCCCCCAGGGCGGTTCATTGTTTGGCTCTTTACAATACCATGAGCGGATTTATTAGATATACTATTTGCCTAGACGGACGGACGGGGAAGCATCTTGGGATGGATACAGATACGTCCAAGTGTGTTTTCCTTATGTGTACTATATGTATACTATTTACGGAGATATATTAGCGGTATAGAATAAGCAGAGCGAAGAAAAAATATCCATGATGATGATGTACGACAAATTAACAGCAGATTTTTCTTGTCACGGTGATGAATTTAGCCGTCTAAGTGGTTCCATCTGGAGCTTTGAGGCGAACAAAGGGCCCGCGATTTTGGTTCCATCTAGTTCCTGGATTAAAAACAACATGGAAGTTAAACCAAAGATACATGTACCCGCAGAATCTCCGTAGGGGAATAGGACAAGCCACACTTTGCGAGCTAAACACGTTGGACTAACTAGCTAGAATCCCGCGGGTAAAATGGGATTGTTCGAGTGAATGGGTAGCACTAAACGTGAGGAGGCCGCCTGTTGCTGTGTGGCGCTCTTTTGGTGGGCTTAATTTTGTATTAGACACCCTACACTACAGTATATTAGATGAGGATGGCGTATCGCATCATATTAGTAGAAGCCGCAAACACAGCTCGGAGTTTGTGCAGTACGGTACTGGTAGATATTACTCTTAACACGGGTATGAGCTGAGTCCCATGGATGTTTCTCTGAGACATAGTCAAACAAGCAAATTTCCCACAGCCAGCCGGGAGCCCGGGACCTTGTTTTTGATCCTTAATTGCGGGCTGGGGAGATGGCCTATGTGCCGCGATGACTCGGCCGAAGACGCATGTCTCTTTTCGGTGTGTGATTTATTTGATTATCGCGGGAATTGCCCAAATACGAAGCGCGTTGGGACGGCGCACAAGATGGAAGCTTGGCGTTTTTTCCGCCTAGGTAAGAAAGAAGCCTGGACAAACGGACCAAAGTTCGAATTACATTAGTCCGGGAGCCCGGGCAAAAGAACTGGTCCCCGCCTCCGCGAATTTTTGGGGGAGCAGGCCGACCGAGTAAGATGTTTCTTTGGGCGTTTGGATTGGGATTGCACGGTCCCCTCCCATCGACATGCTCCATCGACTCGTTGGGTCGTCCGATCCGGGACCCGCAGGACACGAGGTTTTTATCCTCCCTTCCCTTCAGAAGCGAAATGGGACAAAGTGCCGGATATGGGCGAACCCAAGGTAAAAGAAATTGTTTCTTTACATCGGTCGATTTGCGAGCGTATCCGACGAACATAAATTCAGCCTTGGGGTGGGGAGGGGGGAGCAGATGGTCAAAGTGAAACGGCCTACCTACTCGGGAAGTTTTTGGTGTCTTGTTCTCCCGAGCTTCTTTTATTTCGTTCGCAGAGGTTTCCTATTTCTGCTTGACCTAATCTGAGGAGCGATAGAAGGCTCGGGAAGGTAGCAAAAAAACAAGTCAGGGGATGGGTCTTTTTCTTCTTTTTTTTACTCTAACTATCTTACAGTGGTACAGTGGAAGGATGGAGAGAAAATGGCTCTTTTGGGGGTTGATGATGCCAGGGCTGGCCTGCATAATGACGACGGAAATACTACTAAGCAATCACCAGTTTGCATGCCAAGGCCAAAGGGGGGTGTTTCATGAACCCCAGCTAGCTCGTAGACCGAGTTGAGAGCCGGGTAGCGCGTTTACTGTAGTTTAGTCGAGACATTGGGGCGAGTGGGATTGAAAGTCTGGGAAAAATTACAGAGGTAAGGGGAAAGAGAAGGGTAGAGAGGATATTGGGAGAGGGTGTGGGTTGGGGGCCGAGGTGGTGTTGTCTCGGAGATGGAGTATTAGCACTGGCGATGTTTAACGGGAATATGGCGGCGTGAGAGTGTAAAGTCCAGATTTCGTGTTGGCGTACAGTAGTACTTGTGTGTGAGCACAACACATACGAGGACACGTGCTCTTCCTGCTTCTCGAAATCTGGGTGCTGTCAGACAGATCCTAGTGAGGCCGAACTGTATGAAGCAGGGGACCTCTGCTGTATGGTACGAGGATCATGTAGTTGGTGGTTTCGCCATTGAATCAAGTGCTGCTCATGAAGTAGCGGTAAAGCTGTCTGCAAGCTGGCAATTGATCCCGTATTCAATAATAACAGCACGACTCAGTACTCGAAATGGGTGCTGACGGCGCCACAAGTTCCCTTGCTCGAACCAAAAAAAGCAGCACGATAAGTGATCCGATGGTGCCGCCATGGCTGTCTGTGGCGGATATTGAAGGGGAGCTGAACCAGGGAGGGAAAAGCCACAGCAGGCGCGCTGGTACCTTGGTGCGATATCGATAATGCAGCACCTCATCAAGTCACCAAGGCACCAAGGCACCAAGGCAGCAAGTCCTGGTACCTGCATGCACACAAGCTCGTTTTTGGCAAAACAAACCAACGCCAACAAAGGACAAGGATTCGTGCAGAACGCAAGGCCAGGGGTCTTTGTCCAAAAGCAAAGGTGACGAGCTAAAAGACGCGAAGCAGCGCCTCGCACGGGCCAATGACCGCATCCCTCTTCTGGATTACTGGGGACCGGTTCCTGGATTAGCGCATCCTGCCGCCGAGCCCAGCAGCCAATGGCAGCGCCGCGGTGCCTGAGCCAAGGACGGCCGGTCCCTGTGCGGATCCTGGGCGGACTGCAGGCTTTTTTGCCTTTTTGCTGCTAGCAATCTTAAGCTTGGGGAGCTGGGAGCTTTTCGCAGCAGCTGGCTGGATTTGGTCGACAGCGGTGCTGATCCTCATATCATGGGCTGTCACAGGCGCCTGTCTGGACTGGACCCGGGGCTGGCGCGAGGGCTACTCGTATGTGGTGCTAGGGACTACCTGTACTCGTACTTGTACGGGTGAGGGCACTTACAGTTAAAGTTACAGCTGATGGGCGACTGGAGAGAATCAAGGTTACTCAGCCACTTACCTGTCATCCCATCAATTGAATTTGAGGCTTGATTCAAAAGTGACAAACGTCAAATGTCTCCATTCCGGCTAGTTGGCTGACCGTGGCGATGCAGCCCTTCAGCAGCAAGCGTGCACCCACCACTCAATCTTTCTGGTCAAGCTCGCTCTGCTGCTGCACAGCATCTTCAGCATCGCGCTACTCGTACTAGTACCTCGGCCGACTGCTGCAGCGCTCCAGCTAGTGGCCAAGCTGCTTACCTGTGGCAGCCAGTGGAGCGCCCAGCAGCCGTTCTGATTCGGCGCTGCCTTGGGCGCTTGCCAGGCCCCCAGAGTCACACAAGTACCTGTACCTGCGTATCCCAGGACCCTGGCTCGCCCGTCCGTCTAGGTTATTCCCCAGCTGTCGCTCGCTCGCTTCTCGCCTCTCCCCTTCTCTTTTTTTTCCCTCCTCACCACCGTCCTGCCATCGCTGACGACACATCATCGCCTTTTGAAGCGAGCGATCGTGCGGTCTGGGCCTCTGCGTCAGTTTTTGAAGAGCTGCGCTCCGGTCCGTCCATTCATTCATTCATTGATTTGATCTGATTTAATCGACGCAGTCATTCTTTTTGCATCTGCTCAGCCATCCCAATCCTATTCGCGATATTGCGCGCATTACTCGAGTGCACACAAAGTCTCGATTCGCTCCCTCTCTCTGGCTTTTTCTCGCACTGCCGTTTGCATCATCATTTTACTGCACAGCCTGGGACATTCAGAAATAACCACGGCCTGGCATTGTCTCGAAATCCAGCTGCCCCGTTGGTCCCTTGTTCCCCCCAGCAAAAAAAGCAAAGACATTTGTCTCTCCCCGCCGTGGAAGAAAACGCTCCTTGACTCAATAAGTCACCACATTCTTTCTCCCTCCATTACTGGCCGTCCCCCGTTCCAGACGACCACTTCCCCAGCCTCTTGCGACTGCGGAATCGAATTGCCAATATATTCAGAGCTCAAGGCGAAGATCATCGTCTTGCTTTTGCTCTGTGACGCCAAATATTTTTCTTTCCTTTCCTTGATACCCCGGAAACGACTTTGGACAAGATGCCCATCTCACACAGGCACCTCCACCGTCATCGAGATCTTCTCGATGACATTGACGACATCATCAATGGCGTGAACCCCCACGACAAGCACGACAAGGAGAGTTCCAACAACAATAATGCCGAGAAAGGTACCTATTAACTGCTTATTAGCCTGGATGGCCTTGGAGTCTTCCATTTCTGCTGCCTTGACATGCTGACTCCCTCCTAGGTCAACAGACTGTGGTTCAAGTTGTCTACAAGACCATGTCAGCTACCTTTTCCGGCCCTATTGGCGGATACGTGACTGTGCACAGCTCTCCTCCTCCCCCGAAGGAGACGCCGAAGCCTGAGCCCAGCCCAAGCAAGCAACCCGAGTCCAAGGAGACGCCGACGCCAAAGGAAACTCCCAAGGAGACCCCGAAGCCATCGCCAACCCCCAAGGAGACGCCCAAGGAAACACCAAGCCAGCAGCAGCAGAAGCCGCCATCCCAGACACCCAAGGAGAGCTCTTCTACTCCCACTGCAATTCGCGCTCCTGCTCAAACCCATTCCGAGTCCGATGATTCTATTGTCAAGGCTACTGGCTCTCCCACGCACTCTTCCTCGCCGACGCAACTGGCTGTTGATGGCAACCGAGCTCACTCTGCAGCCTCTTCTATCAGCCCGGCTTCAGCAACAACGACCCCTAGCAGCGTTAGCGGAGGTAGCTCTGGAACCAGCGCTGGTGCCAAGGCAGGAATTGCCATCGGAGTGCTCGGCGGTATTGCTCTTGTAGGACTGCTCATCTTCTTCCTCATCCGCCGTCGCAAGCAGCAATCTCAGCTTGAGCAACTTTCGGACGACGATGAAAAGGCTGCACCTCCACCTCCCGTCCAGCAGCGAGCAGTCGTGGCACCAGTTGTAGCACCGGTCGTGAAGCCAGTGATGACACCTGCTGCAGCACCTGTCGCGGCACCCGTTGTTGCGGCTGCTGCTGCTGCGCCTGTTGCACGAGCAGTCTCGCCAATGTCGTTTGAAATCTCTCCCGCGCCGTCTCCGGAACCCATGGAGGATCCGTTTGTTCGCACGAACCCGAATGCGCCGCGCATCAGCCTTCGACCCGTCACCCAGTTCCTCCCCGGTTGGGATCTCGAGAAGCAGACCGCCGCTGTCGCTGCCGCTGGCGCTGTTGGTGTCGCTGTTACTGGTGATGGTGCGGATCGACCTAGTACGAGCCAGAGCAGCCACCCTGCCAACCCCTTTGGCCAGCAAGCCGAGCGTGTTCCCTCTCCTATCAGCGATGCGCCAACCCCCCAGACTCCGACTTACAAGCCCTACACGCCTTCCGTCATGTCCATGGCCGAGAACGCGCCAGAGCCAGAACTGTCCAAGGCTGACGAGACTGTTGCCGTGGCCGCTGCTGTTGCCGCTACTGGAGTTGTCGTTGCTGCTGGAACCACCAAGCTGGCTCGCAAGGCTTCCATGAAGAACAAGAACAATGTTGACCTGACCGTGAACACCATGGAAGCTGTTCCCCCAAGCCCCACCGGTAGCGTCTCATCAGCCACTCTTGGATCTGCAGCAATCGCAGCAGCTGGCGGACCTGCAAACTCAACTGTTCATCGCGTGCAGCTCGATTTCAAGCCCTCTCTCGAGGACGAATTGGAGCTGAAGGCGGGCGACTTGGTACGCCTACTGCACGAGTATGACGATGGCTGGGTGAGTACTTCGATTCCATAGCCCCCCGCTTTTTTTGCATTCCCCGGCCTTTGCTAACCTGCTTCACTTTAGGCGCTTGTCATCCGTCTGGATAGGTCCCGACAGGGTGTCGTTCCTCGCACATGTCTGTCTACACGACCTGTGAAGCCTCGACCACCTCAGGGCGCTCCTCCCGCCGGCCCTCCTAGGGGACCCGGCTCACCCTCTGGCCAGCGACCCATGACTCCTCAAGGCCGCCCAATGACACCTCAAGGGATGCGTGCTCCCAATGGCCCTCCCAACGGTGCTCCCCGTATGGGTCCAGGTCCCGGCTCGCGCCCCGCTTCTCCTGCTGGTCCGATGATGAACCCCATTGGTGCAGGCCGACCCCAGTCTCCAATGGGTCGCCCGATGAGCCCGATGAGCCCGATGAGCCCCGGACCCAAGAACCAGGGCAGCCGACCGCAAAGTCCCAGCACGGCGAGCCAACGCGGGAGCGGGAGCCCCCCTGTTTCCAGCCCATTGAACCCAAACCCACCATCACCAACCTCGTCACCAACAGAGCCGGCGCCGGGACCACAAGCAGGTCCCATCGGTAGAAAGCCTGTCCCTGGCCAGGCTTACTGATGGAACAGCCAATGCCAAGTCACTGTCTATTTTCGATAAAGCATATTGGCCTTGCGCGCAACATCTGGGTAAAAAGAGGGTGGCGCTGGGCGTTTTGAGAGGTATCTAAACACGGAATATGGCGCCATGGCGACAACTGAGGACCTAATGTTCTGCTCCTCTCTTGCTGTCTAATTGTGCTCTGTTTTAGTGTCTGTTTTCTTTTTTCTTCCAAGATTTTTTTTTTTTTTTTTCTTTTCTTCTCTATTCTATACAGCTGATCTCAGCACTTTCATTTACCCTGTGTATATATCATTCACATACGCAAAGGCAACGGCCTTGCCCTAGCCCCCGTTGTATTGGGACTGCTATGACAGGTGACCAAATTACATCAGGCCTATGATTGGATGGCGTGTGTGAACACTGTTACAAGCAGGACTTGATGAGCCTGGCCAATGGCTGGCTTGTATTTTACTTCACTTCTCTTTACCAATTTTTTCACCTTACACTTTGATCCTACGGGATGTGACGAAGCTGCGGAGTTGGGCAGCGCTCATGTTCAAGATTATGATGGCCGGAAGAGATTGTAAGTCCCATGAAGGGGACGAGAACGTTACGGAACGATTATGTGTTAGCCAACAAGATGTTCACTAGTTACTGATATGAAGAGACATGTTTTAAGATTGCGTTGTAGTTCCCCTGCATATTATGTGAGCAAGTTGTTATACTACTATACGTTGTAGTTGGTATGGAGTGTTGTGTTGGTTCGGATGAAATGTTCTCCCCAACACGCAGCCTTGTGCTGTAAAGAAGCTACATATGTGACTAAGATGCCGCCCTACTGAGGCTGAAACGACAACAGTAGCAGTCGATGCATTCATTCGAGCTCTGGAGCCTACCAACTACCAACAATGAATGATATAGCCCTCTTTCAATAATAGACACAGGTTGTTGGTACATTGCTGTATTATTATTCGGCTATCTTGAGCCGAGTTAGAAGCGGAAGTCTGCGGTGCTCTGAGGAAGTCGCATCCAGCACGAGCAGATCACGTTACCAATTCCTTCCTCGACTCGCTTCTTCAAACATTTGCATTCAGATGGCCACTATTATTCTCCCTCCAACAATAACGACGATTGAGGCGAATATACCCCTGAATAGCAATCTGGAGGCTGGTCCTTCGATGCTCAAGCCACATGCCCCAACAAGCGAACACGATGCCGACATTGTCCTGTCAACGTTAAGAGAGGCGCCACGAGAGGGGGAAACAAGATCTAGATCCAGATCCCTCATTCCGAATATCCAGACTATCGGTTTCACCAACTTTAATTTAACGCTCAACTCAAACCAAAGAAGCCGACGCACGTCAAACGGGGAGGTCAAAGAGTAGCAGCGCACGGGGTCAGGAGAGGGCTTTCGCATGGTTGTGCGCCAACTCCGCATATTGTTTTTCTTTTTTCGCCGTTTGTCGGACAGCTGCATCTTTGTCTTGGACGTTGCTCCACTCACTCTCTGGACCTGGGGTTTTCGTTCCTCTTTTATCTACCCTGTTTCTCTCGCGTTATTTCGATTCTTTTTCTGAGGATTTTTGTTGTTTTCTTTTTATTCACCGTTTACTTGACGAACTGCCACCGGAATTTCATTTTACAAGAGATAAGCCAAACCAACAACGGAAAGTACCATATTCACTCCCATCATGCAGTCTCTCGCCATTCTCTTCCTCGCTCTGGCGGGTACCAGCATTGCAGCTCCTGCTCAAGACCAATCTGTTGGCCAACATGTCCCCGAAATTCAGGGTCAGGCCGCTCCGGTGGTGGAACTTCCCGGCTTCAATCACCTCGCTCGGAACGCTACGCAGGAGGCTGTCAAAGCACCCGCTGATGCTGCTTTTGATGGCACGTGTGAGCAGATTACACTTGGAGGACATGGAAAGGTCGGTATGACGACTCTTGATGGCCTTTGCAGGAACAGTGCTGGCGATTGGTGGAAGACGAGCTTGAACTTGAATGAGTGTATCGGAAACGTTGGGGGCAAGCTGGTATACCAAGTAGGGTAAGTTGAAGATGAATTGTCTTCTTTTCAGGTTGGTTAGGCTGACGTTGGGATTCTTATAGTGGTGGATTTGATGCTACTTGCAGGCCTTGCACGATTGACAACATTCACGGTGGGGACAACATGAACCTCAAGTGTAACTGTCTGGATGACAAGAAAATGCCAAAGTTCACTGCCTTGGAGATTGGATCTCGTGGTGAGTCAACTTCCTTTCTACTTACCAAGGAGCGATGCTAACGAGACACAGTTGGAAACCCCTTGGCCGTCAAGCTCGTGGACGGACGCTTCGTCTGCGGTGAGAATGCCGGTAGCTTCGGCCCAGCCTTTGTCTAGTAGACCAATGGGTTTCTTTCTTTGAGAGAAAGCATGTGATTGAAGCTGGAGGAGCTGAGACATGGATAAGCTATGTGTTTAGTTAAATGCATGAAGATGGATGGATGGTATTGGGAACATCTGAAGTCAGCTTAGGAGATGCTAGCGAATACATATCAAGAGTGTGAAATGAATGGCGTTTGATGTCAATGGTGCTTGAAAATTGGCTTGGTGTATAGATGTCATTTATTTTCTGATGCTATTGTCCGCATTCACGGGAACGCCTATTCAGCACCTCAATTCTGCTATCCAGCATCCCACGTCGCGAATTTAGCAGTGTTGATAGTACCAAATCCTCGACGAGTGTATTTACGGTAGTATCTACCCATAAAACATATTTATGGCAGCAGATTTTGGATGAATATAACTATAGCAGTAGATAATGGAAAAATATACTCCCCAGCTATGCGACTTTCTTTCACATCCGGTTTCGATGCTCCAACTTCACGCCTGTCACTAGAGTGGTGGATGGCTAACTTGGGTGGTGAGTAGCGATTCACGCAGTTAATTGCCTCCATAGCGTATCCCTCTAGTCAGGCAGATACTCTAAAAGCTGAGATGATGTTATCACGTCGTACACTATGATTTGAAGAAGAAGTTCGAGTGTCACCCTCATCTCAAACGACGAGGACTTGATCCCAGCTTCTCACAATGAGATGCCACGAAGTTGGCCCCTTTGTAAATCTTCGAGGGAGAATGCCATTTAGTTCGAATTGGATTCATGGGAGAATCTAGCAACACACGTACCTACTAAGGTACCTATGTATCAAATGGTTGTCAGCTGCCCGTATAGTACACTTAGCTCACGACCGTAAATCATCGCCAGTTGCCAAACACTGAGGCCTAACCCTGACAGCTGCCACACATTAAATTTTTCTTCTATTTATTCCAAGTCACTATTCATTTTCTCTTCCTCTTTTTCTTCTTCTTCCATCCTCTTTTCCTCTTCATCACTATCAACCTCTCGTCCACACCAAGATTTTTCGGTGTCTGCTTACCTACCTACCTTCATACTTCCCATCAAAGTTCAAGGACTACTAAGTTCAAGGACTACTATCTTTCACGATGCAGGAATCGATGGAGGAATTCTGGGATGAGATGATGCCAGGAAGATACCCCCCACCACTGGATATCATATTCACGGAAGAAAAGAAACTCGAGAGAGAGGAAGTCATGGCCGAGATGCAGCCACTTCTTCAACGCCTTCGCGACAACTGGACTCAAGAATTGAATGCCGATCTCCAAGCAGCCTTGACACCTGGCAAGCTTCAAGTGATGGATCCAGAAGCGAAGGCACTGCTCTCGAAATGGATTGACCAACGCTTTGACCCAAAATACGGTCGGTGGCTGAAAGATGCAGAGGCAGACTTGACCTCCGTTATATCCAAGGAGAAGTTCATGCTTTACGGAGGGGAATACTGGTCGTCTACACTGGTCATGAGCAAGCACATGCACGATTTGGAGCGAGGCGTGGAGATTTTACCGCTCTCACCTGAGCAGAAAGATTTTCTCCAAAAGGGATTTGATATGCTCAATGAGTTCATCAAATGTGTGGAATGGCACAACAAGCGAGGAATACCACTTCCAGTACTGGATCCCGAAACCTTTGAGATTCTCAAGCGCTCCAAGGACATTAAATGCAATCTGCCCCCTTTCCTTCGTGACCAAGCGAAGGAATGATTTTGCTGCTTCAGTATCTCGTACTGAACAGTCAGCTATCTAGGCTTGATGGAACGAGAGGAATTCGGCGGTGGGCTGGTGGTTTTGGCACGGATCATGGATATGGCGATTTCTATTGAGTTACTTGGCGTTGATCATTTATCTCGCGCTGCCCAAGGGTTTATAACGGGACAATGGGAGGAGGAGTAACATATTCTGGTTGACGCGCGGCTCAATGATTGGGATAGGGACGAGTCTTTTGGGGAGTGTATTGGGTAAAGCCAGCGTCATGGGTTTCTGGGGTCTCGATATCTTCGCAAAGATCAGGAAAGATCCCATCTCAACTTCATTAGTCTTCAATTAAAAGCACTCTCTCCTCGGACACCTGTATTCATGCCTCTCCTTGTGCCCTGGATGCGTCTACTCGAGTATCCAACTGACTTGGTTCGGTGACAGAGGCAGGCACCCAGCTCAGCATGGAGTGCGTGCCAAACATGACAATGCTGTATTTCCATGCATGATCATTTGCTGATATCCCATTCATGCCTTGTTTGTCAGTATCTGCTAATGTCATTGTATTGCTCTGGTACACCTTTGTTATCAATAGGCAGCCAAATTGAGGCGCTGGCCAGTCACTCCGACTGCCAGCTAGGAGGCGGTCAAGAGGGCAGAAACCCCCGTTAAATTTACTTGGAGGTGACTACTGGCTAACAACTCTTCTTCCTTCATTCACCCGAGCCTCTCATTTCTCAAACATGAGAACCTATTTTGCGATCTATTTACGCACTCTCTGATTTCTCAGAGCTCTCACCTTCTCCAGGTATTCCGCATACAAGATTTCCACCTCCCCAATAAGAGACGTTCAAGACACACAACAAAGAATTACACGTCAACAGAGGCCCGACCCAAAGGAACCTACACATTGCCTCCAGCACTCACTAAAGACGCACTTTCGAGATCCTCTGAGGAACAGCTTCCTACTCTTCTACCCGGCCAATCGAACCACCACCACCTCTAACCGAAGCCATGAGTAACTGTCAACAAAATGAATCCTTCCTCATGGAAGTAACACACGTATTTACCCGCGAAGAAGCAGAAGCCTCACTCGAGCACATCCTTGACCACTTCAGAAACGATAATCACAATTTCGTAACGGAGGAGATGGCCAAAGTTATCGAGCTGAAACACACAAAGGTTCTCAGCAAGGGTTACAAGTCCTATCTTCGCATGTGGGCCAATTCAGTCGGGGATTCACGGGTCCTAGAACTCCTTGAAATCTCGACGGATGACTTGGACACCTATAGCTGGACGGAGATGGTCGAGAGACCTATATTAGAGCTATTGTCAATTAAATCAGAGCACACTGTCTGCAAAGATGCGAAGAGCTCGCTTGTCGAGAAGGACGACTTGCAACTCATGGAGTGCAAGTTCAAGTTGCTCCAGCTACATGCTATGATTGAAGACCAGAAGCAGAGGGCATCCGATTCGCAGTTACACATGCAGATTCGGCTTGCTGAACTAAGTGAGGAGGTATCCGTCGTCAAAAGGGATCTGGAAAGTGTCAAACAACAGAATGCCGAGATTATTCAACTTTCGAAGAGAGCTCCTGTGGAAGAGGAATCTGAAGACGCAGTGTTTACCAGGCTACGGAAGGACAGAGAGTCCCAACCCTATCATTTCCGGAAATGATGCAGAAATCGGAACAGAGGGTATGGCTGCTACATGAGGGACATGTATATACTCATGCCACCGACGTCTATCTCGATAGAGTTTTACATTTTTACAGTACCCATATTCCTTCTTGTCAAATCACTACTGGGGGGTAGATGCTCAGAAACCCTTAGTTGTAATCACTGGGAATTTGCGAAATTGGAATTTTTTTTTTTTCCATCAAGCTGATGATACGAACTTTTAGATCATGATGCCATTTGGCGCATCAGTAGCTGGGCTATGTTGTCATCGAGTGTTAAAGCTCAAAAGATGCCTCTGGGAAAGAAAATGCGGTCATCATAGATCTCATATATATGTGTTGAGATTGGAACCTCGAGATCACTTCATCGTCACACACTCTCTAAAATAATATGCCCATATCTCACTGTCGCCTCGTTGTTCCAAACTTCAATCAGTGCCTGGCCCTGCCCTAATCGTGGCCCTTCGTAGTAAGCAAACTCATACGCCGTCGAATACAAGAGGTTAGAAGGGACAGTGTTGAGGTTCGCGTTTTCCGTCGGCTCTCAAGACAGCTCCACGTTGTTCCCATAATCATCACGGGTGGTGGCAACTGCATCATCTTGCCCATCCCATTGTTGGCATATGTCCTTGGCCAAGGTATAAACCTTGCCCTCAGAAAGGCCGAAAGACCGGCCACCCGTGATGCCCTCATTCAGCAGCCTGAGGGTGACTTGGCCCTGGGTATATCGTCTTCCGGCTGGGCTCTGGACTGCATCTCGCCAGGTCAATGGTGGAGCAATTTTTGTGATTACTCCTGTCTCTAGATCGAGGAGGTAGTAATTCCTAGGGGGATCTCCTCGCTTCCAGGCTGCTGTCCGATTCCCAGCAGCAGTGTCGTTTCCCGCAGCGCCCGTCAAATCCAGGGCAATCGGCGGTAGTTCTTCTCTCTTCTTACTGAGTCCTAATATCTCGAAGCTTTTGAACAAGCCTTTTGTCGTCCAACAATCTCCAGGGTTGAGCAGCACATGGGGTATGAAGGACGGAGTTCCTTGCCAGTTCGGCTGATTGTATGTATAAGTCCAGCGTTCGCAGCGCCGGTCAAGTCGTTGATAACTAAGAAGGACGTCAAATTCATGAGTGCAGTGGCGTGTGTCACAGACTTGCTGAAACTAAACTCCTCGACACGACAGATGAATGGCAATGTGGACTCGGATGCCCTTTAAAAAGCATCAACCCTTGGCCGCATGATGCCACCGCGCTTGCTATCAGCTGCGATAATGCAAGGCTGGACGACGACATCTTGCTCCAGTTGTGCAATTTGAAGTTGGTGGTGCTGTGAGGATATTGGGAGAGGATGCAGCTCGGGATATTGAGTAGACAAGACGGATACTAAATAAGAGAGAGGAGACTATATTAATAGAAATTCAGGCCAGTGCTTGCTCTAATGTTTACAGGAGGGTCGATGACGCTTATCTATAGACGATCAAGTTCAAGGCCTTTCTTACTTGGATTGGATCACCATGCCGACTTGAATACATAGGTAATTACATATTCTGGCTTGGATGAAGTAACGCTGTCGAATATCCTTATAATGCTAAACAAGAGAGAGAAAATTAATGAAAGAGCACATAATAGAATGCATACTTAAAAGGGTTCTGTTTTACACAGCATTGCCCAAGGATTAGAAGTGGTGGCTTTTACGTGATTGCCTCCGTCCTAGCCGCGTTTCGCGGAGATGGGGTGGACTCAAATTCCCATTGTATGGATCCGCTGCCCAAGTTAGTCGGCTTCTATATCGCAAACATTAGCAAGAAAATAGAATCCAGAGAAATGTTTCAAGCGTATAGATTAAGCTTAAGATTAACGCATCCCATCGCTTGGCTTGCTTTTCATATATATGTTCGGTTCTCGCGGGGGTGGGGGACCGTTCATCGCACTATGTCTGGACTCTCTGCTCTGAAGATTCTGCTGATACACTTTGTATTCCTCCAGTTTGTAGTCTTAGCACTACCGATATAGTTTAATTGTGAGACTTGGGATGCTGGCCAGGACTTCCCTTTAATTATTTAAGGAAAAACTGCTATATTATCATCCGTCCAGTACCATTGTAATAATACGGCCCCCAGACCCCAAAATAAGCTGAGATTGGGATATAGCAACATGAGACGGGCGATATTCTGGAGGTATCCATAATATTCTCTTCGAATCTTTCATCAGCCAGACTCTATCCCGAGATATCCAATACTTCTTTAAAATTGACTCTCTGGCTTTTTCAATAGGCATATGCTCATGTATAATAACATCGGCGTTGACAAAGGCTAGAGGAAAATCGGACAATATATAGTCGGCATATATGCCCAAATAGAGACAGAGACCTAGAATTTTTGCTCCTGTCGACGTATCAAAAATCTCGATATCCTTGTCTGGCGCAATGGTAATTAACTGCGTCCCCTGCGCTGAAAATATTACGGATTCGCCATCGAGATTTGCGTGGATGATAGACACAGGTATTAGATGATCCGTCGAAAAATCCTCAATATGAATGCTCCCATAGTTGATGAATGCCACTTTCGAGCTGTCCGAAGACATGATGATTTTCTTTACGTGCGCTTCATATTTCTTCAACATTCTCATAGAATTGCTGGCAATAGAATCCATAATATACACCTCAGACCACTCGGAACTATCAGGGGGGCCGGTGGAATAGCTAGCTGTGTAAATCATCCGATTGTCTTTGGAGAAAGCAAATTGCATATTCTCGCGATTAAAAGATTGATTAGAAAACTTGCTTGGTGCTTGTATACTCCGCAATGTCTGTATCTGACGACGCTGAGTCAAATCCCATATCTCTATCTGTCGATCAAACAGGATTGCTGCAAAGGGCGCGAAACTTGAGAATTCAGTGCGGAGCACAAGGTCATCAGGTTTGCTGATATCTAATAATTTGCAGCTCATATCTTTCAAGTCTAATGTGCCAATAGCGACTTTTGTTGAAAAATGGAGTGTTTGGCTCTTCGAGTCCAGAGACGTATGCGTAATGGTACTGGTAACACGAGTTCCAGAATTTGTCGAAGGTGCTGTCTGTAAGTCCCATATTTTGAATAGGTTGGTTGAGTAGGATGCAAGCAGTGTTTCGTCTAAAGAGAAAGCCATGTTAAAGACACTATCTGTGTGGCCGGTAAGAAAGTGTCGTAAAATTTGATTTTTGATATCCCAGATGGCAATTGCCGCCTTATAACTGCCTGAAACTGCAAGCAACGCATTACTATTAGATAAGACAAATGCTGTAATCCATTCAACTTGTCCGTAAAAGAGTTTTCCAGTTTCCCCTGTCTCGATATTTAGGAATTGAATATCGCCTCTGTCGTATCCAACGATTAGAAACTGTCCATCATGGTCGAAGATAACCTTAGCGATACTATGCGTTAAACTTTTGAACTCTCGATAAATAATAGGAGCGTGGAGATCCCAAACAATAATTTCGAATGAGTCGAAAAATGCAGCCCATTTGCCATCTTGAGAAATAGCCTTCGGATATGTGAAATGAGAAAATGCACCGAGTTGAGCCATAGTGGATTCGCCAGATAGTAAGTTGAGGACTGTGTAATCTCCGTCTGACGATAATATGGATAGAGCATCTCCCGTAAGCGATAAAGATATGGATCCAAATCCAAACCCCTGATGAACCAAGAATGTACTCATACACTGTTGATTTCCAACGTCCCAGAGCTGTACATCTCCGTTTCTTATAATTATGAGTCTGCCATTTGGGCACACAAGGAATTCTTTTACCTCTCTATCCACGATATTGAGTTCATAGAGGCAAGAGGTCGTCTTCAGGTCCCAGATTTTGATACAGCCGTTGCTGCGGTTGCCCGTCATCAATCTCCCGTTAGGCAAAAAGAAAAGACTTGACAAGGCTTTTTCATATCCCTTAGATTCTATGGTCTGGACACAAGCCGACCAGTCGGAATCAACCTGGGGCATCTGTTTGATAAAAGTTGGACAATTTGACTCAAAAGTCTTCCGAACAATGCTATTGGTTGGTGAAAACACGAGCGCTGAACTATAGATTTGCAGTGGTGCTTCCTGAATTACTGGTCTAAAAGAGAGAATGAACCTGTTGGCGTCCTGGAGCAGCTTCGATATTTCCAAACAATGGTATCTCTGAGCAGCAGGGGTTAATGCACCGTTCGGAAAATTGGATATTATGAAGAAACATACATCAGCAAGTGTCTTCAAAGTAAGTATGAGTTCAACTCTTTCGTTGATTCTTCCAAGCCAGGTCAATGCTTCAATCCAATTTAGCATCTTGGTTTCAAGTAATTTATGCTCTGGTCCCCCATCTTGGAGAACTTTCTTTCCCTCTTGCACATGATAAACCCAATAGATGCATGCGTAAGCTATAGCTTGGGGTAAATGTTTCTCAATTGTGTCTTGTTTGACGTCCTCTCTGATCACGCCTGGGTCCCCAAGATTGCAGATATCGTTATGCAAAACCGTCGATAGCAATTGTATACATCGCTCTGCCAACCAAGCATGAATAGTTGCTTCTTCAATTCGTAAGCCGTGGCAGGACATGCCGGTCTCGCCAATAAACGAATTCTCATCCAATAAAAAATCCCTGTATGAAAGATGAAATAATGTGATCGGCGTATCCGCAGATTGGACATCCAACACAGAAGAAAGGGGGTTTAATTTGCTATATATTTCAATTTTTTGAAATCCAATTAAGTCGGAGAGAGCAGAAACAGATAGTGGGCTAGCAAGAAGAATAACTGACCCAATAATCTTCTGAAACTCGGCGGTAAATTTATCTCTGGCGTGAACCGGAATTTTGTCCATAATTTGAGCCAAAATGGAACGGTACAAGTCTTCCACATGGCCTTCTCCCCTTGTGCTGAACTCCAGTATGTGTTCAATCTTTTGATCTGGTGTCTCTGGCCACTGGTCGTTTCTGAGCATTCGAGATATTGTTGCAGCAGAGATAAACAGAGGACTCGCCATCCGTACTAGCCGATCGAGTATCTCTTTTCCAGGCCAGTCCAATGTAAGTCGTTGACCTTGCTCCATCTTTTCTTCATTGTGGTTATACAGTTGTATATATTCTTGTATATCGTTTTCTAAGAATATCCTAATGTCGCTCTGGATTATACTTTCTTCCACCCGATGCAGTATCATATTCTGACGGATACTGTCTGTAATGTTGAATTGTTGGTTTATATGGTATTCTGGTCTGCTGGTAAGAAAAATCTTGATCTTGACAGGAGAATCCATATTGTGCGCCGTTAGTAGTTTGATCAGAAGCTTTGCATCATTTGGTGGATCACATTCGTCGAGTGCGTCAACAACGACCACAACCGTCGTCCGCTCCGGGGTTGACTTCATATGAACCTCCCTGAGAAGACGAGCCCATAATGCTCGAAACTGAGTCTCGAGCGTTTTACTTCCGATCTCGGGTTCTTCCTGAAGTATGCCATGGAGGACCTGCGTCAGAATAGGTTGTTTGCGGATCATCTGGCTCGCAATTGTTGCAAAAAAACGCCGAGCCGTTCCGCGGTCGCCCTCGCCTCGTTTGAAGAAAAAACTTGCGCCTAAACTTTTCCCGTCAAAATTTTTGGCTATTGTCTGCGCTATAGTTGATTTGCCTGTTCCGGCCAACCCTTGTAACCAGAAAATGGAAGGGCTATATGAATCGGTTGCCCATTTGTATATGGTGTCCAGTATTTCAAGCCGCGTACCAGGATGACATTCATCTCTAGATTCTTCGGAAAAGTCATCATAAGCTGCTCCTTGGGCAACTTGAAGCTTACTTAGAATGAATTCCCTTTGTATGCTCTCGAGCAGTATTCTATGCACTATTAGAACCTCAAACTTGGATAGGAGAAGAACCAATCCTTACAAGTGGTAATTTGACGAGTGCTGTAAGCTATCAATGAGCTCAAAAAGCTTTTGAAAAGATTTGTTCTGATTGAAGGAAAAAAATCTCTCACAGTCGTCCGCGCGTTTAGTAAGTTGGGAGCCACTCTCGTCGAGGTTCTTCACTTTCTTCTCCACCTCGTTGAGTAAGTATGGAGCCATTATTGCCATGGATTTGTTTCTATGAGAATACAAAAAACCAAGGAACAACAAAGAATTCGCGTATGAGTCGACAAGTGATTCCTCGAGAGCCTCTAGAGCGTCCTTGATATCACCTGTGACAGAGCTGGAGGTCAAGTATAACCTTTGATACATGTTGCATTGCATGAGCAGTGAAGTAACAGAGGCTAGACCACCCAATATTTCTATATTTAGCTGATGACTCGACGTAATACCCTATGAAAGATATTTCTCAGTCAACCCTTGTTGAGTTCAAGCGTCTGGTATGACTTACCACAAGGACTGCTCGAACAGCAGCCCATGGGAGGGCTGCATGTACTGGATCATAGCTGACTGCAACATCACCTACTGAAATGAACTGATTCAGGATGGAAATGGTCTTTTCAATATATGCGGATGCCGAATTTTGACCATGTTTATCTTTGAATTGATGCTCCATCGCCTCTTTGATGCTTGACACCAAGTCGGTCGTCATCGGCCTAGCATTAGAGGACCCATCCTGGAGAACATGTCTCTCGATTTCGTCAACCAGAGATACGGCATCTCTATCCTTTGATATCTTTACTTCTAGTAGTACTCGGTCCCACAGGGCTTTGGCAATTCTTTCTTCGTGTCCCGCTGTCTGTTTTTGTTCGGGTGCAATCTGTGCGTCTAATGATGGAGACGGTCCTGTTGGTCGCAGTATTAGTTTCATATGACACTTGATCCTAGAATGACAGACTTACCATATGACAAAGCGACTGATAACAAGGCGTTGCCTGCCCTGACAAGTTCTTTGTGTACTGGGTTCTCCTTTGAAGGTCTTGGGATATGTGCCTCGGTAGTCTTCTGGGGTTTACCCTTTTTGCTTTTAACAGGGAGCTTCCAGCCCTTCATTGCGAATATTATTGATACTGAAGTGACAATACTTCTTCTGAACTAGAAAACATAGAAATGGAAATGACGCTGTAGGATTGAATTTTTGGCATTGTAAAAGAGAAGGATCTGGGATAAGGCAGCAATGGCGGATTTGCGCCAATAGTACCTAATAGCCCAGCAGCTGAGTCTACAGGTGATAAAACCACGTGCCTCTGTTGTAATTGGTTAACATAGCATGCGTTCATGCAATGGGAGGCGAGAAGCAATCAATGTCGTGTATAGAGCTAGCGGGGGTTCACAAGGCTCTGATGCAACCTCAGATTGGTCAATACCCTAGAAGGCAGTATCATTACATATTAAACAGGTGGGTGTACAAAGCTTCGTATTTGCAAACATAAACCGTTGTCACACACATACGGATGATCAAAGAGTTTCGACGCTGTATGCGTTATATACAAATGCGACAAGCCTAAAGAAATACGACAAGCGACGAGGACATACGAGCGAAAATCTGTTGAAAAGAGCACCATCCTTGTGAATGTATTTGTATTTATGATCCTCCGTACGCCGATATGTTCGCCCCCCAAAAAATACAAGTTTAACCTTTGCGGCTCCTGGATTGATCAGTAACCAAGAAACAAATCGGTGAATGTGAGCAAAGGAGAAGAAAGCCCTCTAAGTGCTGGAAAGACAGACAAATTAAACAAACCAAGCTAAAGAGCCCCATCACAAGAAATAATCTGCAACTGGCTTCTTGGCGGGCATCCCCCGAGAGTCCTGCGGCGCGGCTTGAAATACGCGATACCGCCGAGCAGGTCCATTCTTGGGACCGCCTCTCGGCTCGACTATGCCACCAGAACTACGGCCCACGTCTCCATTCGTCCTCTGGAAGATGCCCGTGCCTGATTCATCCTCGGTAAGCTCCAGCACGGCGGCGACATTGCCGCATCGGTAGCAGTAATTAGGAGCCGACCAGACTGTGACAATGGAAGCGTCAAACATCTCCTTGAACCCCTCCATGACAAGCTGATGCGCACGGGCAATAAGACTTAGATCGTTTCGGTGGTTGAAGACTTTGACAATATCGGCCCCGAAGAGGAAACCTGCTCCTCGGGGGGAGAGACCCCAACCATCGATTTCGTCCGGATCAGACCACAAAAGGTCGCACATGGCTCCTTCGTGAGGCACCTCTTGTTTGCGATCAATGAGTCGAATCTTATCTACTGTGTCAACAAGAGGACTCAATCCACCATGCACGCAAAGGATAGCCCCCGTAGGGTTTCCCACACTGCCGCTGCTGGATCCAGATGCTCCTGTGCCGGGTGGGCCAGTCTTGTCCACTGTGGCTTTACTCGAGTTGTCGAGTTTCTCTTGAGAAGATTGATTTGCGGGCTGTCGAGGAAACCGGCTGATTATAGAACCAGCCTGATCGCATACTTCAATCTCGGTATCATCGTCTTCTGGCGAGCCGGGGGAGAGAGTGCTGGAGGCACCCAAAACGATGGCGCCGAGGGCGAGGTAATCGAATACGTCGCAGCAATAGCGCCATACGTTTGCGCTGCCGTACTTTCGAAGACACTCATCGTAAAAACCATACACTGTCGTAATCTGCCGTGACTCGTGGTTGCCGCGAATCAGTGTCATGCGGTCTGGGTATCGAACTTTGAGGCAGAGGAGGAGGAGGAATGATTCGAGGGAGTAAAAGCCACGGTCGACAAAGTCACCTAGCAGATTCATAAAATGTTAGGGGGAGATGATGGCGATTGATCAGGATTTATAAGGAGAGCCGTACCCATGAAGAGATAGTTGGTGTCGGGAACATCGCCGCCGACGCGGAAGAGCTCCATTAGGTCGTGAAACTGGCCGTGGATATCACCACATATCTAATCGGTGGCAACGAAGCATTGATTAGTACCAATCCTCCTCATTGCAATCTCGATCTCCTCGAGAGAGGGAGAGACGTACTGTTACCGGCGCCGTCACGGTGACGACGTTGCCCTCCTCGATAAGAAGCTCTCTAGCACGATGGCAGAGCTCCCGCACTTGATCTTCCGGAATGGGGCGGCATGAGCGCAGCTGCGCGATCGCTCTACAACGTATATTAGCAGTGCAAACGATATTTTGGGCAAGGGCCAGCAACGGACTTGTCGAGATCGCTCATGATGGGCGGCGGCAGAGAGAGAGTGACTGACGCCACACGAGATTTGCGCCGGTCAAACTGATGCGATAGTCGGATAGAGATGATGGATGGCTATAACATGTCGCGGTAAAGAGGTGATTGCAAAGCGGAAACGCCGTTTGGCGTGGGAAGCGGCAGAGTCACGCGAGGCGCAGCTGAAAGACTGAAGTCAAAGATTCAAAATGGATCACCACTTTAGTCTATCGCGTTCAAGATGCGGCTGCGTTTCGGGCGGAAGTATTAGAGTGGCATGCCGCTAACCCGCTTCATCTCTAGCACTGATTGATCGCTATCCCAAAACTCCAGCGGCTGTTTTTTTAGCGCTCCAGCAAGGACCTGCAGCAGCCCGGGATTCTGGGACCAGTGGAATTACATTGCTCCGGTACTCCGGGAAGCTCTCACCTCCCACTAACAGCGCAGCCAATGAGGGCACGCTTAATCGAATGTCTGTGTCGGTCATACCAGGCGCCTTTTTTCTGCTGAGCTTGTCGAGATCCAGCTGTAGTTGGGACTGCCAACCTCCAATTGGATGCGCATCGTGGTTTGAGGGAACATGCGACAATTACCTTGTGAGTCCTCAATGCTTACATACACATGCGTTTATTCTCTACATGTCACCGGTGTTGGAATGGCATAGGTAACTAACAGCTGGTGTCAAATCTACAGCCTCAAACATCACAGTCAATCAATCCCGCTGACAGCCGAGGGATTGCCCACCATGCCGCCGCATCTGCACCCACGGTCACGAATGACCTCGTCACTCTTCGCTACGACGGTTCTTGCCAGCTTCTTCGTTGTTGCTCTACCGCACTTATTGCCGTGCCCGGTCCCGCGGACAAAGTACGCTGATGGAGAGATTATCGTCGACGAGAATGGCAGACGGAAGAGGTGGAAGAGGAGGGACGTCGATACAAAGGACGGACTTGTGCAGTTCAATCAGACAACAGACGACGAGATTGAGCGTGCAGCCGAGCGAATGACGAGAGAGTGTCCCGTACCGAAACCTGGAGGGATGTTGGGAGAGTGGCTTGGATTCCACGGCACTGATGACAAGACGAGGGCAAACAGATGACGATTGATACCACCAAATGAATAAAACAAGGAAGGAAAAAAGTTCAAATATGCGAAATCTCGGCAGAATACTGTTCCGTGAATGTGTGCTGGATGCGGAGATCAACAGCTCCTCTCTTTATTCCGATTAGGCCGGCCCCTCAAGGCTGACATCCGCGAGAGAGGACGAGTCGACATATCGAGAGGATTGGTTGTTGCACTACCCGTTCCACAAGTGATCTGAAAATGATTGTGCAATCTACTGAGCAGAGTCATTTGAGCTGCAGAGCTCGAACTCAATAGATAACCTTTGTTATTAGCTTACAAGCTTGTTCATCGGTTCCGCGCCCCTGGTACTAACCCCAGCGAACAATTGAAACCACAACAGGCAACATCTGCACCATATCATACAAATCATAATCGTTTGAGTCAATGCTAATTTTGGAACCTTATTGTTAACCCTGTATGAGCGGCCCCCAAGTCAGGCCAGCCGTTTATGTTTCTGCGTGGTTTATAAACCTCGGAGCGCAACATGAGAAACACCCCGAAACCTTCAAATATCATGACGCATTGGCGAGACTCAAGCCAGACGGCACTTTCAACATCGTCACTCTTCCTTTGCCTCCGTTGCCGCCGTCTGGACCGTTGGGGTTCTGCGGCTTTGTTTGTTGCCGGTCGATCTGGCGTCTGAGAATCGCCAGGGGGGTGAAACTTGCCCCGCGGTCTCAAACGTGGGATCAAGACCAAGCTTTTCTTACCCCAAACAATGACACTTACCAGATCCAGCTACTCTTTTGGTCATTTTGCGACGCTTCACGTTCACCGGTTTGAGCTTATACCGCCCGCACTATCCCCTCGATCCTACCGTGATGCGTTTTGAACTTTACTTGGATTATGGGTGCGCTAAGCTTGGATTTAGTGTTGCTTTATAGCTTCTGCCGGGAGACGATTCGCGTTTCGCATTGATACTCCCCGACTCGTGAGACTTTCGCTTATGGTTGTGCTTTGAGGATTGCTGGCACTCACACATGATGCCATGATGGCTGTGACGATCAACTGAGATCGATATGTTATCAGACCTAGCGAATCATCCGATAGACCAGGGGCTCTTCCTCCCTCAACCCCGTAGAGGTAGCCTATGGATATCATCACATCCGGTCTCAGGGGTTGACGACTCATACAAGCTACGACTCCATGGCTAAGCGACCAGGGCTCCGGATGAAGATGAGACGGGCAAAAAGCTTGTGTACGGCAGCATCCGAGGTATCCTCTTCCCACGAGGGAGGAGAGTATATATCATGCCCTCTCTCCGCCTTGTTCTGATCTCTTCTCCTTTTCTCCTCAGGGTCGCTGCGCTTCACTCACTTTACATTCAATTCTTTTCTTTTCCTAAACAAGAGCTGTGCTCTGTTTCCTTCGATTCACTGAAACCTTTTGCTCGATTTTTACCAACCAATCTTTAAACTCTTTTTCTTCTTTTTCTCACCTTTTCATCTCTTATTTTATCACATCATTCAAAATGAAGCCTTCTTCAATTCTCCTTCTCGCCGCTGCCGGCCTTTCGTCCGCTCTGCCGGCTCAACCTGGCACCGCCAACGGCGTCCAAGCCCGGGACAGCCGATCTCTCTTTGGCCATGCCATCAATGCGATTGCTGCCCGCAACTTGGTCCCTCTCAACGCCAACACGGCTGCCCCCCCTCCTGCGGCTGATCCCGCTGCCGGAAAGAAGGAGGCCCCTGCTGCTGCTCCTCCTGCTGCTAAGCCTACGGACAAGAAGGCCGGCGATGACAAGACGGCTGGCGATGCCAAGGCTACTGATGCCGCGGCGACCACCACTGCCGCTGCTGTCACTACCACTGCTGCCGCTGCCGATGCCGCTGCTACTACTGTTGCCGCTACCACCACCTCCGCGGCCCCGGCCATCGAGACCACCGCCGTCGCCGTCGGTAACGGAACCGCCTCCGATAACGGCAAGGGCAAGGGTAACGGAAAGGGTAACGGCAACGGTAAGAACAACGGCCAGGGAAAGGGAAAGCATAACAACAACAACAATAACAACAACGGCAACAACGCTCTCAGCTCAGCCATCGCCGGCGCCCTCAACACTCTCGGCCTCGACGGCGTCCTGGACGCCAGCTCCCTGGACAAGCTGAGCGTTGGCAGCCAGATCTCTTTGCTGGCGCAGATCGTTTCCCTGCAGACTATGAAGGATTTGCAGATGGTTGGTGGACAGGACATTGTTGTTGTGTTGAACCAGGGCTTTAAGAGCAATGGGCTCAATATCGGTAAGTATAACTCATGATCCTCTCTTATAACTGTTTAAGTGGTCGGTGTGCTAATGAGGTGTATTAGTTATCAACGCGTAAGGCGGAATGAGAAACGAAGCTTCTCGTTTTTGGGTAAAATAGGAATGAAATGGAAATGAAACACGACAAGGATTGGAGCTGGTTGATCTGGCAAGGAGAGTATGTAAATCACGATAACTTGGAATAAAAAGAATTGTCAAACAAAACCATGCTTCTAGCATGTGAATGTCATAGCTTTTCCCTCGTGAAATGCGAATATTATAAGAGTCAAGTTCCAAGAAATAAACGTGCCGCTCGGCCGTTGTCATCTATCATCCAATCTAGTACAATCAACTCAAAACACAGACAAGGTATAAATCAACGAAAAACAGTAAGCGTGATTCGATACAATTAAATCATACAAGAAACCATATGTATAGCCCCTTGACAAAAAACAAGCTATCCTTTCAAGAATATGCCCTCAACCTCATGATTCTTCGCTCCCATGCCACCGAGCTCCCCCATAACTCCCATCCATCCGGCCCTTCATCCATTCAATGTGATGCGTGATTTCCCTTTTCTCCCCTCAAACACCTGAAAAATAAAAAAAAGAAATTTATATAAACAAACATTCCTACATACCTTTCGTCAATCCGTTCGCTCGCTGAGAAATATCCCATGAACGTCGCTCGTCGTCAAGCCAAACACATGGTCATGACCATCTATCAACCCACCACGGCCTTTTCACTGAGACTCTCAAGAAATCCTCCCAGATCCTCCTTCTTGACTTCCACGACAGAGTGTTCAAAGCTGTCGATTCGGACACGCGCGCTCGTCTCAGAGACGACTTCCTGGAATGCGTTGCCAAATTTGTTCAAGCCGTAGCCTCTATCGTTCTCAGCATCTTCATCATCCGAGTCATCTTCCGATTCAGATGAATCAGACCCTTCAGACTCCGTCTCTAGTTCGTCATCATCATCGTTGTCGTCGTTGCCTTGATTCGCAGCTCGCTTAGCCGCACGCTTCTCTTCCCGAATCTTTTCTTTCGCCTTCCGTGCCTCCTCTTTCTTCTTTGCCTTGGCCTCTTTGTTTGATTGCCTCTCCTGTTTAGTAGCCTTGTTCATAAACACGCTATCAGGTCCTCCACCACCGCCAGTGCCAACGACGATGTAGACCCCTCGCTTCTCGTTTAGGCTCGCCACTACCAGGGGTGTTCCTCGACCACCATGTGATAGCTTTCCCTGGGATTCTTTTTCCTGCTCAGCCAAAGCCTCTCCTATCCAGAGAGCTAGCTTTGTCAAGGCGGCCGGGTGGGTGAAGAGAGCAACATCTGGGCCATCTTTGACGACACACATGCGGAAAGCACGGAGATGCTTGATTTGCTTCTTGTTGATGAGAGATGTCCCTGTTCGGTAGATTGCGCGGTGCAGGAATTGCGCCGTTGGCAGTCCGGCTTTAAGAGCATCAATACTGTCATATTTCGTTAGCATATCAATTTCATTTTGCTGCATTGGACTTATAAGTGCAGCTCACTTTTCCAATGCATCATACGCTTCCCAGAAGCGCCCAATCCACTCCTCGCCCTGCGCAGCCAGCTCTGACTCGTCCTCCATCTCGCGGGTCACCTGGCTTGGTCCTCCGTTTGTTGTTTCCAAAGTCTGAGCATGTTGTCCAACCTCTAGTAGAGCACCAATAACAACGCCAACATCCTGAGCGCTGAGGGTGGCACGCCAGCCCCAACTGCGGACAAAGCCCCATCCATCCTTGGCTCCGGCTCGATCTTTGCCGTCTGTGTCGACCGCTGGGACCATCTCGTCCAAGTTGTATAGAGATCCGTACTTCAAAAGCTTTTCTCTCAGTTCGCGCTTCAGCATCATGTCCATGTGAGTATAGCTTTGTTTGCATTGCGCCAAGCTGACTCCCATCTTGGCGAGAAGCTTGTGAAGCCGCTTGATACCCGCCTCGCTCCAGGTTCTTAGCCTGGAAAAGAGATATGGCGAGTGTAGCATGCTGTCGTAGAGGCTCCAGTGGCGGATCAGAAGAAACCTTGGCTCTGGTGACAGGCGAATGCCCGTGTCTTCAGGGTTCCTGGCCGTGGTTGGTATGATGCCGTTATTTTCAGGGGCAACTTTTCCGTTTCTCATTTCTGGTGGGTTCAACCTCCGGACCTCGTCTCGTAAGAGCTGTCGCAAGCGAGCACCTCGCACGCCAAACCACCCAGACGGTCTCCCACCTCCACCAGAGCGGACGGGGGCGGCAACGCCCGCTGATGACCGTCCGTAAAGCTCCATCGATGTAACTCCTACTATAGCCAGCCAGAGAAGGTCATTGTCGTCGCGACCTAGTTCGGAGGCTAGAGAGTACATCATGGACGAGATGGGTTCTGCAAAGGACGAGCCCATCCTGTAGTATTGATGTAGGACGGCTTCTTTATCTTGTCGCATTCGTAACAATCGCTTTCGCAGGGTGCGGGCAGAAACTTTCGGCGGAGGTTGGGCTCCTGATGGAGGTTCGACGGGGTCACTCGACAGAACTGCAGGATCTCGGATTGACAGTAGGCCTCTGGGCTTCGGCCTGCGAGGAGAGCTGGCTATGGAACTTGACTAGGAAGTGTTAGAGATGCATTACCATAATGATGTTCGGGGAGGACGCTTGGGTTTACGTACGGAATTACTTCGTCGCCGTTGACGAGGAGGCTCTTCCTCGTCGTCACTGGACTCGTCCTCATTTAAGCTCTTTCTCTTCTGCCCCGCATGAGCTGTCTCTTCTTGGCCAGAACCGGCTTCATCGTCCTCATCTTCGCTGGAGTCCTCGTCCCCCTGCTCCTCAATGTCTGGCATATCCAGAAGCGCCAGATACGCATCACGCTCCGTCATGAGATCCCCCTCAATATCGCCGTCATCAAACACCACGATGCCGCCTTTGCCAGAATTGTACGATCGATTGATGGCTCCTCCTGTGATTCCCGCCGGACTCCTCGACTGGTATGAACTCGACACTTGATTGGGGGGCTCGAGCGGAAAGCCGCCAAAGACGTTGGCCAAGTTCCAAGGCCTATGAGCATCAAAGACCCAGACCTCAACGCCACTGTAGGGAGACTCTTCGCCTTCAGGTTCTAGTCCCAGCAGCGGGCCAAGATCGACCATGCCTCCAACACCAAGGCAGACGACAACTCCTCCACTGCCTCCCTGCGACTCCATCATCGGGACCACAAGCTCCCTTCCGGCCTTTTCCAGGTCATTGTAGCCCGCGACGGGTTGGATCTTGTGCGGAATGTAGTCATGCTTGAGGAGGCGAGTAAGGATACGGCAAGCGCAGAGAGCGTCCGGTTCGAGCGCGACGAGGATCAGGACGGCCGGAGAGAGAGGATGTCGAGTGTTTTGAAGGTGCGAGTAGAGCTTGGATATCAGAGAACGCGGGAGATACATGGCTCGAGACGGCGGGTATGGATATCTGTATCAAAACCTATAAAAGTCCCAATTGATGGAATAACGGCATGGAATAAAAGCTGCAAGTAAATGCTTCTTTTCTCTAGATTCCTAGATAGGAGGTGATCACTCCGGAAACGCGCCCAATCCTTGCCTGGTCGTGACAGAAAAGGGAACTGGCGTTAGACACGGGTCCAAGGCGCATAGCACAATGAAGAATCTAGTACCAAGACTTTTGGTGCCAAGTTCAAGCCGAGCGAGAAGGGAATATGGAAATAAAAACCAGATGCAGCATATCAATGAGAAAAATAGGAAAAAGTAACAAACAAACAAGAGACAAAATGCTACGAGCAAAATGCTGATGCTGATGCCGATGCTGACGCTGAATGCTTAAGCTCTGCTTTTTTTTTGTTGTTGAAGAGCTCGAATGTTTGAAGCACACGAGGATGTTTTTGCGCTAGAAAACGCGTGTATGGCCGGCCATTAAAGAAACGCCCAATTGAGTGACGCGCACCGCGACGAGCAAGTGGGAAGGATCGATGGAGGGGTCCTGCCAAGTGGGGCATGAGTTCTGACGTGACATGCAGTTTTGTTTGATCCGCGGATTCTCAGCAGAACAATCCTCTATTTACTTGGATATCGTATAGTGTATTATTTAGATTCGAGTTGTATGAACAGCTATTCATTACTCTCTTCATGCTTAATAAAAAATCACAAAGATCAGAGATGGAGCTACAGCAGCAGCTGCTTACTTTCGTAGTCACCAGCTCACATCAATACTATTAGCTAACACCCCTGCCAAAACAATAACACACAGACACACACGCAAAATAGAGAGAGGCGCCGCCAAAAGATACAAAACATCCAGTGCAAAGCAACGACTCAACCTCAACGCAAGGAGAAATCAGCAGGACAGCCCGCACCGATACAAGCATCATCTGCCTTTCCTGCAGGCCAAGAAAAGGACGGCCATTTCCGTCCCGTTACCCGCCTAAATCCAAACGCCTTTGGTCCCCCGGATCTTGAATTTTACGCCCGTCGTGGGTTTTTAGGTTTTCTTTTTTTCTGATTCGTAAGACGGGGTGTCTGCGTATAGATGCGAGTCAAGCATCAATGTTCTGCTTTCGGGGACCATATTGCCAGCAAACTTGCTTGTCTCGGCCCGTTCGGCTGTCAATTAGATTAAACACTGTCAGCTTAATATAATCCATTGGTGCATATCATTCTCCGGATCGTATAACACCTATTTCAATCAGGGAAATGTTACGGCGCTCCTTGAACCAAGGCGTCTAACCCACACCCTCTGGGCTTCTTGGGCTCTTTACGAAAGCGTCACACGAGTGGACACCGGGTGGTCGGTGGGAATTCCCGAGCCAAGGCCCTGGGAAAGCAGTGTGTCATGTAGGTAACCTGTGCTGATTCAAGGCTTACTTGGTTGCTTAGTTACTTGCACAAGGCACTCATACGTGTACAAACAGGATGAAGTATTGGGAACACAGCATGCCCACCCCGGCAAAACCAAGATGGAGAGAAGACAGCCGTCAAGAGAATGCGGGCAACTGTCCCTGTATCGTCTCGTATTTTCAAAGGGAGCAAGCCTAGGCTGCGAGGTCGCAATACTAGGCCATCATTACGACTCTAGGCCGTCTCCCTTCCGAAATTAAACTGCGGGCTCCATCTTCTGTGGGAAGAGAAAGAGGAGGGCGAATGCTAGCGCATCACGGCCTGTGTTAGTTACTCCGTACAAGTCATTCTTACTATCTGAATAGCCTGAGTCACTAATTTTGCGGAGCACCAAGCATTGTGTCTAGGAGGAGAGATGGGGAGAATCAAAGGCCTCTACTAATCATGCGGTCAACAACGGCATCACAGCCGGACGACGACCTTTGGAAGCCCCCCGCCCTTGAGGTGTGGAGGTGTGTCCGGTTATTCTGGCCATGGTACGATGTTGATGGGCTAGCTCGCAGCAGGTATGCGTCTCATGCACGCCTACCCGCCTGTGCGGCAGCCGGGAGAGCGTGCTTGGGACGGAGCAAAGTGTACCTGATGCTGACAGGCAGCCGGAGCTAAGAAGAGGCTGAATGATTTCGAGCCGAGACATGTGAAGGACAAGGAAGCCAGGAATCAGGAAAATCAGGACCGCAAACAGGAACGCCACCAAACTTGGGCCTCCTAGTCCTCGTACACGTATCGTGCTCGTACTGGCAACCACCACTGCAACTGCACTGCGGGCTTGTCCCATGGCCCTGCTCGGGCTAACAAACTGGAACATGGTTCACCGTCCTCGCCAAAAACCCCGCTGCAGCTTCGACGTGCTTTGAGCGGGTTGGGGGTTCGGATTGCGGATTGGACCAGCGGCTACCGGCTGTTACATCGAGAGACAGCAGATCGCCTTAGACGGAAAAGCAAAGAGTGGAACCCCGGCGTGGATTTCGAGGGAGGGACCAGCGTGGCCAGCAGTCGATTGCCCAGTATGAGTAAGGCGTGGAAAGAGAGAAAATGGTAAGTTTCCCTTTTCTGACAGCTTTCATGGGTCCAGGTTGACGGAGAGGAAACTGTACACATGCAGAAGAGAGAAGAGAAAACGGAGGGAGAGTTGAGAAACAAGGGCGGTGAGAAAGTTGACAGGAACATTGGCGGGCGCCACCAGGACGGCATGTACCAGCACCAGAACGAAGAGGTACTTGCGGGTGTGCGCATCTAGCAAGGTTTGTGCAGATAACAGGTACATGCACCTGTCGTACCAAAGAAGCGCGCCTTGCAGGCCGCGGCAGAAACGGAGTGCAGAAGCCGGAGCTTGGCGGAGAGAGGGGGGAGTGCGCATTGCAAAAAAAAAAATTTGGGTCGAGGGTCGAGGTGTTATCGAGGCGGAAAATCGCACATCAACGCAGGTTTGCTGCCAAAAGTTGCAGCTATGGAATGTTTGTGCGGCTCAGCTGAAGGATTTCACAAGCCGGCAGCATCCCGCAAGCGGGCTATGACGAGTTACCGACACGACGGTAAGGGCTTACGGGTCTAATTTTGTTTCTTTTTTCCCTTTCCTTTTTACGCTCGGCTCGGAGAAAATATGATAACAAATTACTTTTTTTTTTCCACGTCCCGTCTCATCTCGTGTGCAAGCGGGTGCGAGTCAGACAAAAGAGAGACAAGGCAGATGGGCGTCGCCAACAAGCGAGAGGTACCAGTACGAGTCGAGTATACTTACATGTACCAGCACCAGCATCCCGGACTCGGCAGTTCCGCTACAAGCGCTCCCTCCAGCCTCAGGTGTGCGTGCGTGCGCTGCGTATTGCTTTGGTGCATATCATACAGGGAGACCGGACTGTAAATTGCCATCTATTAGTCAGGTAATTTCACTGAGAACGGCTGACGGCATGGGAGGGGACTTTGGTTTAGTTCCAGTCAGTCCATGCACAGTAGCCGTTCTGATGGATGGGGGCTCGAAATGCGAGGGCCGCGGATGGACGCATGGAGCCCATCGAAGTCCACTGCACTGCACTGCGCTGCACTGCAGAGGTACCCGCTCCATGCTCGTACCTGTACCCGTGCCTGTGCCTGTACCCATACCTGCGCCTGTACCCGCGAGGTACCTGACCCAGCCCGGGGATGCCCTTCTGGAGCGAAAAAAGGGCACTACCGAGACCTGAGCCTGGAGGATGACACACCGCACCAGACTGTCGGGTCCGGCTGTTGCTGGTTGTGCCACATTTAACCAAAGCGCTGGGCCTGGTTTGCCCTTGGACGCAGCACTTTTGGGCACAGAGCCCGAACAAGTTTCTGCAAAGGATGCACCGCTAGAAGAGGCTTTGCTAACCGGTAATATTCTAGAGCTTTTTCGCCTGTGCTAGCAGCAGCCCCAGGGTAACGGGGTCGGTCGTAGTACTGGAGCAGAAGCCAGCTTGGTGCAGTGGCTTTCAGGTTTCTGCTGTAGCTCCAAGCTCTGCGCCGTTTTAGTGCTGGTAGCACTGGCGGGAGAGAGCTGGAGCTGCTTGCTGCCCTAGACAGGACCAAACAAGACAGGGCCGGGGCAATTTGATGATGGCCGGGCTTGGCGAATAACCTCGTCTGTTTTTGTTTTTCAGCTCTGTCTCTGCTCTGTCTTTTTTTTTCTCTCTTTTCTCTTTGCTTGCCAGTGGTCTCCGGGAGTGTATCCCGTGTCTGTGCCGAACCAACCAACCAACCAACCCCATTACTCGGTAACACCAGACACCAGCCCATCCCTCACTAATACCAACACGCCCCTAGCATCCAAAGTTAGACCAATGGACGCCTTTACCCTCTGTAGCAGATTGGATACTTTGGCCCCCCCCAGCCTAGCGACCATCCACATTTGCGCGCTGCTCGGCGGAACGGTCCACCGCCTTAGCTGTTTGTGAGCTCTAGCGCCTCGCATGATGGAGTGCACACCACCAGACGAAAATCGCCCATTTTCCCTAGCACCGATTTGCCAGGAATTCGGCTGTCGATGACGGGAAAACGAGACAAAACTAGACAAACAAATGGACGGATTGACACAGCCGTCAGAAGGAGGGGAGACCAGTTTAGGTGCAGTTACAGCATGTGCTTTGCCTACTAGGTACATGAAGGTACTGACCCTCGCCTCGCTCGCCTGACCTCGCTTCACTTCGCTTTGCCTTTCCATGCTTGTCCGCCTCGTAAATCGAGCTATATTCCGTTCCGTATTGCATCAATGCTCTCTCCTCGCGTAAGTACTACTAGGTACTAGGTAGATGGAATGGATCAAATGCAGTGCAATGTACCTTTTTGCCGCACAAGGTTTCGGCCATGGCATCACATCAGGGTCTGAATCCTCCCGATCTTTTTTTGTGGCTTTCCCAGTGCATCTCCGGCTACCCCTCTTGCAGCCTTTGGGTCAGTCTGTGGCTTCAAGCCTGCACTTTTGCCCCTGCTGGAATGCGTTGCCGTTGCATCCAGCCAATCCAGTGGCATTTCGAGTTCAAATGTATGTTGCCATTCTCGTTCACGTCTCCTCTTCCATCTTAGTAGGCTCTGCTTTAGCTTCAGTGTTCTGGCTGTCGGGGCTTTCAATCCAATCCAATCCCATCCATCTAGTTTAGCAGCACCCAGTACCCAGTGCCTGGTTTCAATCGCCTCCATACCTCATCTTTTTTGTTGGCCGAGTCTGCGTTGTGTCTGCCAAATTCCCCCCTTCATAATATCCATCCCATCCCATCCAAGTTCCGCTGCCCCCGCCTTTGGGCCTCCATCTGCTATACTAAAAGTTGCTAGCTAGCTAAAAAGTGCAATCTTGCTTGGCAGCTCGTCACTATTCCAGTTTTTTTTTCCCTCCCAAGTCCCGACAGTACGGCGCCCAGGTAAACCGGTAGCTAATGTAATAAGCCACTCTCCACCCGCTACCAGATCTCTGGCTCAGACACCGACCAACAGCACAACTATAACTCTTTTTGTTTCTTCGAGCCACGCCCTTCACGCCCTCGTTTTCCGGGCCTCCACGCCCCCCGGGGATCCTCCTTGCCTCGACGTAGCAGTTGCTGGCAGGGTATCCTCAGGTATCCTCACTGCTAAAACAGAGCAAACTCCCGCCATCCGGCCCCCGAGACTCCAAGGGACCCCCCCATCCCCATCTCTGCTGTACTCCTCCTCCTCACCCCCGACTTGCACTTTGCATCACTCACCCTCACTCAGCCTCTCACTCTCTACTGTAATATTTTTTAAATTACGAGTACACTAACCTCCCACCTCCGCCATCCCTGCCCCGTGTCTCTGGCCCGAGTTCCCTTGTCTGACGCCGCTATAGCAGCTGTCAGGTCAGTGCTTATGTGCTTGTCTGACCCTCCATCCCAAGCTGCTGGGAAGACGGAGGATTCTGAGCCAGTATCGTCTCGCATTGGCCAGTTGCCAGTGCCCACCGACCGGTGACGGGACCCAGCCTACTGGGCCTTGCAAACTTGTGCGTGCTCGAGCTGTGCCTTTTCCCGTGTCTGTCCGCGGCCGCTGTCTGTCTGGTGCTGGTGCTGGTGCTGGTGCTGGTGCTGGGGGGCGTCTGCTTTCTGCTTTTCATTGCCGCACCCTCTCCTCTCTCAGCCCTTTTTGGCTTGCTGCAAATCACTCGGGGCCCTTCCACTTCTGTGCTAGAATAGATCGACCTTGGCTCCCCGAAACGGAGCCCTTTCACTCATTTCTTTTCTCCCTTTGCAACGCCGACCAGACGCTTGACAGACACTCGATCCAATTGGCCTCGGGGACTCGTTTCTGACATAAACATTATTATTTGACCCTTTCCCCCCTCTCTCGTCTTCCAGATCAAAGAGCTTCTTCTCATTTCTATCTCTCTCCTCCCCTCCAAACTCCTATTCCTACATCTACCTTGATATTGAGAACCTATCGTTGTATACACTTTGGCCGCCATGAGTCTTAATAGTGCACAAGGCCCTCCCGGGTCCGGAGAGGGCGACCATCACGGCTCCAGCGAGGACTCTACGTCAGATTATGCCGAAACCGTGGACTTTTCCGAGTTCACATCCATCGACACCGCCCAGATGGTTCACAGATACAAAAACGGGAGGTAGGTCAAGGAATCCCTGACAAGAACGCCCGCTACCCCCTCGGGTGGCGAAAAAGGTGAACAAGGAAAAAGAAGGGGAAAAGAAGGAAAAGAGAACAAGGCCAAAAAAGAGGAGCCCGAGTCAAGTTCGTGAGAGCTGACGAGTCAATAGGCGGTATCAGGGCTGGTTTGACGAGCGCTATGGACTTCCAAACGACGACACGGAGCAGGCTCGCGAGCACCTCAAACACAGAGTCTACTCCGACTATCTCCTCAACGGCGACTACTTTATCTCACCGATCGGCAATAACCCCCAGAAAATCGTCGATCTAGGCACCGGCGCGGGCTTCTGGCCCATCGATGGTTCGTATCATTCCTTCCCCTTTTGTCAGCTGCTGAGAGCTTCGAAAAATGCTCTCCATCCTCGATTCCAACTCAACTAACCTTCCTCGTACAACAAAGTGGCCGAGAGATACCCGAGTGCTCGTGTCATTGGCAGCGACATATCTGCCATCCAACCTCCTTGGACACCGCCAAACGCAGAGTTTCGCGTGGAAGATCTCGACGACGAGAGCCGTCCGTGGACGAGAATCTACGCCGGTGCAGACCTTATCCACACAAGGTCCGTCATCCAGACGGTCCGCAACCCCGAACTATTTCTGCAGAGAGCTCTAGAGTACGACAATGACCCTATGCGTTTACCCCTTTGTTTCACTCCTCCCTTCTTTCACACTCCTTTTAGAACAAGAACAGTGGCTGACCGAGTCAAAATAGGGCCTTGAAGCCTGGCGGCTGGCTCGAGTGTCATGATCTCTTCATACCCCTTACCTGGGAAGACGGCACTCCCGCAATCGACCATCCCGTCCAACGCCTCTACGACCTCGTAAACGACGGCCCCTTTGCGCGAAAGTACGGCTGGCAGCTCTACTTCCCCCCGACGCTGCCCCAGGTCCTCCGCCAGATGGGCTTCATCAACGTCCAGGAGCAGCACACGCCCATCCCCGTCGGCCGATGGTCGCGCCGGTCACGAGAGCGCGAGATGGGCATGTTTAATCAGGACAACCTCATCGACTGGACCGCGGCCCTGCTCATCCGGCACGACGACCTGGGCATTACCGAAGAAGAGGCGAGGCAGCTGTGTCAGGAGACGCTCATGGCCATGGACAACACCAAGATCCATGCCCGCCTCGACTGGGGCATTGTCTGGGCTCAAAAACCGTTCTGATCTTGACAAGGCGACCACGGATTTATGAACATTTAACGAAAAGAAAAAAGAACAAGAAAAAAAAGGAATGAAAAGGGGGAAACGGTGACGACTGCATTACGCTGGCTTAAGGGAAAGAGAAACAATATCCCTCTTTGATACGATTTCATGCTGCGTGATATCTCGCCCAAAAAGAGCCAGCTGGCGGCTTCGCAAACGATACATAACGATGGCATATACTCTGGGTTTCCTTTCTTTTCCTTCTCCCTCTCTGTTTCCCTCACTCTCATACTCTCCTCTAGGGGGAACTGCCTACGTGGGGGCTACAACCAAACACCGCCTTTGCCCAAGACTCCTAAGCGCCGAAGAATAAAAAAGACATAAAAAAAAGAAACGGTATAGGACCGGCAAACATACGGTGGGGATGGACCACATTATTCAACGTTGGCATTTTCCCCATTGATTTACCTACTGCAGAATGCCTCATCACACGCACACACACATACCACGCATACACATACCCCTGGCACCACCCCCTCCTCCCCAATCACGCACATCTTCTCTCTATCTACAGAAATTCACGTATCGCATACCAAAGCGTTTTGGAAACATGAACCTTGCATCATGGAAGAACTCAAAAAGGGTTTACGGCGCTGGGCTTCGGGACTTTTAAAGAGCGGGAAACGAAAGAAACGGGCACATGTTTTGTTTAGGTTTGTCTTTTTGGTTATTTTTTGGGGGAGCATTTTATGGGTGTATATTTGGAGGGGTTACCATCAAAGAGGATAAGGAAATGCCCACTTTATTCTGGGGAATGCTTTTTTATCGGGAGGGACAGACATGCTCTTTGCATTTCATGAGAAGCGCTATTTTGGCGCTTCAGCTCCCTTTTTTTTTTGCTCTAATCTTTTTTGGAGAGGGGTTTGTGATATCTTGGCTGTTTTCTTTGTATTTTGGATATCCCGACTCTGCGTGAGTGAATGGTTTTATTTACCTCTTTAGCCTTTTCTTCTGTTTTATTGTGGACGTGGATAGACGGACATGTCACCAGAGCTATAAACAAGCGGATATCCATCACCACATCATTTCAACAAAAACACACTATTCCACAACAGCCGATGATAGTTACGGTGTACGGGAGTTGAGAGATGGTTATCAAATGTGTGATCTGGCAGAAGTCAATCCGGGTACTACCCTGTCCGGGGGTATGACACCTCTTTCTTCCCAATCCAACCCTGCTCTTTTTTGTCCTACGAGTTATAATACCCTTGTTCCGCCCAACGTTTCCCTCCAAACCCCTGCTTGGTTCTTTATGCTTTTACCCAATCCGTCATTGTCCCTCCTCTTCGCAAGACAAGCCAATTCTCTCTCTCTCTTACTGTACTCCGTACGGAGCCCCTTCCGGGTCCCGCCCCCAATCAATCACCTTTTCTTGACGCTGCCCTCCTTGATCGGATATAAGACGCGCATCTGGCCATCCGCAAATGCACAATCCCACTTCTTTTGTGTGCATTAGCCGCCCATCAGGGCCTCTCCGATCATGGGAAGAAGAGGTCAGCAGTTGCTTGGTTACATGTTTGACTGCCCACTAGCCTCGTTTCTTTTTTGTGTTTGGTCTTCATGCCTACATGTGACCGATCGCTTTGGCGGAGATTGCAGGGCCCGATTTGTTTTTTGACCGTTTTTTACTGTATCTGAGGGTGTATACATATGGTCTTTTTTGTCGGTTCGCCTTATCGGTTGAGGCGTGTTTTCTCTGCTGTTAGTCTATGTGTGTGTTGAGAGTGATAGACATTTTGATATATCGATGTTTCTAGACAAACTACGAGACCAAAAAGATAAATCTCTAGAAATAATGAGTTAAATTATTTTGAATCATTTCATTTAAAGGCCAAATAGAATTGTATACGAAGTACTCCGTGCTCCGTCCAATAATGCAAAAGACGACACCATGCTTCAAATGCACCAGAACTGCCATTTACAGCAAACCCAAAACACACCGAACGTCCATGCGGAAACTTACAGGGATCACCACAGACGACAAAATAGTTCGTTACTACGTACTGACATGAATTGACAATGCTTTATTTTATTTTTCTCTTCATGACGTTTGTTGGGTAGGGGAAAAAAAAGAAAGAAATATATAACTCCCCGATTTATCATACTAGTTTCTTACATCCCCTGTTTGTTACCCAAGCGGTGTCCCTCACCATTAAATTATGAAAAAGCAAGGACGTGCGTAACGTACAATTACTCGTCACCTTATGACCGACCCCGTCACGGTAAAAAAAAAAACAGATTATTATGGAGTCAAAGTAGCGGACCGATGCGACGGAACGCAAACGATGAAAGCTGGGGCGGAAAAAGCGCAATACGTACACTTGGAAAATCCGTCGCTTTGTGTTTGTCAAGGGGTGGGTGTGTGGACAATGGCGTAATGCTCAATTTTACACAAAAATGCTACTTCACTCCTACTCTGTAACAGTAGTTCTCAGGAACCAGTTATAATAAATGAGGTGAGATTCTTATTTTCTTCAAAAGGCACGCAGCTGCGAAAACTACTGGCGGAGTTGCCCGATTCTTACAAATGGTCGAGCCCAGGCTTACCAACGTGCGGTTCGGTTCTCCCATGCTTTGCCCAGGGGTTCGTTCCCGAACAGCTCGTGGCTTCGGCGTGGCCCAGACAGACAAGCGACGCTGTGATCGACATCGATTGCTTGCGACGGGGGGGTTAAACGAGGCGTACGTATTACGGAGAAGTGAATAGTTCTATTGGAATCTGACTGCCCTGGAAAAGAGCCTCTGCTGAGTGATGATGACCAAACCGCTGTCTTACCTGTTACCGTGTATGTAGTATCTTCTCCTCTTAATTATAACAATATACACCACAAATTTCGAGTGATATTCCAGAAAGAATAAACAGTGAATAGAAGAAAATACCGCTCCGCGTCGTGTATTTACGCACCCAAATCCGAGGGGTGACATCTCTCAATCCCTCCCCCCCCTTTTCTCTCTCCTTCGCCATGCTAATGCACCTGTGCTTCTCTCCTGCTCTAGTTTCCAAACATGTTTCCTCCCGGTCCTCCTGGCCCTCCTGGTCCGCCGAATCCGCTCATACCGTTCCCGAAGCCAGCGTGATTAGGCGTCGTGAAGCCTTGGAACGTGTCGGCATCCTGATAGCCAGCCATGAGGAACGACCAATCCATCTCTCCGTCATCTCCAGACGCCGAACTAGAAGGAGCCATGGCCGGCTGAGGGGGACCAAACCCGCCACTCTGGTCCACCGGCGGAGTCATCATGACGGCGTTGTCCAGCGAGGTCGTCGACATCTCGCGGGTACGTGGTCGAGGAAAGGCTACCGGCGGCTGCTCTGGGACGGACCCCGTGGGATTCTCTGAGCGCGCCCTTCGCTTGGCCTCGGCGCGCTCCTGGAGAATCTTCATAAATCGCGGTGTTACAACCTCCTTTCCTGCAGCCCGCTGGGCATCGCAATGGGCCGTCCAGGCTTTGATGAATTGGTTACCGAAAACTCCGTGCATCGGGCTGTGAAGATTGGATAATAAACCACGAAGGTCATAGTTCGCCTCGATGGCTGCCCATGCTCTCTCTACTAGCGGTCCTGACTGGCGCTTGCGTAGTTCCTGAACAAGGAACATGTATGCAGGAAACGGGAAATAGTGCATCGCGTACCATCTATACGGTCGAAGACTCTCCGAGGACATGACTACATTGTCATGTTCTACCCATGATATGGCTTGCGTAGTTAAGGCATCTCGTTCGATCTCGCTCAGTGGCATGGGCTCGGCGTTGTGTCTCCGAACAAGATAATTGATGATTCGCATCTTGCAGAGCGCTGCCCGCGTCATAGTCATTGTAAAGAAATGGAGAGGAATCTTAGGGTCGCAATGTGTCAAGTACGTGCCCTCCATATGAGCACAGAATCCTTCAAGAGTGTATACCGGAGCATCTTGGCCAGCCAGACGTATTGTCACGGCGGGTGGCTTTCCTGGTTGTGCGGATTTTCCTGATTGCGGCGAGCCGGCGCAAATCTCTGGGTTCATCTTGAAACTGTCTCGATTGCTGTTACTCGCCACGGCCATGGAAAGCTCGACGCGTGTCAGAGCGAAAAGCATCTCTGTGGGTCCTGTGTGCGGCTTTGGAGGTTCTTTGCCATCAGCGTGGAGATCAGAATCGTTGACGTTCAAAGGCTTCTTGCAGTCACAGCCTGAGGTGAGGGCGGTGACTGTTGAACCCGTCATCTCTCCGACTCGTCGGTCGTATGAAACAAGCGTCCACCACAATCGCCGCCTCTGCTCGACCTCGAAAGGAGAGAGGCCATAGCCGTCGGGGTCTCGATGAAGGCCCATCCGCTGGGCGATACGAATGGCGATGCCCATCATGCAAAACACTTGCCTCGGATCTATATACCACCGAACGGTCATCTATAGCATATGTTAGCGGGGACGTGGATTAAGAGGTACTCTCTAGTGGTCCATGGAATAACCAATACGAGAAAAACGAGGAGTAGAGACTCACAAGATATAAGAGGTATGCCTGCAGGGTCAAGGGATCGGGAATCCGCATGAAACTGGCGTTAACCAGGGCTTGCTGAAGTGCTGGGAAATACCGGCCAAGAAGTTCCTGCTTTGACTCGCCAAAAATCCTCTGGATTTCAGCATCCTCAATCGAGTTGATAGAGATTACATAGATGCCAAACATGAGAGCCTCTATATTCTTCGGAGCCTCGTGAGGCCGAGAGGTTGCCTCGATAATCTTGCTCTGGATGCTGGGCACATGTGTAATTTTCAACAGGGGGTTAATGTTGTCAATGTATATCTGCCAAAGTTGCAGCACCTGGACAGGAGAAGGGTGGTTATGAGTGACGGGGGCAAAGGAGCCTCCGATGATGAAAGGGAAGCCATCTTGATTCTCAAACATCTTATCAAAAGCAGAATGAATGAAAGACCCCTTCTTAAAATTCTCATCCTCATCTTCGGACGAGTCTTTCAACAGCTGTTCACTGGCTCTAAACTGTTTCACAACGGCAGTCAGGGTCAATAGTAAGACAATGGGAATAAGTGTACATAGGTACACGTCGGGCTAGGCTCTTACCTCTTTATGGAGAGAAAACCAAGCTCCAGGAGGCTCTTGGGGACTAATAATAAGCAAGTTTCTCGAATCAGCATCAAATTCTCTTTACTTCCTTCCATGTCCTAAGCGACATATATCTTTGTCTGATAGCATGGGAACTTATATGAACAAGCACTTACGCGACAGTAGTAGAAGAGCCAGCAAGTGCTTCTGGAGAAGTCTTTAAACCCTCGAAATCGGTTTCAAGCTCGTCAACATCATCTCCGAGGTTGCCGTCCGCCCTATAGTCCGGATCAATGGCATCAAATTTGACGCCATTCTGTGCCAGCAGGGTCTCATACTTTCGCAACCTCTCGAGCAAGTCCTTTTCCTGCAGCTTCTTGCGCCGCCGCCTCGGAGGCTGCGGGGGAATCACTCGACATTCTGCACCCGCCTTGACGCAGTTGGCACAGGGCTTGTTCCTGT
Source organism: Trichoderma camerunense (assembly GCF_050948025.1). Classification (NCBI taxonomy): domain Eukaryota; kingdom Fungi; phylum Ascomycota; class Sordariomycetes; order Hypocreales; family Hypocreaceae; genus Trichoderma; species Trichoderma camerunense. The sequence continues at coordinate 182,088 of NW_028145349.1, forward strand.
CGCAACGAACCTTGCGCTGTTGGCATAAGACACAGCTAGTGCCCCGGGTGAGTTTGATCACCGAAGGGTCAACCGGAGGTGAATGTTGGGGAGGCCGGCCTTGGGAGGCGGATGGCGGCGGCGGGGCTGAGCCGGGGCCTGGCAGGCGAGCAGAAGCTTCAGCAGACATTCAGCCTAGAGGACGGGCAATTGGCTGCTAAAAAAAATGTCCCGATCTGGAGGGCCGATCCAGTCCAGTGGTATCAAAGGGCGCTGGCCCAATCCAATACTCTTGGCTAGTCAGCGCAGCGGCGAGAGCTGGCACGGACTGATTGGCGGACGCTGACACAACCCTGCATGCAGCTGAGCTGAATACAGTAGATCTGTTTGCTCAGGGCGCTTTTTACGCTGGAGATGCAGCGCCTGTACCTGTAGGCTGTAGGGCTGAGGCTCGGCTGGGGCCGTCGGTTGCGAAAGAGTCGTCTCGGACCCGGGCCCAGACTTTGTTGGAGACGGTTCGTCTGGCGATATTTGAGGGGAGCGAGGAGAGAGAAAGCGGGGGCTCATTTGCGGTTTTAGGCAGCCAGGCCAATGGGAGGCAGATTAGCAAGCCGGTGGGGATTCCTGTGGCATGGAGCCGCTTTTTGCCTTGTTGGCCAAGATTTGATGGTTTGAATGCGGAAAACATGGCGTGTTTTGGCTTTGTTGGTGACGAATATCATGACGTTGGTCAGCCAGGAACAATCTTTAGAAGAGTTGAAATAAGATAGCCTCAGGCACCGGGGAGTAAATGGGTTATGAAGCCTTATCGGATGAAATTCTCTATCGATTAGATTGGAAGGCTTACCTTATACTGTACATGCAAATGTATCTGCTCTTGTACTTGGCCCTGCTGGAATGCAGTTACAATCAAGGAATTGCATGCGAATATTCACATGATATCGCAGCCGATATGCTTCAGGGTCATAAGAACATCATTATTGATGTCATTAATTCGATGTAAATACCTTCAAAGGCGCCCTTAGATGAGTAGTGACGATACTCGGTAAATCAGGTGTATAAGTCAGCTTATCTGAGGATTTACATCTCGAATATCATCCAACCCACCGGGTACCTTGACAGAGACTGCTACCCAGTACCTATCCAGTACTGTAAACTTCGATAGGCCTCTACTCCTCTGTACAACTGCTAAAATGCCATAATGGCTTTTTGATACTGTGTGTCTTGACGATGCTCTCTTGCCCTCACACATTGTAAGCTTAATTTGACGAGTACGTGTAAGCTTGGCTAAAATACTGTCTTTCCCGGCCCGTCTCCCGTCTTAATGTACAAACTCACCCTCCCACGCCACTCAGCACTGCTTGTACTCCGTATCAGAGTCGTAATGTCAACACGCGTATGAGCGACTACAAGTGTCATCAAGCCTCTCATCAATTCTCATTTCAACACGGCGTAAAGATTCGAAACATACCCGAAAATGGCCAGCAAGACCAACATGACAATGGCATATGCTTCAGCTCGGGCTTCGGTTCGGGACCGAGAGCAAACGCCACAGCCCAACATGTACTAGCGCCCAGTTGCGTGCCCGAGTGCATGTAAGTCAAAGGGAGGCTCTTCAAACTCACGGAGCCGAAGAATGCAATGACGGTCACGATATGCATTCTTTTCTTTTTTTCTGCCTTGTCGGGCATGCCAAATATGATGTGGCCGAAGGTAGACGGTGGCCGGTACGCGTAGCCACATACGCGGAAGAATGCAGCTTATTTTCTTCTATAAACTTCGAGGCTGGCTTTTAGATGTCTTCTTTACTAGCATTCAAGCATAAACAACCATAGATATTGATTCAACAGAGTGTATTTTGAATACTTTCGTTTATTGATGTGCACCATCTAATATTTCATCAAATCTCTTCACAATGTCTCTCCCCGACGAAAAAAAAGGGATGGATACGGCACCGTCTCCCATCCAGCTGTCCACAACCTCTCTATCATCATCACATAATTGGCGAAACATCGATGCTACAAGCGACGACACAAACAGCCCGCTCAAGAAAGAGACAGATTCACCACCAGCCGACGACAATGCTGAGGCCGCAAATCCCCAAGGCGCGGCCCCTGACAGCGCCGAAGCAAGCTACAAACCAGGATCTCTCAAGTTCTGGCTCATCATCATCAGTGCCTTTGTGTCCATGTTCCTCGTTGCTCTAGATCGAACCATCATCTCTACTGCGATTCCCACAATCACCGACGACTTTCACTCCCTTTCAGATATCGGCTGGTATGGATCGTCGTATATGCTTACAACGGCCGCCTTTCAACTGATTTGGGGACGCATTTACCGTTTCTACGATCTGCGCTGGACATTTTTATGCTGCATCGTCATCTTTGAGGCTGGCTCTGCCATTTGCGGTGCTGCCCCAAGTTCATCTGTTTTTATTGCTGGTAAGTTTGCAATAGGGTGCAGGGCGAATATGCATGTCTGAGACGAATGCCTGACAAGTCATACAGGACGTGCTATCGCAGGAGTAGGCTCCGCAGGCATCACGACCGGATCTTTACTCACAACTATTGACATGATTCCATTGGCGAAGCGTCCCATGTTTCAAGGTACTACAAGAATCCCCAAAGTCTCAGATATCGAACTCGTCTCCTAACCTTGTACAAACTAGCCGCGTTCGGTCTTGTGTTTGGTGTATCGAGTATTACTGGCCCTCTTATGGGCGGCGCATTTACAGAAAACGTTTCATGGAGATGGTGCTTCTACATCAATCTCCCCGTCGGCGCCGTTGCCTTCGTCTTCTTGTTCTTCTTCCTGAGACTTCCCAAGAAGACTCACCCTCCCGCCACCATCAAGCAGCAGATCCTTCGTCTCGACCCTCTCGGCACGTTCTTCTTCATCCCGTCTACTGTATGCCTCTTGCTTGCCTTGCAATGGGGAGGATCGAAATACGACTGGAGCAACTGGAGAATCATCTTCCTCTTCATCATGTTTGGAGTGACTGCCGTGGCATTTGCCATTGTCCAAGTCAAGATGCCCGAAACCGCATCGCTACCTCCCAAGGTCATTATTCAGAGGACCATGCTTTCTACCACATTTTATATGCTCTTCGTCGCAGGCGCCATGATGCTCTTGGTTTACTTTATTCCCCTGTGGTGTAAGTCCACCTCTCTTTGTGGCCAGTATATTGATGCTGACATATTACTTAGTCCAAACTACGCACGGCATCAGCCCCGTGAGATCAGGCATTTATACGCTCCCCCTTGTGCTGAGTCTCGTCGTCTCCGTCACGATATCTGGATTTATGACTCAGAAAATTGGATACTATTTGCCGGCTTTAATAATTGGTCCCTGCGTAATGGCCATCGGCGAAGGCCTTCTATATACTTTGAAGCCAAGCTCCGGGTCTTCTGAGTGGATTGGATACCAGTTTCTCGCTGGATTTGGATTGGGCTTTGGGTTCCAGACCGCAAATCTTGCTGTCCAGGCTACGATCCCAAAGAAAGAGATTCCAACCGGAGTTTCCATCCTCTTCTTTGCCCAGCAACTTGGAGGTGCCATTTTCATTTCCGTCGGCCAAACAATTTTGAACACCTTGCTCGTTTCCAAATTGGAGAATGTGCCCGGACTAGATCCTAAGAAAATTATCACAACTGGTGTGACTGAGTTACGCAACGTCGTTCCTCCGCAGTTTGTTTCGACTGTGATTGATGCGTACAATTACGCATGCACGCATATCTTCATTGCTGCCTTGGCGTTGACTTGTGCTCAGCTAGTTTGTGCCTGTTGCGTGGAATGGGGAAGTGTCAAGAAGCCAAAGAATCAGCAAGAGAAACCACAGTGAACAAATCATACATGGATTCAACATTCACTTGAACCATTGGCGTTGCGGCGGGATAGACAACTGGAAAACGGACTGTATGCTAGATTAACTGGCTCTTTGGAATTTGGGAAACTTGCTCTCCTCTCTGTTCATGTAGAATTTTTTTTTTTTAAATCACTTAGTTCTAAATAAAATAATGGTAATCGGTTAATATCGTGTTCGTTCGTTTTTTTCCGTCATTGACCTACTTCACTACATCAGTACTTGTTCACATATCGTCATGCATCCAACCACGATGATGTTAATGACACTCGGCCTCTACTATATAACCGCTCCAACATGTGTTTCCCTGGAAATCAACTTATTCCCACCATACCAACCAAATCATCAAGAACCACTAAATCTTCGCTCTCTCACTCCCAGCCCTCAAAATGTGTAAAGTCACCAGAACCAAGTACTCTTGCCGGCATACCGTCGCCGAGTATCAGTTCCAATGCTCTGACACGAGCGGAAGATGCGAAAAGGAAATCACAAACTGCAACTCCAAAGATCAGTGCCAAAAGTGCAATCCAGATAATCGCCAAAAGAAAATCATGGACCTCTACGCCAAATACACCGAAGAGCTCAAGAAATTGGCGGAGCTGGCAAAGACCGAGGATTGTAAGACGATGACGGCGCAACTCGAGGACATCATTAAGAGAATTCCGGAGCAGAGGATCAAGGCTCTGGCAGAGATGCAGGGGAAGACTGGGATTGAAATGGCTGCGAAGAGGCGAATCGAGGCAGAGTTGGCTCAAGAGTCGAGTGCGAGATGGCAGTCTTGAGTTTTGTCTTGGCCTATTGTTGGAAGAGGCGTATTGGGGAGTTATATGGGTGCTGGTGACATTACTAGATAGTCAAAAAAAAAAAAAAAAGATTGATTTTCGATCTTTTGTTAATTGAATCATTTGAATTAAATGTGCATTAATCCTGTAAAGAGCCCTGTTTAATCGCAGTGCATATATAGAGTAGAAGTGAACCTCTTTTCATCTAGCGTGGTTCAGATCAGATCAACGTCTGCCACTAATTTGAGCTTCAATTGAAGTTTAGATTAAAAATACAAAAAATAATATATATAATGATACAAATACCTATGAGGGCTTCTGTAGTTGAGCTCCCGGTTGTGCTTCAAGAGGCTTCGTGACGATGATCAAAGTGACCGGCTTAGTCATCGCTCTGCTGCCTCTCAACCCCACGGCACGCGGGGCAGTTGCTCAACCTCCAACATAATCAACTTCACATCTCAGCTTTCAACACGCCTCTTCCCTATTACATCATTTCCCCTTACTACCCAGACTTCAGCCTCAATAATAACTATCTCGTACACTGAATCACCCACCGCCGATAACACCGTAATATTCCTATCGCTAACATGGATGCTCCCAGCTCCAACCCTCTTCTATCGACCCAGAAGAGCTCCCAGCTCCAGGCCGTCTTGCACCCGCTAGTGCTTCTCACAATCTCCGACTACATCACACGACACACTCTACGAGAGCAAAAGGGGCCCACAATCGGAGCTCTGTTAGGCCAGCAGAATGGCCGGGAAATCACCATCGAACACGCTTTTGAATGCCACGTCAAGGAAGCACCCGAGGTCGATGGAGGCTACCTGGTCGACGTAGACAAGTTCGGCAGAAGATTAGAACAGAGTGCGCCAAATCCGCCCTCGATATCCCGCTGCATGCTTTGCTAACTTGCTTTTCTACCAGTGTGCCTTGTGCATAAAGACCGAAAATTGGACTTTGTCGGCTGGTACACGCTGCTGTCGTCATCAGGTCCCTCGCCCACCATCCTGCCCGTCCACAGTCAAATACTCGAAAACTGGAACGAATCGGCCGTTTTGCTAGGTTTTCACCCACAAGAGGTTGCGCAGCATTCAGTCGGCGGTAAATTGCCGTTGACGATATACGAGAGCAACTTTGAGGTCGACGACGCCAGGGCGGAAAATGATGGAGAGGACAAGAAGATGGACGACGGCGACTCCTCGCTCAAGCTGAAATTCAGAGAGGTGCCGTATTCTGTAGAGACGGACGAGACGGAAATGATTAGCATGAACTACGTGGCAAGCGGTGGTGGAAACGCAGCAGCCAGCGCCCCAGCTCCGGCCGTCAAGGAAGAACGGCCAGCTCGTTCGATAGAGTCAAACGGAAAGGGAAAGCGGAGGCTGGTGGAGAGCGAGGTTGAGGAGAAGAAAGACGCGGTGGTGGATGAGGCGAGCGCTCTGACGAGGGAGGAGGACGAGATGATTGCTTCGCTGACGGCAAAGGCCAACGCCATCAAGATGCTCCACTCCAGAATCCAGCTCATTACTACCTACCTGGAACGCTTGCCGCCTTCGTATATCAACGGAGATGACCAGGGAGAGAGCATGGATACAGACACCAACAATACTACGCCATCTCACAACATTCTTCGACAGATTCAGGCTCTAGTCAGCCGTCTCGACCTCGTCATTCCGTCAGACAGGGAGGCCTTTGAAAAAGAAGTACAGAGCGAATCCAACAATGTTCACCTGCTCGGCCTTTTGAATTCCATTATGCAGGGCGTCAACCAGGCAAAGGATGTGGGCAGGAAATTCCATGCTGTTGAATCAAGCAAGGGTGCAGCGAGACGTGGGAATCTGGATTACAATATGGGTGGTGTCCCGTTTAACATTCCGGGCACGGGCGATCTGCACGTTTGAGGATGATATGAAGTTTTGCTTATAAGGCTAGAACTTTGGGTGTTTCTTTGTTGTTTGAGGCATTACCATGGGCATTTTTCTTTCTTTCCGATGCGTTCATTCCAAGGGAACGATGATAGATAGTTAATGAATGACATAACGAGGGCTGGCGTTACTATCAGCCAAAACCAAATTCGCGAGACAACTGAAAAGTGCATGCAATATGATCATTCGAACTCGCGATATAGTCATTCAAATTCTTTGTAAAAACAACTCTATTTCATTTCTACACTCCTAATTACTTGTCAACTTGGTTCGTTTCTTAAGTTCGTTTCTTAAAAATGAATATAAACATGTGCTCGTCTGGAACTATATTTTAACGACAACGGCCGCACTTTGGCATTGAGTAGAAAACATGAGCCACCCCCTCTTATAAAATCACCAGCGTATCTTAAAAGGTGCAAATCACCAGCGTCTTAAAAGGTGCTCGTAGCCAACCGGCTCGCCGCATTTCTCGCGTCAATCCGGTCCTCATCATCCTCCTCCAGACCAACCAAGTTGCCGAGTCCGCTTCCATGCTTACCAGAACCAGACTCCTGGCCGTCCTCACCTTCAGCTTCCTCCACCTTGCCGACGCCCGAGGTGGTGCGGCTGGTCGCGTCAGACCGACGAGGAACGCCGCTCCAAGCATCTCCCTTAGGTCCCTGGCTGGCAGCGAGGCTCGTTCGTCGCACGGTAGGATGAGATTCACGGCCCAAACGGCTCAGACCACCAGAGGCATCGATGGACCGGATATCCGCTCTCACGCTCTCAAGTAGTGCTAGCGACCGACGCTCAGCCTCAATCTCACGGAGGACAAGTTCTCTAATTTCCAGACGCAGGTCACTGGCCGTTCTGTCGAACCACCGACGGCGTTCTTGAACGAGGCTCTGGGTAACTCTACTTGTCTTGTTGAAGAGCTGGGTTTCGTTTGTTCGGGCTTCGTCGAGGGCTGCGATGGCCTCGTCAACCTTTTCCCGCCTAACACTGGAGCTGGCCTTGAGGCGATCGGCAGCGTTTAGCTTGCTTTTTGTTACCTCCTGGGCTTGCAAGAATTCACGAATGAGGATTTGACGGTTGGTGAGAGACTCCTTGACGATAAAGGCATCCTGCGAGTGGTACTGGAATGGGTCGCCGATGGTGGCAGCCTCAGCCGTGGCTTGAGCGGCGTGGTAGTCTCCAACAGTCTGAATCACCCTACCGAGCTTCTTGTAGGCATTTGCTAGTCCCGGGTGCGGCTCCTGGACATGCATGGCGCCAAGCTTCACACCGTAATCAGACTCAACAAGCCCAAGACCTGTGATTTATAGTGATTAGCAAGGTAGCATAAACTCGTTTTAATCAGCACTGTTATCTTACCTCTCCTAGCCTTGACAAGCTTGTCGACCTTGTGACCAGCATCCATGGTACCAAGATAGAACAGCTTAACGACAGGACGAGCCTCTGCGAGCTCAGGGGTATCATCGGGAGGCGGAGCAAACTGCTTCAAAATCTTCCTGCGAACACCAGTTGCGGGCTGCTTTCTCTTCACGAGCGGGCTGTAGCCAAAGTCGCTTTCAACAAAAAGCACCATCTCATCGTCTCTCATCAATACCTCGTTCCCACACACGTAGTTGAACCATCGCTGCATCAGGGCCTTGACTCGGTTTTCATCCTCCTCTGTACCAGCGCCAGCCGATGTAATAGGGGGAGGGACAGCAGGTACCAGAGCTTCGGGGTTTGCAGATATCAGGTGCTCTCCAAGCTTGACAAACTCGGAATGCAAGCGTCGGACATCTCGGTACTGGGTGGTGCGGAATCGAGGCAAGTTGGTCTAGGAGCGGCTTGTTAGATCAATGGCACTCTCTATCAACACAGCAGAGAGGACAACTCACGTGAACGTCAAATCGCAGTATCGGGTCCTTCTTTCCTGTTCGTTCCAGGCCTGTAATCTTGGCCTGCAGCCGGAATTGGGGCTGCGGAGGCTTCCGAGGTTGTTGCGCATCCTCTGGTGGCACCTCTGTTGAAGCTACTGACTGGGGGGCCTCAGATTGAGGCACAGCGCCAGACTCTGAGGATACAGTCAATCCCGCATCTTCATGCTCGCTACCTCCGCCGGCCGCAGGAGTTATTGAGCCAGACTGCGGAAAGACATCGTCACCACTTGGTCCCAGGCCGTTGGACGACTGCGGGGTGTACGGGAAAGCGGGAACAGGAGCATCTCCCGTGAGGCTCGCAAACGTGGTGCGGTCATGCTGGGGAGACGAGCCCGGAGTGTTGCCCCAGGGAGACGCCGCCGGGTCCTCGGTCTCGTGTATAGAGGCGCTGTAGTCCATGGTGACGGTCGGATTCAACAAAGGCTCGGTATAGCGGCAATATATGGGTTAACGGCGAGGCAAGCAAGACCACGATGAGCCTTTGCGAGGAGAGGATAAGATACGGCGATTAGATATGGAGATTCTCTCAGAATTGAGTGTCGCTCATGCCGCAACGCCCGATTGGAAGCTCGGCAGAGGGTGGATGCGCGAAGTTGAGATTCCGCCAGTGAAGCTGCTGATCCAGTTCGGCTACGTAAGTTGCGACGACATCCAAGTGGGAACAGAGGCACAGTCTGGGGAGTGGCCGCTGGTTGGCTGGTTAAGCGCACGTTATCGCGTCTAATTAGCCGCCATAGAGCTCTTATCGTGGCTAGATGCGGTATAGCGCGGGGTATGGAGAACAAAAATTCGTTATCGAAGCTCAGTTGAGATGAAACCAAAAGACTTGCTTCGTCATTGCGGAGCGCATTCAATCCATCAATCGCAAAAGCAATTCAGATAATCACACGCCAAAATGGGCAAAAAGAGGTCAAGGGAGGAGGCCAAGGATGTGCCGCCTGCAGATGCAGGTGCCGACCGAATGGAAGAGGACAGCAGCGATGACGAGGTGAGATGAGCGAAGCCGCTCTGTTCTACTCAGTGGAAGATGCGCTGACGTTGTTAGGACTTTGACATGGTCAATGTGGACTTTGAATGGTTCAACTTTGATCCCGAGATCGACTTCCATGGCACAAAGTCATTGCTTCGACAGCTATTCGATGTCGACGCCAACCTCTTCAACATGTCTGCGTTGTCGGATCTGATCCTGTCGCAACCGACGATTGGCTCAACGGTCAAGGTTGACGGCAAGGCCAACGACGCCTATGCCATGCTCACAGTTCTCAACACATACGAGCACCGAGAAAAGGTGCCCATGAAGGACATTCTCAAGTACATCGTGGACAAGGCCCAGACCAACCCCTCAATATCAGCCGTTGCCGAGCTCATCACCGCACAAAAGCCCGTCGGACTCGTCTTTTCGGAGCGACTCATCAACATGCCGTCTGAGATTGCACCGCCGCTGTATACAATGCTCGTTGAAGAGGTGGAGGACGCGATAGAAGACAAGGAGCCGTACGAGTTTTCTTACTATCTCATCTTCTCAAGGACATATCAGGAGGTGGAATCGACGCTGGACGTGGAAGACCGAAAACGCAAAAAGGCCAAGGAAGAGGCTTCGACCTACCACTTCCACCCCGAGGATGAGATTCTACAAAAATTCGCCGTAGCGCACGGCAGCTTCCGGTACACAAAAGAGGACGATGCAGTGGCAGACAGCAAGCGGGCGTTTCAAGAGCTGGGCATCAAGACATTTGGACACATGATCCTCATTGAGGCGAGTAAATTCAAGGAGGCCGTCAAGGCCGTGGGTGACTATATAGCTGCGCCGCAATAAATGATGATATGAATTTGCTCTACTCTTCCGGCAGGAGTCTCTGCATCAAGTACTCAACCTCAACCTCCTTGGTCAAGGGAATGACAAAGTCTTTGTACATGGACACCACCGCGTCCACGTTGATCTTGACGGGCTGCTCCACGCCTCCCAGCATCGACGGGTCCTTGCCGTAGGTCTCGGCCTTGAGACGAAGACGGGCGAGGACCTGCTCCTCGACGGCTCTGTTGGTGATGGACTCGCCAATCGCCTCCCGGTCCTCGTTCTTGATGAGCTGCGTGTAGAGCTCAGGGTCTGACTGGAACTTGGACTCCGCGACGAATTTGCCAAAGTGAATTCTCCTAGACAGGGCCTGTAGGCAGGCAATGTCGCACGTAGATGTCGAGCCGTAGTTTTCCTGCGACTCTCCTCGGTCCTCGCGGCCAAAGTTGGGGCACACTTCCGGTAGGAACGTTTCAATGTAGAACTTTTTGATCTTGTCGTTGACGCAGACGTCGTTTTTGTGCAGGATCTTGGGGTAGTTGAGGGGCTTCAGCATGGGCTTCTGGACAGACTCTGGGAAGAAGGGGTATTCGTCGGGCGATTCGAAACGGCGAATCAGGGATTGCAGCTTCTCTTGCTCAGAGAAGTACCAGTCGAAGAAACTCAGGCGACTGTCAGGGATGGGGAGAGCACCAGGCGTGTAGATGGTCTAGACAAAGGAAGCTCGAATCAGTAACAGAACAGTATTTGGGCCTCGGCATCTGTGACTCACCTTGTTCAGAGGAAACTGCACTCTCTCAATGAGGGAAAAGGAAATTGTGTCTTCGAGTCGGCTATATGAAACATGTCAGAGCGCATGCAAAATGACGAATTTGGGAACTTGGAGAGCTGAGCTTTGCATAGCTCGGGCCAACTGACATGAGCTGGAAGCGGATGCGCGCCAGATCCAGCGCTCGAGAGCTGTCGGCCATGTCCACGGCGGAATCCATCTTGAAGAGAGGCAATCAAAGGGGGATATCGCTGAATTTAAATATGTTGGAGAAACAGCAATAATAGTGCAAATGTCAGCGCAAGATTGAATCGAAAATAAGCTGACGGGCAAATCAAACTTTCAGCAGCGTGCCGATGATTGATGAAGTCAAGTCAAGTCAAGCTGGGAACGGAATTGATCCGCTCCCCGAGACCGGCCGTCTAGAAGACTGGACTCAGCGAAGCCCCATCTTTAGCGGCCGGTTCAGCTTACCAAAGGCTATACAAGGGCGGCTCAGATCTCAATCTATGGATGGATCCTTGCGAGATGCGCGGCTTGAGAGCTGCCCAGCCTTTCACATGCCGAGTAAGAAATGAGGCGCTGCTGCCATTGGGATCTTGTCGCCAAAAACAGCAAATGCTGGTTGCTTTGGTATGTCGCACGGCATCGGGATTGCTATTTAGACTTGTTTATGTTGGTGCCAACAGTTGCAGAACCTGTAAGACTGGCGGACGGAATTGAGAATAGACGGGTTTAAGCTTGATGCCATCACTATCTAGCCTAAACATTTGACAGACTACAGTACGCTCAGATGCTCGTTTTATTTGTAGACAATTATCATAGCTGCCAAATCCTCCATATCAAAACATCCATCAGACATACTTCTAGGGTCCCCTGGCGATCGAGCCTCAAAGTCAATCCTTCACGGTTGAACTGCTGGGGTCTGCCCTTGAACCCCGGAAAGCCCCCAGTGGGGCATCGAGCGAACCGCACAGGCAAAAGATTCTTAAGTGCAGAAGCGAACTAGCAGAGACAAGCCGAAACGCCGTGCAAACAGCAGCTCGACTAGCCGATTTCTCGTTTGATTGTTTATGCGTCGGTTCTACAGCTCAGCTAATCAATCTCGATGCTACCTTGTCTTGATAGTAGCAATACTTAAGATTAGCTGCTGGTGCGAGTTGTATAGTATAAAGTAGAAAATGCAAAATAGACACCCGCACAAATCACTTGCATCAATGCATCGGCACAGTGGTGCCAATTCCATCGGACGGTTCAAGGTTTACACACAAAGGGCAGCTGGAACAGCTAGAGGGGTGGGCGGTACAAATTGATCCAGACCAGTAACAGCAGTTTAGCAGCGGTTTTAGCAGGCCCCAGCATGTACCTAGACTCAATAGCCGGGGGGCCGGTTGGTGCCGCTTCTATGCTGGGCTTGCATTTTCTGCGCGCGTCATCCAAATTTCACACCCGCAAGCCCATGCCCGGTTTTGCGATGCAAACCCTCCAACTCTTGCTCTTGTTCCCTTGACCAACGCAACGCAACTTCGCCCTTTGCCTTGCGCTGCCTCGAGCCCCGAATCCTGAGCCTGCAGCGGGCCAGCCGTTGAGTAATGGCCGACTCGGAGAGCCATTATGCCTTCGACGATGGCCCCGATGACGAGCAGTCCATCATCTCTGTATGTCGCAAACCGGCAAAAACTCTCAAAAACTCTGCCCGCCGCAAGATCCCATGCCAATGCATTGAGCCGTCCCTTTTTTGCGATTTGCCCATGGAGCGCAGCCTGCTAACCATGTCGTGTCTCTTCTCCGCCCGCAGACTCGAGGACTCGAAGCCTTTAGCCGCAAGGTCACTGTCACGGCGAGCCAGCTCATGGGCCCGGCCGCAGAGGCCTCGGGAGCCCATTATCGCGCCGCCCTGGCCGAAGTTCACAAGCAGATGAAGCGCCCCAGCGTCCAGCGCGGCATGTTCTCCATGGCCCGGTCCAGCCCGACCGAGATTGTGCGGTCCAAGCTGTCCACGGCCGAGATCCAGCACCGCGCCCTCACCCACCTGCCCGACGAACTGCTGTCCAACATTCCGGAGCACCAGAATGCCTATTCGCTGTTTCAGGGCTTCCAGGCCAGCTTCCCCGAGCTGGCTGACGACAGGAAGAAGCACCGCCGACAGCCGTCGAGGGGCAGGAAACTGCTGGAGGAGGGGGAGAACACACCCGCAACGCCGACCAAGTTGGCCCAGCTCAAGAAGGAAAAGACGACCATGGTGCACGAGCTGGAATTGCTGGGGGTGCGCAAGAGCATGGTCAGCTGTGAGATCCGTGAGATAGACAACAAGATTGCCAATCTCTACGGCATGCGTAGGATTGTACTGGAGAGGTTGGCAGGCTTTGAACAAGACGAGGCGACACTCGAGCACGATGGTAGGTGTTTGAATCCATACCCCAGTAGAATGCTTTCATTTTCCCTTTGCCATTCTCTGCTTTCAAGTTCTATATCTAATGAATGCTCATCTTTGGTTACCCCCCGGTGTAGTCATGGACCTCGAATTGAAAATCGACGAAGTCCAAGCCATCGTCGACGAGGCCGAGGAGATTGCGCGCAACACCGCCACCAAGGACGAGCGAGATTTAGTGGGAGATGCCGACGACCACGACCCCGAATTCATGTCCAAGTCCGTCTACGAGAAGCTGCCCGCCGCCGACAGCAAGCAGCGCAAACCGAAAAAGGTCCATCGCCGGAAATCCATGCCCATTTTGCACGAGCACTTTGCCCCGGGATCCAACATCCGCGAAATCCGGGCCCACCGCGATACGATTACAGCCATGGATTTTGATGCGCCATTCGGAACTCTGGTCACTGCCGCACTCGACGATACTGTTCGGGTTTGGGATCTGAATGCCGGTCGGTGCATGGGCTACCTGGAGGGCCACACGGCCTCGGTGCGAGCATTGCAGGTCGAGGATAACATTCTAGCTACCGGTTCTATGGATGCCACCATTCGATTATGGGATTTGAGCAAGACACACTACAACCCTCAAGGCGGCAAGGACGCTGGCGATGATGACGAGGACGCCATTGCTTTTGAACACCCCGATGCGCAGCCCATCGAGCCTCCGGAGGGCAGCATGGACGACTGCGCTCTCTTTACGCTATCATCTCACGTCGACGAAATCACCGCACTTCATTTCAGAGGAGACGTTATGGTTTCTGGTTCAGCAGATAAGACGATCCGGCATTGGGACTTGGAAAAGGGCCGCTGCGTTCAGACGCTCGACGTCATGTGGGCGGCCGCTCAGGCATCAGCCATTGCAACGACTGACGATACCTGGAGGCCGACTGGCCGAGCCCAGGGAACCACGGCCGACTTTGTTGGTGCCTTGCAAGTGTTTGAGTCCGCGCTGGCATGCGGTACTGCAGACGGCATGGTCCGCTTGTGGGATCTCCGAAGCGGCCAAGTTCACCGCAGCCTGGTGGGCCACACCGGCGCCGTGACATGTCTGCAGTTTGACGATGTACATCTAGTGACGGGCAGTTTGGACCGAAGCATCAGAGTAAGCTTATCCCTTTCTATATGTATCTTTATAGTGTTGACTAATAACCCCGTCTTGTACAGATATGGGATCTCCGAACAGGGTCCATCTACGACGCTTACGCCTACGACAACCCCGTCACCAGCATGATGTTTGATGCGCGACGGATCGTCAGCGCGGCCAGCGAGGACGTGGTCAAGGTGTACGATAAGGTCGAGGGACGGCAATGGGACTGCGGAGCGGGCATTGCCGCGTCCGAGGGCTCCAAGAATGCCGCCGTCGTCGAGCGTGTACGTGTTAGAGACGGCTACCTGGTAGAGGGTAGGCGGGACGGCATTGTGGGAGTATGGACTTGTTAGAAGTCTTGCCATTGTGGGAATATGGACTTGTTAGAAGGGTCCTGCCATTGTGGGGGTAAGGGCTTGTTAGAATAAGTGATAAAGTCGGCGCCAGCTCAAGCGATGTAAACGAAACGAAAAATTCGATTTGTCTTGTACGTTAGGGAGAAATTTTGGTTTGGGTTGTTGGGGAGGTCTTTTGTGTGGTATGAAAATATTATTCTGATGAATCTAAACTTTTAAAGTGACGGATGAGTTGAGAGTAAATGTAAGGCAACGATTGAAACAAGGCTTTTGAATTAAGGAAACTTAAAACATGACAATATGTAAATCTCTATTTTTCATAAATTATTGATGGATTGTTTGATTAATCGATGAGTGAGTGAGGTAGTGAGGCCACAAATGGTTGATACTTTGTAGGGTACCCTGTATAGTGAGGTGGGAATATGGCTGGTCTAAGGTCTTTTACTCACACACCTTGAACTTTTTTCTCCCTCTTCAACACTATCAAGAGGCCTCACTCACCAATTGTAATCCCTTCATTAAGATATCAAATTAATATTTTCTTCCTCTTCTCATAAATCCATCGCCCTCGCATCATGTCTTCCCTACGCGATCAAATTCTATCGCAATACCGCGATGCTGCAGCCACAATCGCAACATCACAATACGCATCATCCGATTCTCAAACCACCACAACCAATACGCCTCCCGAGTCATCACAACCAACAGCCACAGATCTAAAAGCACTCGCAATGCAGCAATTAATACAACGCCAAGCCCGGCTCCTCATCAAACTACATGAATCCCTACACCAAGACACAGACATCAGCGTAGACGAAGACTTGCTGCAGACAAGGCTGGATGACCTCGCATCGGTTTGCATGACGGCGTTTTATGCGTATCGGTTTGACTTGCTGCCGTATTACTGGAGGTGGATATACACGGACACATTGATTCTCATGTCATATTACGCCATCTTGAAGGCAGCGCGAGAGGATTCGTTTGATGAGAATTTCATGGATCGCGTGGTGGAAAGTCTAGACAGGGCACTTATAGTAGCCGGCGGCGCGGGAAAACCTCTAGGAAAACAATGGATCGAAAAAACATTGGAACTACTCGTTCGTTTCTGGGAGAAAACAGAAACATCTGAAGAAGGAGAAACTCAACGGCCGCAGAAGCGCATAAAAAGGGACACAACAGCATTCTCTACTCACGAACCATTCGGTCGACCGAGTCTCGCTGCTGAAAGGACTTGTCCGCGATATGAAAACTGGACGCTGGAGAAATTTGAGAATTACATGAATGAAGAGAGTCAGGGCAAACCTCTGCCTATTGTTTTTACAGACTTGACGAAAGAATGGCCTGCTTTTTCAGATATGCCGTGGAATAGCCCAGAGTATCTCCTCTCGAGGACGTTTGGCGGGAGGAGGCTCGTTCCTGTTGAAATTGGACGAAGTTATGTCGATGAGGGCTGGAGTCAGGAACTCATCCAGTTCAAACATTTTCTCGCAAAATACATCGACCCAAGCATAATCACCACTTCAACCCTCGACACAGCACCAAGTGAGAAGCTTCAGCCCGAAAAAGTAGGCTATCTCGCCCAGCACAACCTCTTCCAACAAATCCCCTCCCTACGAAACGACATCCAAGTCCCCGATTTCTGCTGGGCCGACGTCCCGCCCCATCCTACAGACTCTACCAAGAACCAGACGCAAGTACATGTCCCCCAATTAAACGCGTGGTTTGGCCCCGCCAAGACGATAACGCCGCTTCATACGGATGGATATCATAATTTATTGTGCCAAGTTGTTGGGACGAAATACGTGAGGCTGTATTCGCCTGAAGAGACGGGAAGGTTGCGGCCTAGAGGGGTGGAGCATGGTGTTGATATGAGCAATACTAGTGAATTAGACGTTGGCGTTTTGGAGGGCTGGGATGAGGACGGTGGGAATGACTGGGAGAGTATTCGGGAAGAGTTGAAAGATGTGCCATATTGGGAGACTATACTTAACCCGGGAGACACGTTGGTGATTCCTATTGGGTGGTGGCATTATGTTCGGAGTTTGAGCATCAGCTTCAGCGTCAGTTTTTGGTGGAATTAAATCAAGCATTCACATCATCGTCAGGAGAACATTCAGGGATGACACCTTTGTATATTTCAGAGCAATTCTATTGCCCTACAGCAACTACAATCTCAAAACACAAGTAGAGACAGACTTAAGCGGCCAAATGACTTAAAACGGGGATAAACCCCTTCGAAAAGAACGCATCAGCAGCACATCAAATCACACCTGAGACGAGCGCGCGTCTTCAATGCTCTCAGCCGTCACTTGCGCCTCCCTCCTCGCCTTGGCACCAGCCTTCAAAGTCTCCCACTTCTCACGGTACTTTTCAAGCGTCTTTTGCATCTTACGGTTGTCCTTCTCAAGTCGTTCCATGTGCTTCGTCATCTCTGCGAGTTGTTCTTCCAGTTCATTATTCTTGCGTATTAGTTCATCGTCGTTCGCTCTCCCGCTTCCCCCAGGGAGCGGTGACCCGCCAGGCATGATACGATAACTTTCAGCAAGAGCGAGAGCAGAACTCTGAGCACTAGCTTCAAAAGTATGGAGGCGTTTCGAAAGTTTGTCAAGCATATCCTTTAGCGATTTGTTTTCCAGACTAAGTTCCTCGATGGTATTATACAGTTCCTTTTCCGAATGAGTACGCGTAATCCGTCGTCGGGCGCTTACAGATGAACCAGGGGCTTCACGGGCATCAACAAAGTCATCGTCGTCTTCATCCTGAGGCAAGAAGTCGCCATGGGTCGAGGCTTCTAGCCGGCGCTTTTCCTTTTCAGCGTAGCTGAGGATGTTGGCATAAGACATGGTGTGACCGGTAGAGGGAACAACGTAGAAGGAGTCAGCAGCAGTGTGGCCATCTCGGACGAGGGCGCGCATGGTGGCCTTTGAGTAAATCTTGGACAGATCAGGGTCGGCGCTGGGGGACGGGGAGGCACGGGCACGAGGCTGCTTGGAGGGAGACAGGTTGACACTGGACGAGGGCATAACAGATTCAGTAGGGGTGGCGGGCTCTTCCTGGATGAGCGGCAGACCGGCGAAAGCAAGAGGGGCAGAAATCTTGTTGATCAGGCTTCCAAAGGTGTTGTAAAAGCGAGTGTAGCCGCCGTCGTCCCTGGGAGGGCCTTGCTCGACCTTGGGGGACGCGCCGCCGTTGGCCGCTCCCTCTTGCTGCTTAGACACGGGAGTGATGGGCGGGACCCAAGTCGGGCGACCAGTCTGGCGTTCCATAATGTTCTGCATCTTGGCTTTGGAAGCATCGCGTTTGGCCTGGGGGTCGACGTTGCCGGGAGCTTGATCGTTGGACACGCTGGGGCTGAGCGGCTGGCTGCGATCCTTGGACCGGATGCCCCTCGCCGACGCAAGGTTGCTGGCGATGGACGACGACATTTCGCGAGGCATGTAGCGGCGCTGGGACAGGCCGGGCGGCTGGGCCTTGGTGACTGCAGCCTGGAGAGCGTCGCTTGCGTCGGTGCCGAGGCCATCGCCATCCTTCTCCGACGCCGTCTTCTCGCCGTCGTCGCGCGCATGCGGCACTTGCTCCGGAGGCAGCTTAAGGATCTCGGCCAGCTTCCTATGGTGCTCCTCCAGCAGCTTGAGGGTTCGGAGCGCCTCGACGCTCGACGTCAGGTTGGCGGCATTGGCAAACTCGCCCGCGGCCAGAGTGTGTTCGCTGATGGCCACGGTGGTATCGGAGGATTGGCGAGTGGCCACGGCAGCGGCTCGCGCGTGGTCGTGCGCTTTGGTGAGCGGTGAAGATTCCATATCGACGAATATTGTTGCAGACGCGCTGAAACGTCTATTCAGGGTGTAAGAATTTGCCCCCTTGCGGGAGAGGCGTCGTGGTTGAGCTGAGCAAGCTTCAGCTTCGGCTTGCGGTTGGAGGTTGCAGTTGCAAGATAGTGCATGTGCATACCACTTTAATCTGGTGGTAGGACTGTGTGCGCATAAGTGCGCATGATTTGTGCGGGCACTTTCGGCGTCCCACTTATGACGGCATGCCGATGGACGGGAGATACGCGGGAAAGACAGTCGATGGCCGCAAGCCACCCGCAGTGGAGGGAGTATCTAGAGGTACTATACAACACTTAGCAGGAGTGTGGAAACCTTTTCTTTACTTTAATATAGTTACACTTAATAGACATGGTAATCGATGTATTAACAGTGAGTATGAGTGACTGTGCTGTCATTTTGTTTCTAAATGCCAGCGCAGTTTGGTCGACTGTCAATGTCCGACTTCCTAGGAAGTCGCTCTGCTTCAATACATGTCAGCATTTACACGGCTGCTAGTTCTACACAGCAAACATAGACTCTCATATATAAATTTCATTATAAAGCTTATTATTATTTTTTCACTGTTCATAATCAGATCTACGAATACTTCATCCACGACTGTTCCATGTTCCCCGTCGCGATGTGACATCTTATGGCTGAATCAAATGGGGCCAAAGCGGCCACTAGGTAGGTAGGCTAGCATCTGATAGCTTGAGCTCTAATTAGGTAGATGATGTAAGCTGTAAGAGGAGCTTTGATCGCCATGACTTCTACACACAAAGAGCACAGACTCACACAAGTCAAGGGGTGTATATATTAAAGTACCCAGCAAACCCTAATGCTTCTACATGGCAGATTCTTAGATCACAATTTAAACGGACAAATACTTTTGGGAATTGGAGCTATGGAGGTATCAAAGAAACTGTGAGGGCACTTGTTACTCATGGAGCTTGGAATTATGTGGCCTTAAAGACGGGGGGGGTTTGTCGCAAGATGAGGAAATAAGAAATTCAAAGGCATACCAATCTTTAGCTTACAATTACTGTGCCTCTGTGGCAATATCATGGTTCTTATTCACCAAGATAGAGTGGTCGTTTCAAATCAGTCAGTGGCTGGGCAAGGTGCATCTTCTAAAAGCACTTCATGACGTGAGATGTTTGGACATATTGTTGGCAATGGCATAACGTGTTCTTTGAGCCACCATGAGGGTGATTCATTGCTTCCTGTGTCAAGTATTTACATATACATTTATAAATCAATGTGGAGGTTATGTATAGATGGCCATGCCTATGACCGTGTACATCAACATCACTCTGATACTAATTTCCAGAATCACTCTTTGGCAGCGTCTTCGTTGACTGAACAAGAAGGAAACTCGGTTAGCCGTATAACACCAACTCTCCATGGTCCATATCACTCTGGGGAAAAGTCAGCGCGTTTCCTTCGCGTTCTCTCCACGCCGCGTAGAAGCCCTATACGTATAAACAAGCCCTTCAGCTGTCACGTCTTACCAACGCGGACGCGTCGCTATCAAAGAGAAAAAAAAGGAAGAAAAAAGAAAAAATCAGTGAAAAATTCGACAGAATGTGGGGAGGTTCGGAGTAGGATGGCCATAAATGCATTCAATCTAACCCAAGATATGACAAAATGCAACCCCCGAAGCTGCGGTAACCTCACCATTCGCACGTCAGGAGAGGTAAATATACTTTGCGAAATAGGGCATCAGCATACAAGGCAGAGGTACATGTACATAGATATGATTTGATTCGCTGAGTCTCATGCATGACAGGTGCATTTCTAGCTGTTGGTTCCGGGGTGTTGCCAATTTGGGGAGTAATGGGGTTGGTTGGAGGGGGAAAATGGAGGGGCAGTGGTCAGAAGCTGAGCAAAGAGGGGGGAGAATTGGACGCGGTGAAGTTGGAAGTGCCCTCGGCGGCCGTCGCAGGTATCTGTACGGGCGTCTTGAACAAATTACCCCTAATAAGTAGTATTAATCTGTGTATGAAGTAAGTATATATACCTTTTTGTTTATAAAACTATCTCGGTGGTTGCTCGAAGACACTCTCATCCAGAGTCGAATGAACAGGTATAAATAGACAGCTATTTCCCACCTCAATCGCCACATAATTTTACCATTGCCTACAGACAACTACAACACAGACCGACTATTCTATATACATAATACTTTACCTTCTTATAGTTTAAGCATTACATCATACAGCTATGCCTCAATCAGCAAGACAAACACAATCAGTCAAGAGCATGTCCGTCGAATCTTTCGACGACGACTTCGTCATCGATGAAAGCGTGTTAGAGGCTCAAGAATATCTTCGTCAAAGGCGTAATACTGTGCTGCTTAGACACTTTTTTACACATTGGCTGGAAAGATCTTCCTCTAACACCAAGAGACTATCTACAAGCTCATCGACAGTGGGTTGATGTTGAAAAGCTTTTGCGTGAGTAGCAGTAATCATTAGTAGCTATTATGAACTGACTATCTCCACTAGGAATAACAATAACATTTCTATCAACGATGTATCATCTACCGCCGGATCTACACATTCAAATCTATGAAAAATATCTCTTATCAAATCTTTTTTTTAAAAAAAAACTCTTATCAAAAAAAAAAGGGCTACGGCTAGACACAGAATGGATACAGAAAAGGAAAAAATAAAGGAAAGGAAAGAACAAATAAATATGGTTTAAATATGTCTACGAGACTGGCATTTGGAAAACAGGACAAAGATGATACTTATCGTCAACGCGTTCAAAGAGAAGGGTAAACGGTACCAAGCTACAGGCGGAGCGTTTGAGCATTTTTCGCATGAAATACAGAAAACAAGGGACATTGGAGTCTAAGACGGACATTACATTCTTTAAATAGGTAGAAGTAGATAGAAATAGATAGAAATAGACAGTACATTCGTTTTAAAGGGAATATAGAAATAGATATCGCATCTATTTAGATATAGATATTGATATCGCATCTATTCAGATATAGCAACAGATATTACACTCCTTTAATATAGGTTGGTTTCCGTCCTAGTTTAGTTCCTCACTTCTTTCGTCACTTTAAGTACTTCTACAATATCTTTAGCAACGATTCTCAATTTCGGTTTCCCATCAAGCATCTGGTACACTGCATTCTCAAGCCCCGTACCGTCTTTTCGGTCCAATTCCGCCCTCTTCTGAGCAATAAACTCCAGCCATTCCCTCATCTGAACTTTTGCAGCGTTTTCCTCCGCAAAAGCCCGGAATAATTCCCCAATATCCCAGTTCTTTGCGATTTCTTCGGGGATTCCAATCTTCTGAAGCACATATAGCATTGTGACACCCATGGCCCAGATGTCGCCTGGCAAGCCGCGGCCGTGATTCTCGATAAACTCGGGGGGGAGATACCAAGCTGTTCCGATGTTCGGCTTTTTGCTTAAATGGCAAGCCGCGCCAAAATCGAAAAGTACTGCGCCGCGCTGAGGGCTGTAGGCGATATTGCCTGGTTTGATGTCATTGTGGGCTATTTGCAGATTTGCCAGATAAGAAAGTGCGGATGAAATATCGAGGAGGATCCTATGAGCATCGGATTTCGTAAAGGGTGATTGAATTCCGCGGTCGAGAGATAATGGGAGAAGTTCTAAATAGAGTGCAAACATACGGCCATCGAAGGCCTCCAGCGACACAATGTTTCTCTAAAAGGGATTAGATGGAAAGCTTTCAATCTCGTGTGTATGAATATGTACTTACATGTTTCAAATTTTCGAGTAGGATTTTCTCTGTCTTCCATTGACTAACGACTTGTGGAAGATCAAGGGCTGAGACACCATAGTACCTAAGGACTTTTACGACCAGCCGTTGATTAGGTATTCTAGAATGTCGACAGGAAAAGACAGAGGTATTGATTGTATGTCCTAGTTGCCTGATCCGTTGGAGTCGATATGATTCAGAACTGATATCATGCAGAGCTTCGACAGCAGCCGTCTCCCGATCCTTCAGATCCAGAAGTGGGACGGCAGCTTTGCGCACAATTTCTCGAGTAGATGTCGCATCAGCATCGGTAGATTCCCATTCTATTGTCAGGCCATTTGTAGATTGCGTCTCGATAGCTTCTGCCGTGGTGTTGTCTCCCAACCTCTGCCGCTTTGTCGGATTCTCAGCATCAGTATCTGCAGTTCGCTTTGTTGGCGATATATTTGCTTCGTAAATGGAGACATTGAACAATCTCTCATTTAGGAAAAACTCGAAAACATCATAGCCATCTGACCCCGGGTGTACTGCGACTCTCCAAATCCCGGGCCGGATCGATCGGCTTTCTTTCTCCTCGACAGCAAAGGAGGTGTAGGGGGTACCAGGTCTGAAAAGTTGTATGCTTTCGGACGAATGATTGACAAAAAGACAATCATCGCTCCCAGGATCATAAATTATCTGAAACCACAGGTTATTCAGCGTGGGAAATTGGATAAGAAAGTCCACGTCGTGAATTGTCTGGGGAACAGCGAAGATTCTTATACCACGGACTCTCTCTGGAAGAAGAGTCATTCCCCCCGGACAATTAGTCCACAAGCCACTGCCACGATTGTCGTGATCAGAGTGTATGAGAATTCGAGCATTTCCTGATCTCAGTACCGAATTTCTAAGAAGGGTGGTGATCTAGGTTATCTTATCCTCCTCCTCCTCCTCCTCCTCCTCCTCCTCCTCCTCCTCCTCCTCTTCTTCTTCTTCTTCTTCTTCTTCTTCTTCTTCTTCTTTATTATTCGCCAGAGATCTTTTGATATCCGCGATGCGTGGCTCGTCCTGCATTAGAGGGGACAGTGACACTTTATGCGGAAGAGACATGATACCAAGATTCTTTATCATACCACCTCAACAAGGGATTCTCGTCGAGATATGTATGTTTTAGTAGTCCAAAGGCAGGACAACCAGAACTCTTTGAGGGAATATATAAGCATCTTTATATACATAGTCTGTATGAACAGGTACGGAACATGGGGTTGTGGGTGTTCACAAGGTGCCAAGTGGCAGTCCTATCCAATCGATACCCAGCTCTGTAGATTTTTAGTCAAGTGAGACCTGCATCCCGTGCATCTCTTTGAAGGTCCAAAGGCAGATTGTTTGTATGACCTCGCTGACATTGGGCCAATCAACGAGGTGAGGCAATCAGGGTCCTTCATAGATGATTCTCACAAACCTCCCCTATGTACTCTGAGCTACTTTAACTCTAACAGGTCTGTGGACTGAGACAGTGAGTCCAAGCACTGGAGATGTTATGGCTCAAGTTTAGACAGGTACAGTGGTGTGAACAAAGAAAGCGTTCAGAGCTTCAAAGAGATAAGGTAGTCGCCGTGGTACACATGCGAAATAAGTTGGCGGCTATTAGCACACGGGTACCTGAGCCCTGAGGACATTACTATGACGTCCAAAGTACATACTTTGGTTGCCTCTGCCTGATTTTCTACAAACAAAGGTGTGCATCACATGAAGCCGATACCCGCAGGATATATGGGGAAAGATGCCGCCTGATGCGATGAGGACTCAAAAGAACTCTCTCACAACAGGTTGCTGAAGTGTGCCTGTTCGCAGACTGAATTAAGATCCACATGCATTGAGCCCCTAAGGTCCCAGCCTTCATCGAACAAAGAGTTATGTAGCGCTAGAATCTCGATTCCGGGCGCTAAAACTTGGGGGATTAAGCGCTGTACTAAAGAGTTAGTGGCCGAAATTGTGCTTCATGGCTTACTGACCGAACAAAGGCCCAGCTCATATATAGGATCCGTCCATGGATCCAATGGATGGAAGACGTCCACGGATAGCTTTCACTGAAACGCCCTGCAAACTCATGTCCACATGTCCAGGCCGACACTTAGCAAAATGACGCTATTCGAAGTTCCGGACGTGACTATGCAAAAAACTCGAAACGATGCTTGGTGCAAGAAAATCGGCGGCAAACATCTTGGTGGTCCTCGAGAGCTCTGGGGAAATTACTGGCGTCGATTCAACACCATGCAAATCCCGATGTTGGGCGAAGATGAATACTTCAAGACTGCAACAGCGATAGCGGAAGTTGCTACCAATGAAGCGGAATTTGAAAAGCTCTTCATTAAAAGGAATAAACAACGGGAAGAAGAGTTGTTAGATTTGATTAATGATATCACCGAAGCTACTGTATGGGATAAAGGCCGATTTCCATGCTGGGCTGCTAGACATGCAGCTCTCAATGCCGGCAGAACGGGTTGCTTTGAGTACTTCGTGTCCCTCTTACGGGGCAACGTTCTCGGTTGGGAGGCGGACAGGGCAGGAGATGATGTGTCGAATAACTCTATTGCTCACTTTGGAGATGAGGCACAAAAACCAGATGACGAAGAGGTGCAAGGCTCTAGCGACTATGAGGATTGTATCGACTATGCAGGTTCTATTGGCCATAAGGGTTCTCCTTTGCCTTATTCCCCCAGTAGTAAAACGCAGCGTTGGGGAGACACTGATCATTTCTACGCAGTGGAAGATCTTGAAGCTTATATTGAGTCAAAAAGAGAGTTAAAGGAGGAGCAAGACTACAGAGAGAAGAGAGCAAAAGACATACAGTTGGTACCGCCCTCCCTGATTGTTTCACTCGTTGGATGGAAGCTCAAACCTGATTAGGGAAATAAATTCGTCTGACGAGGAAGACATGGGCCATCATGGATATGGACGTCGGCTGTTAAAGGGTCCTTTTAGACACATCTCAGCAACTACAGCATCGCCAAACACCTCTTCTATAAAGCAAACTATTCCCGGAAACTCGAGGAAGCGAGTCAATTTTCATGAGGATGATGACGATCGTGAACATAAACGCCAGAGAACGCAAATCCCGGTGCCTACACTTCTAGGCGATGCTCCCTCTATACAAAGTGCCGTTGAAGGCTCGGTAAAGAGACGCAGGTCTGACGGCGATGAAGATACCATTGAAGATGATGTTGATCACAGACGCAAGCGCCAGAGAACGCAAAGCCCAGCACCTGCCGCGCCGCCTGTCGCCTCTTCTGTACGACAGCCCACTGTTGCAAAGTCTAAAAGGAGATCCGGAACCAACGACGGCGATGATGACAACAAAGGTAATCAGGAACGGAAGCGGCAGAAGATAGAAAACACGGCATCCGATCCGACTCCTCCCGTCTCCCCTTCAACAAAAGAAGCAGCCGATGGAAATGTGACCAACAAGAGACGCAGAGTCAGTGGTAGGCGCAAGTCTCGAGGGCAGAATTCAGCGTCGGGCGTCCTGAATCTCACTTCCGCAGAGGTCGGGCCACAGCCACTACGAAGGTCTGTACGAAGAAACAACAAGTCTACGCTCCATGAACTCGATCGTTGCGGAAACCCGCGGCAAATTCGATGAAGGCTGGTATGGGCTGAAGGGCTGGGACTCCGAGGTAAGAAGGACTAGAATTACGGACTGATGAGCGTTTCCGAGAACGTAGTCGTCATCCTAGCAGGGCCAGGTGCAGCGGCGTGGCTTGCGTGCAGTAACTAATGTAATTGACAAGTGCCGGAAGCTCAGCAGTCCTAGGTTCGGTTCAGCATCTCCAGCCTAGCCTCGAGATAGTATCTAGTGGTGTGTTGTTTGTCTCCAGGTTCCATGTTTATTTGTTTTTCTTTCACCTATCCACTTTCACCTATTCAAGTCAGGATATTGAGATACCTATAGCGACGTCATTGTAGATGTTGTCGTAATTCTCCTGCTGCATTTTAGAAAAGCATCTAGGCAAAAATGCTCTTATACACGAGTTTATTTCCTTGAAACAATAGAAAGGTGCAATACCAGCTGTGAGAGCTGATTCGATAGGTGCAGGGTACCTGTATGTGAGCAGACAGTTGTTGGCCGGTGAATCATCATTGCTTCAAAGCGACAGCACTCTTTCAGCTTTCGAGTAAAAACATCTCCACATGTCAATCTGAATTGAATGCATAAAAATATCTTGTCTGAAGGCGATTTATGCTGCGAAGCTAAAGTTTTTGACTTTCAACTGTCAAGCCCAAAGTGGGCGAAAGCGGCGATTTGATCTGCAAAGAGCGGGCGTGTGTCTGTAAGTTCGGGGTACCGTACCTGCAGCGTACGTTGACATTCTATTCTGCTCGTGTGCCACAGCATCAATTGGTTAATAACAGGGATCAAGCACAGATCCAAACAGGAAGCAATTGCACGCTGCGGACAAGGATAAAACTATCGCTAACCGTTGACGGGTTTCGGGTTTCTGCATCTTCCGACAAGGTGCTGAAACATACGTGTACTCGCACTGCTCCGTATATCCATACTCGCACAGACGCACGACAGATTGGTCCTTTGGTGGCCTAGCGGGCTTCTTTAGTTGCAAAAGGCTTCTTCAACGACTCCGTCATGGATGTTGGCACTAGACTAAGAAGCACAGAAACCCCACCTCGAATTCTCCTCTCCAGGGGGGCCTCGTCACATAATCTCGACAAGCTTCCCTGTCCTGTTTCGTCATTAGCCCAGACGGACCATTTCTTGCATCTTCTGGACGAGACTCCGTGTCCTCGGCCCCGATCAAGCGTCCCGTGCAAATTGCGCAGAACCGGAGACGGGGCTGTGAATAAGTTAGTTCCTGATCCTGATTTCAGGAGTCGGTCGGTACGGCGGGCGATGCTATTTATATAATCTCCCGTCTACTGCGGCATCGTATCATGCTGGAAACGGTCGCGCGACGACGACGACGTTCCGAGAGCTGTGATAGTTAAAAAGAAGCCCGCTGCAAAGATACGGAGCGGGGGATTTGCCTACCGCTTACTGGAACAGCTATTCACACCTCTTCACCATATTCGCACACTTTTCCTTTTTCCTTTCCATTTGCAACAAACTTCAATTCCCCATCGGCATCTGGATCAGCCGGTTCTGATCCGCCTTGTCCGTGTCTCACTCGGCCACAGCTATACCATAGCATTTGCGGCCAAGCGATAACAGAGGATGGACAACACCAGCACCAGCACCAGCAACACCGGAGGAGGCCTGGGCAAGCTTCTAGCCAAGCGCAGGCGGAGAGTCAAGACGGGAGGCCTAGAGTCGGATGCATCAGGACGTGAGGATGGCCGCGACTTTGCGCGAGACAGTGACGATGCGGCGTCGCTCAACGTTGCGGACGATGATGAAATAGACAGTCGCAGCTTCGGGTCCTACGAGTCGGGGGGCGCCGATGCGGACGGAGAGTCTGATCGGTGAGTATCATTGTCCTCTTTTTTTTCTTCTGAAATTCACCACGCACTTTGCATGCATCATCGCCATTGTCATTATCATCGTTGCTCAAGTGGCAAGCCCAAAGAAGATGACAGGTAGCGCAAGTTACAGGCCTTGCAGCCTTGCATGAAGCTCCACGGCCAATCTGCAGTTAATTTCACCTCCTTCTCCTTCTCCCGTCCCGTCACCTTTGCGCTCAGACTCGGACGCACGTCCTTCAAAGCGCCACACCAACCCAGCCTTTTTCTTCTTCTTTTCTTCATCTGCGCCATTTGAAGCATTTTGTTTGTTTATTCGTCGTCACTCGTTAAACCACGTTCTTTTTCGTCTTCTTCTACTTTTTTCTTCTCGCCCAATCATACGCTTCAGCTCTCCCTCCCTTTGCTCGTATTCGCACTTCCCGTGTCCTCATTCGCCTCTGCCCACGTATGCCGTCAACCCCCTCCATATCCAGCCATGTGCATTGCATTGCAACCTCAGATCTAACACCGAATCAGAAGCAGCTCTCGCCCCCCGCTAGCTCGTGCGACCACGACATCAGTTCTGGCATCTCCCATCGTGCAGGTCACCGACTTGGACCCTGACCCTCAACGCGAACGAGAACGACGCCCATCTCTTCTCTCTCGGCGCCTCCGCCGTGGATCCTCCAGGAGCACGTCTCCTAATGCGTCCAAGGAGGCTCTAAGCGAGATAGCTAAGCTCCCCGAACCACCAGCGGCGGCCAAGACAACTTCCTCCCCTGAGAAGCACACGATATTCTCGCCCTCGAGGCTCACGACTTCGGCTCGACCTTCCACGAGCAGCGACAATTACCGCCCCGTCATTGTGAATACGCCCCCCACGCCCGTCGAGAGAACAAACCCCCTCGCTCTACACTTAGACAAGAAACTACCGCCCGTCATTTCAGAGCCTGCATCAGCTGGGGATGCAACGTCCTTTTCCTCCTCTTCTTCTTCCCAGGGTATAAGCGCACATCGAAGAACCAAATCGGGATCTGCCAGCATCGGACCCAGCAAACTATCCAACATCACCACTGCTCCGCTCTCACCCACCCCTGAGATCGGCGAAGTCCAACCCCCGAACTCCGCAGGATTCTTCTCGTCTATGTTCTCGGTTGCCCAGAACGCTGCCAGCACGATTAGTAGCAACATTCAAGGTGGTGGCATTGGGATTGGAGGAAACAAGAGTCGGACGAATCAGGCGTCTAAGCCACAGTCATCCCCTGCCGCAAGCCAAGCAGAAGGTGACCGTGCAGAACCCCCACCATCCGAGGCTCAGTCAAGCACCGGAATGGATAAAAAGGAGCCAGCAGTTAAGACGATTGGTACTGGAGAACTCAGCTTGAGCCAGCTCGGTATTATGGAACCCTCAGCAGCCATGCCCGCCCTCGAAACGTCTCGATTTCCCGATCTCAACGACACTCGGGCGCGGTCCGAGTCTGCTCCAGCAGCAGATAGCCAACCCAGACTCGCAGACGACATCGTCCTCGACGAGTCCCTCAGCAGGCCCAGGTCGCTATTCGAAGCGGCCAATGGCGAGGAGGGTTCGCAGTCTGACCAGGCCGACGGTAAGGATGAGAAGGGCGACTCGCAAAGGAAACGAGGAAGCTCTACAGCCACCACAAATACGGTCGCGCCGCCGGCGCCAGCAGGCCCAGCTCCAAAGCTCACGGGATTCGCCATTGCTAGTAAAAAGAGGAACCGTGATTTCCACACATTCTTCAAGAGTGTACCGGATGATGACTACCTTATCGAGGACTATAGCTGTGCGTTGCAGAGAGAGATTCTCGCGCACGGTCGGTTATACGTCTCGGAAGGCCATCTTTGCTTTAGCAGTAACATTCTCGGGTGGACAACGACATTGGTCATGAGCTTTGACGAGATTGTATCCGTCGAGAAGAGAAGCACTGCCCTCGTGTTTAAAAATGGACTCATGATTTCAACTCTACATGCCAAACACATATTTGCTAGTTTCACTAGCAGAGATGCTACATATGACTTGATTGTCAACATCTGGAAGCTTGGCCATCCCACCTTGACTAGCACTCTCAACGGAGTTCGTCTGGAGGGCACCGGTGGTGACAAGACCGAAAAGCTTGACGTCGAGGCCGCAAGCCTGGAACCAGAGACGCCAGCCGGATCCGACTCAGAAGGGGACAGCGATGATGATGACGATGAAGATTTCTACGAAGAGGACAGCGATAGAGCCCCCGAGCCTCAGGTAGCAGACGCCACCAGCAACGGCGCAGACACCGGCAAGCCGAATAGGAAAGCATCCGGCGCTGTCGCTCCCAGTGCAGCTGTCGTTGATGCGGCGGCCGACGGGCAAGCCCCCGCAGCCGGCGCCGGATCGTTCCCGGGCCCCGCGACTCATGCTCCGACCGAGTGTGGCGACGCCGATACGCACTATGACAAGTTCCTGGCCGACGAGATCATCCCAGCTCCTCTGGGCAAGGTATTCAGCATGCTATTTGGTGAATCCTCTGCTGAATGGATGGGCAAGTGGATTACGGAAAACCAAAAGTGCTTTGATTTGCAGATGGAGGACAAGAAGGGCATGGGTCCAGACAGCCGCACTCGTGGCTTCACCTACATCAAGCCGCTGAATGCCCCAATTGGCCCCAAGCAGACAAAGTGTATTGTCACCGAAACCGTGGACAATATTGATTATGAAAAGGCAGTCAATGTGAGCGTGGCGACGCAGAACCCCGACGTCCCCAGCGGAAACATTTTCCGCGTCAAGACCAAGTACTGTCTCTCGTGGGCTGAGAACAATGCCACCCGTGTGCAAGTCAACTGTACTACAGAATGGAGTGGCAAGAGTTGGCTCAAGGGTATGTATTCTCTTCTTTTTATATAATTTTCTTGCTTTTCATTACAGCTTTACTAATACACCAATCTTATATAGGTACCATTGAGAAGAACGTCAACGAGGGTCAGGCCCAGTACTGCAAAGATTTATTTACAGCCCTGAAGGCGGCTGTCTCTGCCCGACCGCGGTCCGCTACTAACGGAAATGGAGCTGCAAAGGGCAAGAAGAAGGGCAAGAAGAGCAAGGCGCTGCAATCATCAACTGAATCCATTAGCCCAAGTGGACGCGCCAAGAAGGAAGAACCAAACTGGGGCCTATTGGAACCCGTGCGCCCGATTCTGGAACCTGTTGTCGATATCCTCAAACCGATCCTCACCGGCAACATCGTTTACGGGCTCCTCGTGGGGTTGTTGGTTGCGACTTGGTTTGGGTTTGGCCTTACGCCCAACAACAATAAGAGCCCCGCACCGTTTGGGCATGAACCCGCCATGCAGAGCGCATACCGTCTTGCGGCATACGACGAGATGTGGCGCCGGGAAGACAGCGAGCTTTGGGACTGGTTGGAAGAGCGGGTGAGCCTGGAGCGGCTTTCCGTAGAACGGTCGAACGCTCGCAGGCGAGAGGCAGACCCCCGAACGTTGGAAGACAAGCTGAGAGAAGAGCGCATGGACGAGCGGGAAGTGCAGGAAGCGATTCGAGTCACGGAGGAGAAGCTCAAGGTGTTGAGAGAAGTCATGGCGAGAGGCAAGCTGCTATAACAACTGCACGCCTTTGTAAGAAGAAGGATGCACCCTATTTCGTTTTTCACCATCTTTGTTCAGGTCACACACACATACAGCACAGTCACCGCATCCGACGCAGCGTACACATTACGGCATACATATCATATGTTTGAGCCCTTTCTTTAGTCAAAGTATTTTCCTTAGTTTATGTATATATAAGAGTACGGAGTATATTGGCGAGCCCAGCGCGGGAAATATCACAATTGTTTGCTATGTATGAGGGGTTGGGCATTTTTTCCTACTACTACCAGTGCTTGTGTTACAACGAGTTTGAGCTCGCTTCGGTTCAGTTTGTACATGGCATGTACAAGTTTTTTTGCAAAAAAAAAAAAAAAAGCCTTCTAGGTATTGATCATTTCAAATGTCTAGATCCTACGTCTAAAAATGTCTACCTGTTGCGAGACGATGTCACCACAAGAAACCTAGCGAGGTGAAGTATCGCCACTCGCTACTGACACACGTTATGAATCAAGTATAGTAGGCCGCGTTAGCCATGCGATGGTCTACGCGATGAGATTGTGAGTGATGGGCGGCGGTGATTTTTGCAACATCCTTGGTTAGATAGTCGGAATTGCGGTAATAGATCTCACTCTGAAGAGGCAACCGTTGCTAATACGGAATGGTTCAAGGGTTTGTTTATCTGATTTTCCTCAACCCACTCCGAAATAGTAAGCAGTTTAGTTCTTTGGGGGCGGGAATCGATTCACGGGTCATCGTCTGTGTGGGCTTATCGATTCACGGAGTCTTGGTTTGTTGTGGGTTCCTGCTCCGTCTTACATATGGGACTAGAGGCCCAAGTCAGCCTTGTGAAGGCTTGTAAGTTGCCTTGAAGTGGCTACTTTATTGCTGTAGTATGTTTTTTTTAGCGCGAAAATCACACGGCGCCACAGGATGGCATTTTTTGGTGTGTGGCTTGTGTGTAAGAGGGACTGGAACGGCTGTTTTTGCGTAATAGGGAGGTTTAAGAGTGCCTTGGGGTGGTGGTGCAAGGGCGAGAAGGATTCTGTGTTTCGGTGGTACCGATCAGGAACGCGAGAGAAGAAGACAGAAGAAAAAAAAAATTGGTGTGAGGTGAGGTTGAACAGGAAAAGAGAGAAGAGGCTAGACAAAATAAACACAATGGAAAAATAAAAATAAATTAATAATTAAAAAATTAGAAAATCATTTGCAGTGTTTGTGCTTGTTGGCTCTCAGGGGCTAAACATTCGCCCAAAAGGCCACACGTACAGTAGGCCCTGCAGTAGTAGCATCAATCATGAACTGCCAACACTGACAAACGCCGTGAGAAAATGGAAGCCCAAAAGGACAACAAGAAGAAAAGAAGAAAAAGAAGAGAGAAAAAAAGTCACCCCACTTGGTGAGTTGCCGAGTTGACGTGGCTTCACGTCGCAAATGCCAGCAAAGAGAAACGCCAAAGCACATGGACGGAGACACGGAGCTGGCCATGTAGCATTACATATGGCCTTAGCGGCTCGAATGGTACGAATTGTATGATTTTGGAGGTCACGACTACATGGAATTAAGGGGGAGCCGGGCGTGGCGATTATGCCCGAAGAGCGGTCACGGTTTTGGTTGTTTGTTAATTGGCGGTGGCAGCCCAGACAAGAAAGTTGGAGGCTCTAAAAAACGGTTGGGGGGAAGAGAGGGGATGGAGGCTCTTGTGTGCGTGCAGTAGGTGATTTTTTGCTCCCTGTATTTTTGGCTTGATGGTTGGGTAGTATCATGTTAGTAGTTAGTACGTAACCTGTATACGTGTGTTGAGGAAGTAAGGAGAAGTCAAAATAGAAAATGGAAAATAACAAGAACAAAGTGGGTGTGAAGAAGTCTCCGTTCGTGATCGAATCTGAGACAACAGACACCGAAAGCAGAAAGATGGGATACTGCAGAGACGTAATGATGGCAAATGAACAACAACGACGGCGTCAACGTCATTTTGCTGGCTGCATTACTTGCAAAGTACTTACTCCTGTACTTTACTTGTTTACTTCCCTGATCTGATGCTGGGCCCCAATGGTCAGATACTAGCGGCACTCTGCGCCTCAGCTTTATCTCTGCTTGTACCTGGATGTGGCGCAGCTGCCCCTCGGTTAAGCCCAGAGCAGAGCGTTCACGAGCAAAACTACTGGAACTAAGCCATCCAACGACCAAACCCTTTCTTACACTTTGCGATCCACGGCACGTAAATATCCCGGGCACTAACGGAGTTGGCGATGCTTGTCGTGATCAAATCAAGATGCCCAGAGATACCAAGCCCATGATGAAGATGAAAAATCGATAACGGCGGCGGTCCTCGTGATGCCCTCGTCATCGCAACAAGCCCGTCATCGCTGCTACTCCGGTGCCTTGCGTACGAGCACTAACACGATGCAGTCCCGGTCTCCAAATGGTACTTGGCCTCAAGCCACAGTCGGGGGGCCGATTTGGGATGCAGCGCGCAGGGATCAGCCTGGCAAAGACAAGAATTGGCCCATCAGGAGGATCCCTTGGTCCCCCCCCCTCCTCTTGGTCGCCTTGCGAATCGAGAATCAGCCGCGGAAACGGTGGGCATGCACCAAGCCGGCCCAGAGAGACCCCTGCGCGAGTCCTACTAAGCTTTGAAGCAAAGTCCTAGACCTCATTCGCCCGTGCTTGTAGGACCGTTGGCAAGCTGCCTCCAAGGCTCCAGCTCTGGCTCATGCTCATGCGATTAAAGAAAAACACCATGGACGGTGCCTGAAAGGTGGCCAGCTCGCCTCGACCTGCCCGTCTTTCTTACACTTTGCCACTTGTCTGTACTGATACAGTATTGGATCTTATTCAACCCCCCCGATTCAGGACCAATCTCCACAACAACGGCCCCTTGGTTGGGAGAAGCCTGCGTCTGTACCTTGCCCTACGGCACCTTACCCTTATGCCCGGGCCCGTTACGACCACCAAGCACAAGAGTCAAGGGCATAGCTACAGACCGCCATGGAGAACAAGAAAGTCGACGACCCTGGTGCCCTGG
Organism: Trichoderma camerunense; assembly: GCF_050948025.1. NCBI lineage: Eukaryota > Fungi > Ascomycota > Sordariomycetes > Hypocreales > Hypocreaceae > Trichoderma > Trichoderma camerunense. The sequence continues at coordinate 216,580 of NW_028145349.1, forward strand.
CCTTACGGCGTCTGGTCCGAAGCCCAACCGGCAGTCGTCTGGCTCCCAGGCGCTCGTCGACAAGTGCTTCATGTTCTTCCAGCAGCAGCAGCTGCTCGACATCTTCAGTGACTTCGTCAGTCGACGGCGAGATGCCAACTTCCTGTGTGTAAGTGAAGAAAGCCCTGTTGACGGAAAACCTCAAGGAGACGGGGGTTGGTTGGCCAAGACCAGGACAAAACGATTAGTTGATATCCTCGTTCTTCTCCTTCTGCTCCGCCTCGTCGCCTCCCTACTTTTTTTTCTGTCTTTTTTTTATCATGTTTTTTGTTTCATGTGCTACGTACTGACTCTCGGTTTTTTCTTGCTTGCTCCCCTGAAGCTCACGCAACACTTCGAGCGACGAGTGTGCCTTGTACAGGTTCATCGTATGGGCAGCCGTCAAGCGCAATGCCTGCCCCAAGATGACTTCCGAAGAGCGGCGGGAGTGTCCCTTGCTGCGCTGCCGCAAGAGGTTCCCCAACCATGAGCTCATGCTGCAACACCTGTATTCCTGCGACCACCTCGCCGGCGGAGAGTACTGGTGCTATGACTGCGAGAAGCCCGAGCAGCTCAGCGATGTCAAGTGCAGGCGCTGTCTGGGCCACCCGTCCAAGAGGAGAAAGATCATGACCATGGCCAAGAGCTTCTTCAGTTCGTTGGGCCACAAGCCAAAGTCTCACAGCCTGGCTCTGGTTGCGTCCTCCATGGGCATGGGCGGCTTGGGCGTGGGAGTGGGCGATGGCGGCTCTGGCGCTGGCGGGGGTGAAGACGAGCCCCCAAGCTACGACTATGTGCTCTTCTCGCCTCCGCCTCCGCCTCCCCAGGCCGAACTCTCCTCGAACGAGATACATGAAATCGGTTCGAGTGAGGTGCTGCTCCCCACTATCCCGGAGTGTGAGACCGAGACTGAGCCTATACCCGCCCCTGGGATGATCCCCTGTCTCCCCCCATCCACATTCCCCATCTCACCACCAGGCTCCCACCCGGGAGCCGTGCCGCTGCCATCGACTATGGAAGCAGACTTCATAAATTGGAGGCCTTCACCACCTTCCCCCCAGACCGTGGCACCTCAAAGCCTAATGAAGTCCAGCACATCACGGTTGGTCGATCGCCCAACGCTCCAGGTCAACACCCACCTGGACCAGTACCGAGGCCAAGGGAGACGACGCAGCAAGGTGCTGGCCCCGAGTTCCTCTGTCCGGTCCACCAGCAGCACCGACAGCACCGACAGCACTGATAGCACCGCCAGCTACAACATCTCGCCCATGTCGGGCTGGTCCAACGGATGGACAAAGACGTCCGGCTTCGAGTCTGCCTTGACGTCACCTGACGACCTCATCAGTCCTCAGAGCCTCCTGCCCGTCGGTCCCTTCTCGACAAACAACACCACTGCTACTACTACTAATACTGCTGACGGTACCACCACCTCGACGAGACCAATTCCCTTTAGCAACTTGGAGTTTGAGAATATGGTGGCCAACTCATGCCCATCAGAGCTTCCCGCCGACATTCCCATGTTTGACCTGCCCTCCACCATGGATTCTCAAAAGACACAGGCGCCCATGAGCTTGGACCAGGCCGCCTTCTCCTTCAATACCGATATTCCTTTCCAGCTCCCATTGGAACCTCAGCTACCCTCCACCGATAGTGTCGACTATGGCCTTCCACCGCCGCCGCCACCACCTCCTTCACAACAACAACAACAACAACAACAACAACAACAAACTACCCGTAACACTGAGCCAAGCCTCATGCAGATTACCAATTCCTCCAGCCTCACAACCACCACTCGTAATACCACGCAGTCTCTGGCCAGATCAGTCCATGACACGCTCCGCGAGCATGTTGCCGATTCAATCAGCAAGCTCGACGTCATTAATGAGAACCCCATCTTCATGCAGCTCAACCAGATGTCCCTCTCCTCCATCGCGGCTGTTGGTCTGGAAACCATGACTGAGATCCTGGAAGGCCGCCAAGCCTCATCGCCTCTGAACCTCATTTGCTTCGTCCACATCGTCTTCTCTCTATCTCTGGTGATCCACGAACAAGATGTCTCCAAGCACTCTGCTGCCATGTTCAAGCAAGCGTTGCTGTACAGCGATTGGTTCTCAGACGACGACAAGATATCATTCATCGAGGTTGTCTACACACTTTGGAAGCCCAGCCAAGTAAACGATGACGAGATTATTGCACTATTGAAGTCACCTAGTGCTGGCATGTCCAAGGGCAAACAGCCCGAACGGTTCCCTCAAGGATCGAGGTCTGACCCGCTGATACTGATTGCGGCTTACTTCCTAGATGGTACATTTGCGCACTCAATCCTCCCGTCCCGTTCCCTCTCTTTGCTCAAGATGCTAATGTGTGTATTTGTGTGCTTTACTACAGAGCTCGAGTACATGGCCATCAACGACAGCAGTTATACGGGACAAGCCTCTGAACTTGCCATGCAGCACCACAAAGACGGTCTCGGAGCTAGCCACAATTCACCGTTCGCCATTGCAGCCAGGTTTATGATTGACAACATCTTTTCTCATGAATACTCCCACTACCCAGGGTTTGAGCGCCGCATGGCAAGACTCATTGGCCAGATCAACTCTGGCGAGGTGGGAACCGTGCGTCGCTTGGAGCTAGAGCTGATGCAGGCCGGAAGGGTGAGATATAGAGCCACTTTTATTTTCCAAAAATACAGAATGCAACGATAACTAACCAGGGGTAACATCATCTAGACGTACCTACCTCCCGACGCATTCTTTAGCGAATATGTCGAAGTCGTCCGGCGGCAGACCGACTCGCTTTACACGCAAAGCCCGTTTTTCAGCTCGCGGTCGACGTACCACCGATGCGGCATCCAGCTGCTGATGAAGGAGTCTAACAGGAACCCAGTCATTGTGGAAACCGGAGTTGAGTCATCGGCGCCGTCTTCCGGAGCACTCAATGGAATCGTGGGCGTGGTACCAGTACCAAACAGCTTCGACATCGACTTTGGCTCAATGCTCGACTTCAATCCGGACCAAGGATTGGACGACGATGTTGCCGAGTCTGCGGTCATTGCCGGCGCCCCACTCGTGGGAGCCTCGCGGTGGACACCAGGAGATGCCGCATTTGTCACAGTCACAGCTCCAGACGGCACCGCCGCCATAGCCACGCCTGCAGCGCCTCGGCCTATGGACGCTGATGCGCTGCCGCTGGTGGACGATGATGCGCTGATATCCCCGATTGCATCGACGCCCAACAAGGCAGAGGCATCGGTATCGGCATCATCAACCAAGGTGGAATCCGACAGCTGCTGCAAGCTTTGCGGCTATCGACCCAAGGGTGACCCCCGGTGGTTCGTGGGTAGCATGGCCAAGCACATGAGGACGATTCACAGCGACAACCCCCAAATCTTCCGATGCCCCTACCCGGGCTGCACGAGCCAGTACAGCAAGCGCGCGGACAATTTGCGGCAGCACCAGATTGAAAAGAACCATTTCGTGGACGACGAGGAGAAGCAGGGACGGCGACCACGCAAACGGAAGCGTCCGTCAGACGGCGGCGTCGGCGGCGAATGATTTAACGCTCCTTTTCCCATGATTTTCTATTTTTTGCATGGCTTTGTTTGGGAATTTTCGTTCCTTTCCTTTTTTTTCTTTTTCTTTTTTCATACCCTGTCATTCTTGTTTTGTTTCTTTTCTTGGTTGGCCATTTGAGACATGTTTGGACATTTACATGAGCAACAAGAGCAGGCGAGGCGTATATATGGGAACCAGGCCAAAGACGCGATACAATGATTTGATATCCACGAGCATTAACGACGGGCGGCGTGGGTTACTCTCACACTCACATTCACATCCACATTCACATGACATACCGAGAGCGTTGTGTCGGTCAACCGGTGTTGTTGGGTGGCATTGGGCATTTACCCTGCAGGGGAACGGAGGTGACGTATGGGGTGCTGCCAGCGCAAGAAGCAGTCCCGTCTCTCTTCGATATACGATGTCTTTTCTTTTTCTTTTTCTTTTTTCCTTTTTTGTCGTTTACTTGATCATCTCTCCTACTCCTCTCTACCTCTTTCATCTCCTTGTCTACCTCTTGCGTATCTTTTTTAGTATTTCTTCTCGTTGCACTCCTTTTCAGCTTTGGATTTCCTTTCTTTTCCTTTATAGTCGGCAGAGATGCCATACTATTGAATTCGTATGCATATGCAATGCAGATCAGAAAGAGGATTAGTGTGGCAGCGCTGGAGTGGTCTGGATGCTGACGGGCCGTGTGGTCGAGCCGAATCCATGACTTGGCGAAGGGAGAGCGAGAGACAGAGACAGAACTGGCTTTTTTTTTTCTCTCTTTTTGGATTGCCAGCAGAGCTACAGTTTTTGTATGTACGGGGGGCAGCAGCGCAAGGTACTACACATGTACGAGTTTACGATACAGCCTATTATAGACGAAGCAACGGGTCTCTTGACGGATCGCACAACTCTTTTGCGAGTACAAGTACGTAGTACAGGCTGGAACAGAGCCAGCAAGTAGCAGTACCAGCGAAAAAGGTGAGACATGTCAGGCATCTCAGCTGGGGTCCACCGCATTTGCATGCCAGGGTTGTTTGGTCGCTTCGGATCGCAAATCCAGGCCGGAATCTCCCATCCAATTTTTTTTTTTTTTTTTCACACGGCTGGATCTAGCAGGTGACCAACAAGTTTCGAGTTTCCCGCTTCCGCTTTTCTGCTTTCTGCTTTTCTGGGGGCCCTGGGCGCGGGTAAAAGGCGCGCTGAGTGGCGGGAACTCGAAACTTGACACTGTGTCTCTGCGGCGCTTGTGAGATTGGCACCCCAATAAAAGGACGGAGCAGCATCTCGCGGTGGGATTGGGCGAAGAGGCTCACCCCATTAAAAAAGCACGAGCAACTCACTGTTGGATTGGACAGAACGCCATTAAAAGGACGGAGCAGCTCGCGGCGGGATTGGGCAGAGGCTCACGTAAGTTTTGGCGGGCTGACATCACATGGCGCAGGCGCAAGGTGGCCAGGCGGACTTTGGACGAGGTGATTCGACGGCGGATTTTGTGTATGGGATGGGATGCGAATGGATGCGTGTTCTTCTGTGTGTGCTATACTTGGCACGTTGGCACGTACGGTATGAAACGAAGGTACAGGTAACCTGAAGGTGAGGTAGGGGCTGGGATGCGAGGTATGACGACAAAGCACAGCAACGGCCCTGCATGGTGGCCGGATCAGAGACAACAGGTAGCGGTACTCGAGACGGTGGCGCTACCGGCATGCCAAGTACAGGAGGACGCAATACGGAGTACCGACCGCCCAGTGCTGCAGTGCTGTACAGTATCAGTAACTCGTGTGCTACCCGTACACCTCAGCTTGGATACCTGGACGGAGGATGTCGAGGGAATCTGAAGGATGATGGAGGGGGGGAAGATGGAGATGGAGATGCGCGTTCGATGTGGCGGATAGATAGGGCTGAGCAGCATCCCGTTTGCTCGATGCCGGACCCTGAACCTGACCCGACCTGACCTGAAGCGATGTGATGCTCCGAGCGGAAGGACAGGGTTAGTACAGTGGGAGTCTGGAGGTTTTGTGTAACCGATGTCATCACAGCAAATGGATCGCATGGATGTGGATGTACGAGCACTGAAAAGAGACTTGGAAGGGTACTTCGGGGCTAGGTAGCGGTACAAATCACAGGCAGCAGCTGGGGGGGCAGTGCCGAAGGGAAAACGCAACCCCTGTTACTGCTGGCGAATTGGGCGTGAGAAACAACGGACGGGTTCTGCCCGCCCAGCCCATAATAAACCCAGCCCATCGCAAATCCATGCCAGCGCCTGTGCCGGCCAGGTAAAAGGCAAAGAGCAGAGAGGAAAAAAGTGACAAAAAGAAAAGAAAGAAAAATTCTCAGCGCTCAGAACCGAAGGCTCAGTCAGCAGCAGACGGGAAGAAGAAGAGCAAAACTTTTGCCCCCATCGACTAGATCTTGCTTGACATCAACCCCCCCCCCCCTCTCCCCCCCTCTTCAAAACAAACCCCCTCTCCCAACCCCCCAAGGTTCCCCAAACGCACACCAGCAGTTTGCCTGCTCGCACTTTTTTTTTTTTTCTCTCTGGTCATTCTGCCCACACCTCCTACCCAGCGCGCACCTCCACGCTTTGCACGCCTCTGCCAGCCCCATTAACGACACCCCCGAACCAGGATTCCGGGTTTGCTCGATAGAAACGAGGGACGGACAGGAAGCACAAGGACGAAGGACAACGTCGAGATCTCAAGATCCAAGATCCAAGGCGCTGCGCTGCAGAACGTCGGTCGTCGACGCTTGACCGTCGCGATCGATCGATCGTAGAGCCGCGACCGGTCCGGCTGACGACGACACGCCCTGACGCCGACCGGGCCGTGCTTCGTGCTTGTCGTTATTTTTTATTTTGTTATTTATTTTTTTAATATTTTTTTTTTTCGCGACTCGAGGCGACTGACTGACCGGTCTCTCCTCCGACCGACCACGAGAAGCCTCATCATGGCCAACCTGGGCCAGTCCGGGCCCAATCCCCACGGCCTGAGTTTCCCCCAGTCGTCCTTCAGCAGACGCAACACCGGCTTTGCTCCCGCCCACCCGAACCAGCCCAACAAACAGTCTCCGGCGCCTCAGGCGGCCTCGCCATACCAGTCGCAGGCATATCCGCCGCAGCAGCCGCCTCAGGGCTACCCTCAACACCTCTTCAACACGCCGGCGTCGGTCAACGCAAGCGTCGCCAATGCCTCGTCGCGCGCGCCCAACATCCACGTCCCCAATGCCCTGCCGCGACAGCAGCGCGCCGCTCCGGCGCGGCAGCAGATGCAGGCCCAGCCGAACCCGCCGCCCATGCTCTTCCCGACGTCGATGAGCCAGCCTGTCGCACACGACTCTATCCTCTCTCACCAGCACCATCCGCAACACCACCCGCAGCACCCGCAGCAGCACCCGTCTCAGCAGGCATTGGCCGGCCATCCGGGGCACGCGCAGCAGCAGCACCACCAGCAACAGCAGCAGGCGGTTCAGCAGCAGCAGGCAGTACAACAGCAGCAGGCTCAGCAGGTCCAGCATCACCCGCAGCAGCAACAGCAGCAGCACCATCAGCAGCCGCACCATCCTGCCTACGCTCAGCACCCTCAGGCTCACCAAGCGGCTCATGCCTCTCACCAGACACATCAGACGCACCAGACACACCAGGTACCGCAGCAGATTCAGCAGCAAGCCCAGCACCAGCACCAGCAGGAGCAGCTTCATCATATACACCCGTCCCGCTCCCAGCAGGCGGCACAGCAGCAGCAGCAGGCGCAACAGCAACAACAGGCACAACAGCAGCAGCAACAGCAGCAACAGGTGAAGCAGCAGCAATCTTCGCGACAGCAATTGCAAATCCCACAGCCTCAGGCTCAGCAGCCGGTGCAGCAGCAGGTGCCACAGCCGGTTCCGCAACCAGTACAGCACCAGGTCCAACAAGTGCAACACCAGCAGCAACAACATCAAGCTCAGCAGCAGGTACAACAACAGCAGCAACAGCATCAACAGCACCAACATCAGCAACAGCAGCATCAACAACAGCATCAGCAGTTACAAGCTGCTGCTCAGCAGCCTGAACCCATTTCTCAGCAGCAGCAGGATAACCATGCGGGAGAAGACTTGGATATGGACGGTCAACCGGATGGAGACGATGACAACAGCACCCTGGCGCCGTCGAAGCTGATGAATGATCAATTGGCAGCCACTCAACCTTTGGGAGAGATGATGTCACCGCCTCCCGAAGGCGGCAGTTATCCCACGCTCGAGGCCGTTCAAAAGGCCGTCTTGCGCTACTGCACTTCGGTGGGCTATGCCATCGTCATCGGACGATCCAAGAAGACGGTGCCAGGCCTGAAAAAGGTCCTGTTTGTCTGTGACCGGGCCGGCAAGCCACCAAGCCGTGTTAGCCCCGAGTTCAGAAAACGTAAGACATCGTCGAGAAAATGCGACTGTCCCTTTGGCTTCTTTGCTATTGAGCAGCGAACTCAATGGACTATCCGCTACCGGCCGGACCCTTCGCATTTGCAGCATAACCATGGACCGAGTGAGAGTCCGTCAAATCATCCTGCGGCTAGAAAGCTTGACAGTAAGATGGTTGCCGCTGTGAAGCAACTAAAAGATAGTGGTTAGTATTCATCTCCAAAAAAAAAAATGCTGAAGAATGATGGAAGTGGAAAGGGGGAGAGGCGGAAAGGCCTGTTGGGCAGAAATTCTCGCTAACCGATCCTATGTGTAGGTGCAGGCGTATCTGAAACACTGCAGATTCTCCAAACTGATAATCCTGACTGCCATTTATTACCGAGAGACATTTACAACGCGCGGGCTGCCATAAACCGTAATCCGCAGAAAGTAGCCACGGGCCTGGCGGAGAACCGGCCGGCCATATACACCAAGCCGTTGCAGTCGCCCGAAGACCGCATACGAGCCGAGCTGAGGCGGGAGCTGGCCAAGGCTCGCGAAGACTTGAAGAAGATTGAAGAGGAGAAACAAAAAGAGATTGACGACCTCAAGGCCAAGATGGCGGAAAAGGACAAGCTGATAGAAAAGTTTGAAATGTTTATCGACATTTGTAACGGCAGAGTCATTCTGCAGAGAGAAAGGCTAGCTGGTCCTGAAGGCGGCGCGGCGGGCGGTGGCAACCCGAGTGTTTAAGCCTCGTCTGCTTTTGCGTTTGCCTGTTCCCCCTCCTCCTCAACCCCCTCCCCCTTCTTCCCTCCTCCTGGCGTATCGGTCTTTGAGATATACATTAAAGGGGCACACTGGAGAGCAGTCGGTCGTTCCGGTCTACGGAGTCTAAAGTCTACATACGGAGAGGCGTTAAGAAACGGTATGGTGTGCTGGTTTTCCTCATTCATTTATGACCTTTTTCTGTGTCTTTATGCAAGTATATGACGTTGTGGATTCGCTTTTCTTTGCTTTTCTTTTTCTTTTCCTATCAGAGGAGGTGGATTCATTTCCGACCTGTCCAGAGACTTAAATCAAGAAGGCCTTTTTTTGCATTGAGGTCGTTTCTTTTTCTTTTTTTGTCTTGTTCACTTTTTACTTTATCTGCTCTTTTTCTTCTTCTTTTTCTTTTTCCGTTGGGGCGTCAAATATGTAAACCTGGTCTTGAGGATGATGAAGGGGGGGACTATGTTGATGGATAAGCAAGGTAGTTTTACGTTGGTAGAATTTACTTGAGGGTCAATGTTTGAATGATGAAGTAAATGCTTTTTTTTTTCTATGTGGACGTGGCCCTCTTGCTTCTTGGACTTGTTTTTTGCTCCCTCCTCTTTGTGATTTGGGTGTGATTTCGTGGGATGGTGAATGAATGCGTACATATGCACTGTGAGTGCTGATATTGGTCCTACCTGGCTATCTATATAACCTCAATTTATATGCATACCTCTAATTGGTATTTCCCTATTGAGATGAGAGCCACATATCTCATGTACACAAATCCTACGACCCTGTAACGTGGTACAGCTAATATGCACGTACGTAGCGTTCCAGAAAATAAAGATGGGAACGAGGTGGAGTGTTAATATCGAGATACCGAGATAAAGACGCTGGTTGAGTCGAAAAGGAGATGTGGCGTGGCCGTATGGAAATGGATTTAGTAGTGAAAGGGAGGGTGTGGTTTGCGGTTTTATTTCTGCATGGAGATGTGGTGTCGAGTTACCCTTACCCGGTAGACGCACCCCGTGTGGTTAGGGAATTTTTTTTTCTCAGGGGAGGTGTGTGAATTTTAGGGGACGGGAGTTGCGGGATGGTATGGAGGTAAGGTAAGGTTGGGTTTAGGTTTGGTCTTTTGGTGGCCCGGGGTGGTTTTTGTTTGTAGGTGAATGATACCTCTGCACTGGTGATTTTTCTTATAGAAGGAGTGATAGAGAGGAGGGGTTTGAGACGGTTTATGTGGTGTTAATTGGGAGATGAGATAGCTGATGAGATGAGTATTTTGGATGATTCTTGGATGATTGGTGAGGGATTCCACGTATGAGGAGACGTTGCTGGGAATAGGGAGTGATGGAATAGTGTTATGGAGATTGAGCTCTACTATTAGTTGCCGTCCACTAAAACTCTTGGTATAGATATCAGGAGTACAGTATATCAGATGGATGCATGTATTGGTTCATGTACCTGTACTCGATGATAAAGTGGTTCAACTTCAAACCTCAACTACGAGTAATTGCCTGATGCTCACTCAACTGGGATCTTCTCTACATCAACGCCTTTTCTGGTTTCCATCCACAAAAAAACTAAAACACCAAAACAATGGCCCTCAAAACGCCACGCCTCCGGCCAATCAGGCACGCATTTCAACCTTGCTCCCACCCCCACCCGCGTGCGCTGGCAGCTTGTTGTCCCACCGCCTGACGATTGATTGATTCACAGCGACTACAGCAGGACTAGCACTGGACATGGGAACTAGGGGTCCCTCCGTTTGGGTTTGGGCTTGGTTTGGGGTCGAGCAAACCGGAGGTTGGGGCCATTTTAGCTTCAGTTCGACGGCTTGTGCCTGTGCTTGTAGCGCACTTTGCATGTACTGTAGTGTAGCTGCTACTGTACGGGTGTACCTTTTTGTGGATTGGACTGGATCAGATGCATGTTTCTGTCTTTGTGCGGTGAGCCTCCTATTCGTTCTCTCAACCGGCACTTCAGTTTCTCTGCTTCTTCTCACGCATTGTCTTGTTCATCTTTTCGTTTTGCGATTAACTCTGAACCCCTGCACAGACCAACGTCGATTCTTTGCTCGCTTGTGACAGAGCGAGACCCCGGAATCTCGGAGTGTTTCTGTGTCGGTGTACTCACACTGCGGTACCTCGAGCTACTTTGCCAAGGTACGAGCTCAACGTGCAGCGGCGCCACGCCTGCATCTCTCCTTGTGAAACCTCCTGCTTTGTACTCACGACAGCTCCCAAACTGCACGCGAATAGCATCTTTTCCCTTACCTACTGCTTGTACTTCTTTTTCCCCCTGTCGAGCTTCCTTGATCCCGTTCCTCTGCCTGAGCCCCTCTCCACACAACCCCTGGCCAACATTCCTTCTAGCCCCCCGATAAACGAGCAAACGAGCGACCTCGACACCCCACCATCGAAACCTATCCCGAACCCGACGTCTCTGGAGATGACCGGCTTCTCGACATAGAAGCTCCCTTTGTCCCCTTCTTTTTCTCGGTCTCTTCCACAACTCGACGCTCGCGCCATGGAAGTGACCTCGGCCAACGCCCCGAGCCTCGGCGCCTCCAACGGCAACGGCGTCTCTGTCCCAGCGCCCTCGTCGCCCTCACCGACGCCGACGCCATTCCCGACCATCGAGCCCGAACGCGTGGTTGACCACCTCGCTGCCATATGCGAGATTGCCCTGGGCGCATCGCGGAGCGACCTGGAGCTGCCGGGCAACCTGCTGCACAAGGCGTCGTATGCAGAGACCATTTCGCGGTGCACGCGCTTTGCCAACGATACGCTCAATGTGCTGTATATCCAGAAGGACGTGGTCCAGTCCGGGTCGCTGGAGAACGGCAACGAAAACGGAGACGCGGGCGAGAATGGCAATGGCGTTGCTGGTGAGGATTTCTGTACTTCTCTCTCTTCCCCCGACTCCCCCATTTCCTTGTTGTTGTTTTCTTATAGCAGCTTTTGTTTTGTTTTCTTTGACTGACGTTTGTGATAAGCTCCCTCTACCTACGACTACACTCTTTCGACCGAAATCACCTCTACACCTACTACCGTCGCCACTTTGATTTTGCTCAAGGCATCGCAAGCGATTGATCCTTCTCGTCCTCTTACCTCTCAGATATTTATTACTAATCTACCTGGTCCTGCCTCCCTTAATGCCGCCTCGGGAGAGCAGGGCGTTGCACTCTCCCCGTGGGAGGTGCTTCATTCTCAAGTCCACCATGCCTTGGTGCCATACTTTGACGCAAACAGCAAGAGCCAGCAGCTGGCCAACGGGTCCAGGGGGCGAGATGTCGATGCGAAGACGGGTATTCCGGTTACCAAGAAGCGGTTGAACGACTTGGAGCTGAGTTTGCTCCATCTGCAGCAAAACGTCGACATCCCCGAGATTTCTCTGGCGTTTCACTCGCTTATTCAGAATGTCCTCGATGATGCCGAGGTCACCCAGACGAAGCCCTCCATGGAGGCGATTCCGAAGAATCTTTTACAAGACAGCAGTTTTCTCAACAAGCTGCAGGCCAACGTCAACACCTGGATCAAGTCCATCCAGGGCATTACCAAATTGACAAAAGAAACATCGTCCAACGCCGTTCAGGAGTTTAGCACCGCTAGCCAAGAGGTCAACTTTTGGCTGTCCATGGAGTCTGCGCTGGAGGGTATTGAGGACCAGCTTAGGAGCGAAGGTGTCCTCCTGACACTCGACGTATTGAAGCATGCGAAGCGTTTCCAGGCCACGGTCAGTTTCGTCGCCGATACGGGCCTGAAGGAGGCCAAGGAAAAGGCGCAAAAGTACAACCAGCTGATGCGCGACTTTCCGCTCGACGAGCTGCTGTCTGCCCCATCTTTGCTCAAGGTGGAGGAGGCCATTACTCAGATCTTTGCTCACTTGATGAAGAAGCTGAGGGTGTGCCCGTATCCTATTCGGAGAGCGCTGAGCTTGGCCCAGGCCATTTCGGCGGATCTGAACGACGTGTTGCTTCGTTTGCTTCCGGGTACCGAGCTGGTCAACCTGGGCTACCCAGAATTTCAGAATGTCATGCGAACATGCGACAGCATTTTCGTTGCCTGGGAGGACAATATCAAGGAGTTTACGCACCTGGCTCGTATGCTCATCATCCGCAGAAACGAAAAGCGTATTCCCATCAACGTTGAGAAGAACCACTCTGAGCTGGAGTCGCGAATCAAGTATGTCAGCGCATTCCGAGACAATCACGAACAGCTGCAGAGGACCATTGTCAACGTTTTGGGACCAAAGGCCATTATCCCCGGCGTTGTCGACATCACTTCCTCCTCTGCCAACCCCACTGCTACTGCTGGCGCCGTCATTGAGGAAATGGGCGATGTAGATGCAGTTGAGGAGGTCAAGCGCGCCTGGGAAGCCCTGCAGAATGTCGATCTCTTGGATGTGACGGACCAGGGCAAGGAACGGTGGGCACAGGCCGAAAATTTGTACAATGAGCGCACAACACGAGTTGAAAACTCCATCATTGCGAGGCTGCGTGACCGCCTTGCCACGGCCAAGACTGCCAACGAAATGTTCCGAGTCTTTTCCAAGTTCAACGCCCTCTTTGTGCGGCCCAAGATTCGTGGTGCCATCCAGGAGTACCAGAACCAGCTGATGGATCACGTCAAGCAGGCTATCAATGGCCTGCACGAGAGGTTCAAGCAGCAGTATGGCCATTCTGAAGCCCACGCCATGGCGCAGCTTCGCGATCTCCCACCAGTCTCGGGTGCCATCATTTGGGCCCGTCAGATTGAGCTCCAGCTTGACGGATACATGAAAAAGGTCGAGGCCGTTCTTGGACCCGACTGGACTCTACATGCCGAGGGTCACAAACTCCAGGAAGAAAGCGAGCTGTTCAAGAATAAGCTGGACACGGGCAGGATATACGACGCTTGGCTGGCTGATGCCAATCGGCGCAAAATCTCAATCGCTGGTCAGCTTTTCAACATCAACCGAGTGAGGTCTGCGGGTGGTATCCTTGAGCTCAATGTCAACTTTGATCCTCAAATCATCACCTTGTTCAAGGAGACCAGAAACTTGACTTGGCAGTCTTACCTGGTTCCCCATGCGGTGACCACCGTGTCCAAAGATGCCAAGAGAGTGTATCCTTACGCCGTTAGTTTGATGGAAGGTGTCCGAACTCTGTCCCAGACGCTGCGGCAGATATCTACAATGGGCGAGGAAGCTATCCTCCTCAACGGATACAAGAACGAGGTGTACAAGCTCATTGGTGATGGTGTCCCGCTGAGGTGGGAGTCCTTTGTCAACTCACACGAGCTCTTTTATGCCGATCAGAGGCAGATCCGCCCCTTGCTTCCAGGAAGCACCGGATTTGGACCGGCCAAGAATACGGAGAGCAAGCATGGCATGTTCATCTGGGGCTTCTCAGCAGCCGTTTCCGTGCTTCAATCAAAGACGGCCACCCTTAATTCCATCTACGCTACCATCGAGCAAGCTCTCAAGGACCTCAGCGGTTGCCCCTACGATGCTGCTGCTTTCCAGTCTTACCTTGATACTATCCAGGGCGCTGTTGATCAGCTCAACTTGGAACAGTATGCCAACTTGGACTTTTGGGTGCGTGGTGTCAATCACAAGGTCCAGACCATCCTGCTGGAGCGTCTTTCTACCGCTGTTCAGGCCTGGATAGCTGCTTTTGAGCAAGATGTCACCGAGGAAGACAGATGGAAGCAGTCCAAGGAGGACGATGGAAAGCAAGATGGTCCAACCATGAAGCGCCTCATTCTTGAGATTACCATGCGCAACCAGGTCATCTATCTTGACCCGCCGTTGGAGTATGCCAGAGCCAGCTGGTTCCTCCATCTCCACGATTGGCTGGGCATTGTCTGTAACCTGCGCAAGATCAAGGCTACGCGATACCAGATGAGCCTCAACACTGACGCCCAAGAAGAAGCCCGCTTCACCGACCTGCCTTCTCACTGTGCCGATATGCTTCACCGTGTTTACCTGTCTGTCGAGAAGAAGCTCAGGGAAGTGAGCATCTATGTCGACAAGTGGCTCCAGTTCCAGTCTCTTTGGGACCTTCAGTCTGACCAGGTCTACGATATGCTCGGTGACCACCTCCCTCGATGGCTCGAATGTCTCCAGGATATTCGAAAGGTCCGAACGACTTTTGACACGCAAGAAGTTAGCCGCTCGTTTGGCCACATCACCATTGACTATGACCAAGTCCAAACCAAGGTGAATGCCAAGTACGACCAGTGGCAGCAGGAGATTCTCATCAAGTTTGCCAACCGACTGGGCAACCGAATGCGAGATATTAACGCTGAAATCGAAAAGGCGCGAAAGAACCTCGAGGGCCAGAGCTCAGACACCTCATCTACTGCGGCCGCCGTCTTGTTCATCACCGCGGTGCAGAGCTGTCGACGCAACGCAAAGCTGTGGGCGCCAGAGATTGACATGTTCCGCCAAGGACAGTCTACTTTGGTGAGGCAGCGCTACCCATTCCCCAATGACTGGCTCCACATCGAGCAGATTGAAAGTCAGTGGGAGGCACTCAAAGAGATTTTGGAGAAGAAGTCCAAGATTATGGAGGAGCAGTCTGATGCTATGCGGGCAAACATTATTGCTCAAGATAAGCTGATAAATGAGCGTATCAATGAGATTGTGGCCCAGTGGAACGAGGAGAAGCCTGTGTCTGGAACTATCCAACCCGACGTCGCCTCTGCAACTCTGACCACCTTTGAGACTCGCATCACGGCTTTGCAGGAGGAGTTCCAGCAGGTCATGAAGGCAAGGGAAGCTCTTGACATTCCCGGCAACAATGACAGCATTTTGGAAATCACTCTGGAGGAAGTTCGTGATTTCCGGTCTGTTTGGTCCAACCTCTCTACCATTTGGACGAGTCTCAACGAAACCCGAGACATGCTCTGGACTGCTGTTCAGCCAAGAAAGATTCGTCAAAAGGTTGATGACTTGATCAAGAGCACAAAGGATATGCCTAGTAGAATGAGGCAGTACGCCGCTTTTGAGCACGTTCAGGGAGTCTTGCGAGGCTTCCTCAAGGTCAACAATATCCTGTCTGACTTGAAATCCGATGCTATTCGCGAGCGACACTGGCACAAGATTTACAAGCAAATTAAACCCCAGAAGCGCTTCTCACCTAGCTCCATGACTCTTGGTGATGTCTGGGATCTCAACCTCACTGCTACCGAAGTCATCGTCAAGGACATTATCGCTCAGGCTCAGGGAGAGATGGCCCTTGAAGAGTTCTTGAAGCAAGTCCGCGAGACGTGGCAGAACTATGCTCTCGAGATGGTCAACTACCAAAACAAATGCAGGCTTATCCGTGGCTGGGATGACCTTTTTGCCAAGTGCAGCGAGAACTTGAACTCTCTCCAGGCGATGAAGCACTCGCCTTACTACAAGGAGTTTGAAGAAGATGCGGTGGCGTGGGAGGACAAGCTGAACCGCGTCCACGTGCTCTTCGACGTCTGGATCGATGTGCAGCGCCAGTGGGTGTACCTTGAGGGTGTCTTTACCGGAAACGCGGATATCAAGCACCTTCTTCCTATCGAGTCTGGTCGTTTCCAGAACATCAACAGCGAATTTTTGGCTGTCATGAAAAAGGCCAACAAGACGCCCTACGTCCTCGACGTGCTGAACATTCCTAACGCCCAAAAGTCTTTGGAGCGTCTGGCTGAAATGCTGAACAAGATCCAGAAGGCTCTTGGTGAATACCTGGAGAAGGAGCGTGTTTCTTTCCCTCGATTCTACTTTGTCGGTGACGAAGACTTGCTGGAAATGATTGGTAACAGCAACGACACCCTGCGTATTGCCAAGCACTTCAAGAAGATGTTTGCTGGGTTGGCAGGCCTCATTATGGATGACGAGGGAGTCATCTCTGGCTTCACCTCCAAGGAGGGCGAGGCTGTCACACTAAACAAGGAGATTTCCTTGGCAAAGACGCCTAGAATCAACGACTGGCTCGCGCTACTGGAAAATGGAATGAAACAGACGCTGGCTGAGCTGTTAGCGAAGGCCGTGGAGGAATATACTCCGATTTTCGAGTCTGAAAACATCGATCGGGAGGCTCTGGTTACTTTTATGGATGCGTTCCCCAGTCAGATTGTTGTCCTCGCAACACAGGCTGCTTGGACGACGGCTGTCGAAAATTCGCTTGCTGCTGGCGGCCAGACATTGCAGACTCTTTTTGAGAGAGAGGTGCAGGTTCTTCGCGTCCTTGCGGAGACTGTTCTGGGAGACCTCGAGGTCATCCAGCGCAAGAAGTGCGAACAGCTGATTACCGAATGCGTTCACCAGCGAGACGTGATTGAGAAGCTGGTCAATGTCAAGGCTGATAACGCCGGCCACTACCTTTGGCAGCTCCAGATGCGCTATGTCTACACTCCCGAAGGCAACTTCCTCACTCGTCTGTACATCAAGATGGCCAATGCCAAGCTCAACTACGGCTTTGAGTATCTCGGTGTCCCCGACCGTCTCGTTCGGACTCCCCTTACCGACCGATGTTTCCTTACACTTACCCAAGCTCTCTGCCAGCGGCTCGGAGGTTCGCCGTATGGCCCCGCTGGTACAGGAAAGACTGAATCCGTCAAGGCCTTGGGTGTCCAACTCGGAAGATTTACCCTCGTCTTCTGCTGTGACGACACTTTCGATTTCCAGGCCATGGGTCGTATCTTTTTGGGTATTTGCCAGGTTGGTGCATGGGGCTGCTTCGACGAGTTTAATCGTCTCGAAGAGAGGATCTTGTCTGCTGTTTCGCAACAGATTCAAAACATCCAGCTCGGTCTGAAGCAGGGAGCCGAAAACGACAAGTCTCAGATTGAGCTTGTTGGCCGACAGCTTCGCGTCAATGAGAACACGGGCATCTTCATCACCATGAACCCCGGTTATGCTGGTCGTTCTAACCTGCCCGATAACTTGAAGAAGCTTTTCCGAAGCGTTGCCATGTCCAAGCCCGACAAGGAGCTCATTGCCGAAGTCATGCTGTACTCGCAAGGTTTTGGCCAGGCCAAGCGGCTTTCGAAGCAGACGGTGCCTTTCTTCGACAAGTGTTCAAAGGAACTGTCCAAGCAAGCCCATTACGATTTTGGTCTTCGTGCGCTCAAGAGTGTTTTGGTCAGCTCTGGTGGTCTCAAGCGTTCTCGTTTATTGGGTGATGGCGATCTCGGCGCTGAAGAGATTGTCGAGCCTGAAATTCTTGTGCAGAGTATTCGCGAGACAATTGCACCCAAGCTGATCAAGTCGGATGTGGACATTATGATCAACATTGAGGAAGACTGCTTCCCTGGCGTCCAGTACGTGCCTGCAAACTTGCACGCTCTGGAGGATGCTATTCGTACGCTCGCTGCTGAGCGCCAACTCGTGGTGACGGATCTGTGGATGACGAAGGTGCTTCAGCTGTACCAGATTCAAAAGATTCACCACGGTGTCATGATGGTTGGTAACTCCGGTACGGGTAAATCAGCCGCCTGGAAGCTCCTGCTTGATGCTCTGCAAAAGGTGGAGAATGTCGAGGGCGTTTCTCATGTCATTGACTCCAAGGTCATGTCCAAGGAGGCTCTATACGGTAACTTGGACTCTACCACTCGTGAATGGACGGACGGTCTCTTCACCAGCATCCTGCGTAAAATTGTGGACAACCTTCGTGGTGAAGACTCCAAGAGACACTGGATTGTCTTTGACGGTGATGTTGATCCCGAGTGGGTAGAAAACTTGAACAGTGTGCTTGACGACAACAAGCTGCTTACTTTGCCCAACGGAGAGCGTCTCAACTTGCCTGCTAATGTCCGCATCATGTTTGAAGTCGAGACGTTGAAGTATGCAACGCTCGCCACTGTTAGTCGATGTGGTATGGTTTGGTTTAGCGAGGATACCGTCTCGCCCAACATGATGGTGACCAACTACATCGAGACGCTTCGCAGCGTTCCCTTTGAAGACCTGGATGAAGATAACGTTGCCACGGGCCAAAGCCCGGCTAAGACGCTGGCCATTCAAGCTCAGGTTGCCGATATGCTCAAGGGATACCTGACGGAGGAAGACTTTATCAATCAGGCCTTGGAGCGAGCTCAGCGATACAACCACATCATGGAGTTTACTGTTGCTCGTGTTCTCACGACTCTGTTTTCGCTATTGAACAAGGCTGCCCGTGATATTATCGAGTATAACGGACAGCACGCTGACTTCCCTCTGGAGTACGATCAGATTGAGGGCTTCATGGCGAAGAAGCTGCTTCTTGCGCTTGTCTGGGCACTTACGGGAGATTGTCCGCTTGGTGATCGAAAGCTGTTTGGTGATGACATTTGCGCATTTGCCAACTTTGGGTCACCACCTCTGGATGGTACCAGCTCACTTATTGACTTTGATGTTCTTCTGCCCCAGGCTGAGTGGACGCCATGGCAGAACCAGGTGCCCACCATTGAGGTCAACACGCACTCCATCATTCAAACCGACGTTGTCATTCCGACCCTGGATACCGTGCGCCACGAGGATGTCCTTTATTCTTGGCTGGCTGAGCACAAGCCTCTGCTGCTTTGCGGTCCTCCTGGTTCCGGTAAGACGATGACGCTCTTCAGTGCTCTTCGTAAGCTGCCCAACATGGAGGTTGTCGGTCTCAACTTTTCCAGCGCAACTACGCCTGATCTTTTGATCAAGACGTTTGAGCAGTACTGCGAGTACAAGAAGACGCTGAACGGTGTCATGCTGTCCCCTACTCAGATTGGTCGTTGGCTGGTCATCTTCTGTGATGAAATCAACCTTCCGGCTCCCGACAAGTATGGTACTCAGCGAGCAATCTCATTCCTGCGCCAGCTTGTTGAGCACAACGGCTTCTGGCGAACTTCTGACAAGTCGTGGGTTACTCTTGACCGCATCCAGTTCGTTGGTGCTTGTAACCCGCCTACCGATGCCGGCCGTACGCCCATGGGCGCTCGTTTCCTTCGCCATGCTCCCCTTGTCATGGTTGATTACCCCGGCGAGCTCTCTCTCAACCAGATTTACGGCACATTCAATGCTGCCGTGCTCAAGATTGTGCCCTCGTTGCGTGGATATGCTGAGTCGCTTACTCATGCCATGGTCCGCTTCTACCTCGAGTCTCAGCAGAGGTTCACGCCTAAGATTCAGCCTCATTACGTGTACAGTCCTCGTGAACTTACTCGCTGGGTTCGTGGTGTATATGAAGCTATTAAGCCTCTGGAGACGCTATCCCTGGAAGGTCTCATTCGTATCTGGGCGCACGAAGCCCTGCGACTGTTCCAGGATCGTCTTGTAGACGAAGAGGAGCGAAAGTGGACCGAGGAATCTGTTCGTCGCATTGCTCTCGAGTATTTCCCCTCCATGGATGAGGAGAAGGCTCTTGGCGGCCCCATTCTGTTCTCGAACTGGCTGTCCAAGAATTACGTCCCCGTCGACCGAGAACAGCTTAGAGACTTTGTGTCTGCTCGTCTCAAGACTTTCTGCGAGGAAGAGGTCGATGTTCCGCTTATCCTTTTCAACGACGTCTTGGAGCATGTGCTGCGTATTGATCGTGTCTTCCGACAGCCGCAGGGTCACTTGATTCTTATTGGTGTGAGCGGTGGTGGCAAGACTACGCTTTCGCGATTCGTGGCCTGGATGAACGGTCTCAAGGTGTTCCAGATCAAGGTTCACGGCAAGTACTCGGCCGAAGATTTCGACGAAGATTTGCGAGACGTGCTGCGACGATGTGGCTGCAAGGGTGAAAAGATTTGCTTCATCATGGACGAAGCCAACGTTTTGGACTCTGGTTTCCTGGAGCGCATGAACACGCTGCTTGCCAACGCTGAGGTGCCTGGTCTCTTCGAGGGTGACGATTATGTTGCCCTGATGACGGCTTGTAAAGAAGGTGCCCAACGACAAAACTTGCACCTTGATTCACCTGAGGAGTTGTATAAGTGGTTCACTCAGCAGATTGTCAACAACTTGCACGTCGTCTTCACCATGAACCCGCCCGAGGGTGGTCTCGGCTCCAAGGCCGCCACCAGTCCGGCCTTGTTCAACAGATGTGTGCTGAACTGGTTTGGAGATTGGTCGGACCAGGCGCTGTTCCAGGTTGGCCACGAACTCACACACTCTATCGACCTGGATAAGAGCAGCTTCAACGCTCCGGACACAATCCCGGTGGCTTACCGCGGCTTGCAGCTACCACCGTCGCATCGCGAGACAGTCGTCAACTCTATGGTCTACATCCATTACTCGCTGCAGCGGTATAACCAGAAGCTGTTGAAGCAGCAAGGCAAGGTCACCTTCTTGACTCCTCGTCACTTCTTGGACTTTGTTACCCAATATGTCAAACTGTACAATGAGAAGCGCGAAGATCTCGAGGAGCAGCAGCGCCACTTGAATGTCGGTCTTGAGAAGTTGAGAGATACCGTCGACAAGGTGCGTGATTTGCGTGTCAGTCTTGCGGAGAAGAAGGCACAGCTCGAGCAGAAGGATGCCGAGGCAAACGAGAAGCTGCAGCGAATGGTTGCAGACCAGCGAGAAGCTGAGCAGAGGAAGAATACTTCCCTGGAGATTCAGGCGGCGTTGGAGAAGCAAGAGGCTGAAGTGGCAATGCGGAAGAAGGTTGTGTTGGAGGATTTGGCAAAGGCTGAGCCTGCGGTCGAGGAGGCCAAGGCCAGTGTCAGCAACATTAAGCGACAGCACTTGGTCGAAGTGCGTGGTATGTCTAATCCTCCACAGAGTGTCCGGCTTGCACTGGATGCCGTTTGCACTTTGCTTGGACACAAGATCAACGACTGGAAGGCGGTCCAAGGTGTGGTTCGAAGGGAAGACTTTATTGCCAGCATCATCATGTTTGACAATGCCAAGATGATGACCAAGGGCCTGCGAAACAAGATGCGCAACGATTTCTTGTCGAACCCCGAGTTTACTTTTGAAAAGGTGAACCACGCTTCCAGGGCTTGTGGTCCTCTTGTCCAGTGGGTCATTGCCCAGGTCAGCTATTCAGATATCTTGGATCGTGTTGGACCTCTCCGAGAGGAAGTCGAACAGCTTGAGGAGCAGGCGCTCGAGACAAAGGCTAGCGCGATGGCGGTCGAGAAGAACATTGCGGAGCTCGAGTCTAGCATCAACACTTACAAGACGGAGTATGCCACTCTCATTAGCGAAACCCAGGCCATCAAGGCGGAGATGTCAAAGGTCCAGTTCAAGGTCGACCGAAGTGTCAGGCTTCTTGACAGCTTGTCGTCTGAGAGGGCTCGTTGGGAGGAAGGAAGCAAGTCTTTTGAAACTCAAATCAGCACCCTTGTTGGTGATGTTCTTGTTGCTTCTGCCTTTTTGGCTTATTCCGGTCTTTACGATCAGACGTTCCGAAAGAACATGATTGACGACTGGTATCACCAGCTGGATTTGTCTGGCATTCAATTCAAGTCGCCTAATCCCGTGACGGAGTACTTGTCTAGTGCGGATGAGCGACTTGGATGGCAAGAGAATACGCTGCCGGTCGACGACTTGTGCACGGAGAACGCCATCATTCTTAAGCGCTTCAACAGGTATCCTCTTATTATTGACCCGTCTGGAAGAGTTACAGAGTTCTTGCAGAAAGAGTGCAAGGATCGCCGCCTGACGGTTACGAGCTTCTTGGATGATACCTTTACAAAGCAGCTTGAGAGTTCACTGCGATTCGGTAACCCCATTCTTATCCAGGACGCTGAGCATCTGGACCCCATTCTCAACCACGTCTTGAATAAGGAGTACCAGCGAACTGGTGGTCGTGTCCTCATCCAGCTTGGCAAGCAGGACATTGACTTTTCGCCATCATTCAAGCTTTATCTTTCTACGAGAGATCCGTCGGCTACTTTCGCGCCAGATATTTGCAGTCGTACCACCTTTGTCAACTTTACCGTCACTCAGAGCAGTCTTCAGACTCAGTCACTTAACGATGTGCTCAAGTCGGAGCGTCCTGACGTGGACGAGAGGCGGTCCAACCTCATTAAGCTGCAGGGCGAATTCAAGGTCCATCTGCGACAGCTGGAGAAGCAGTTGCTGCAAGCTCTCAACGAGTCTCGCGGTAACATTTTGGACGACGACAAGGTCATAGAGACGCTGGAGACGCTCAAGACGGAAGCGGCAGACATCTCCGACAAGATGCGCAACACGGAGGGCGTCATGGCCGAAGTGGAGGAGATTACGCAGCAGTACAGCATCATTGCCAAGTCGTGCAGTGCTGTGTTTGCCGTTTTGGAACAGCTGCACTACATTAACCACTTTTACCAGTTTTCGCTGCAGTATTTCCTGGACATTTTCCAGTCGGTGCTGCGCGGGAACAAGAACTTGGCCAAGGAGACAAATCACAATGTTCGCCGAGATATTATTGTCAAGGACCTCTTTGTCAATACATTCAAGAGGACGGCGCTTGGTTTGCTGCAGAAGGACCGCATCACTTTGGCCATGCTTCTCGCTCAGGCGTCTCCGTACAAGATGGACAAGTCGATGATTGACGTGATTCTCGACAACCGAATCGCGGGTGTGGATGTGTCTTCTGACCTCGATGCCAAGGATGCGGCTTTCCAGGATGCCCGAAAGCTCAGCGTTCTCAAGGAGAAGCTCGATGCCATTCCGAGCAGCGATTGGGACAAGTTCTTTACCGAGGAGCTGGCCGAGGCTGTAGTGCCCAAGGTTTGGGAAGAAGGCACCTCCGAGACAGACCAGGCTCTTTACTCCCTTTTGCTGGTCAAGCTTTTCCGCATGGATCGCTTTGTTCCTGCGGCGGAGCGCTTTGCTACTCTGGTGTTTGGTTCCGACATGTTTGACATTGTGGACGACTTGACCAAGACTGTTAGTGAAGTATCTGCGACTCTCCCGATTGCCCTGGTGTCTAGCCCTGGTTTCGATGCCAGTTACAAGGTGGACAGTCTTGTGCAGAGAATGAACGTACGCTGCACCAATATTGCCATGGGTTCAAACGAAGGTCTGGCCAGCGCCGACAAGGCCGTCAGCAGTGCAGCAGAGACGGGATCGTGGGTCCTCATCAAGAACGTGCACTTGGCGCCGACGTGGCTACAGAGTCTGGAGAAGCGCATGGAGTCGCTCAACCCGCATAGCGATTTCCGCTTGTTCCTGTCTATGGAGTCAAGTCCCAAGATTCCTGTCAACTTGCTCCGTGCCTCGCGCGTGCTCATGTATGAACAGCCGGCTGGTGTGCGAGCCAATATGAAGGACTCGATGTCTTCGCTTTCGACGCGTGCGGTTAAGAGCCCCGTTGAGAGGACGAGACTTTATCTCTTGATTTCATTCTTGCACGCTGTTGTGCAAGAGAGATTACGATATGCGCCGAACCTTGGTTGGAAGGGTTTCTGGGAATTTAATGATAGCGACGTAAGGATACCCCTTCTCCCTCGTTGGAATGTCTATGTAGAACTTTGCTAACTTGTGATGATAGTACGAATGCTGTGCGTTCATTGTTGACGTCTGGATTGAGGGAGTTGCTGGCAACCGAACCAACATTGCACCGCAAAACATTCCGTGGGACATGATTCGCTACCTGGTCACGGAGACGTATGGTGGCAAGATTGATGATGAGGGTGACTTTAAACTCCTCGGACAACTGGTTACGACGTTCCTCACACCTGCTGCCTACGATGCCGACCACAAGCTGGTGGAGGGAGATGACCCGCTCCTCGTTCCGTCAGGTACTGGTCTGCAAGACTTTTTGGCCTGGGTGCACAAGCTTCCTGAGCGTGAGCCGCCTACGTACCTTGGTCTGCCGGCGAATGCAGAGAAGTTGCTGTTGGTTGGCTTGGGTAGGAGCTTGGTTGAGAATCTACGTAAGGTTACGGGGTTGTTGGATGAGAATGAGAGGCTTGTGACGGACTTGGAATAAAAAGGGAGAAAGAGGGATGATTAGATGATTATGGGCCATGATGGTTTTACGTTATGACCTTTTGAGATGATTAGACGGTGGTTATTTATGGCTTTTCTTTTTCTTTTTCGTTTTGTGTTTTATGGAGGGCATGCTGCTTAGTAGATGAGATTATGCGGATACCCTGAGATGAGACTTGTTGATTGGTAGTTTTAGAGGTATGCATATACATATGTGTTTTATGATTTGAGTTGCATTGTATTTGCTATGAGTGTCGGGTTGATATTGAGGTTGTATTTGTCACTATATGTGACTCCATCTAGGACTAACTACTAGCTAGAGAGGAAACTTATATTAGTCTCAGTACAATAGCTAACTACCCAAATTGTGGAAGCGCTGCGGAGTATATCTTCCCATGCCCGCAGACTCCACGTCAAGCGTCTTCTTGTTTCGTCGTTTAAAGATTGGAACCATCTGCAGCCATCGGTCCCAGGAGCTGACAAGATACCCGGAACGATATTTTGCAGTACCATGTCCTCGCCGTACGTAGTCGCCAACCACTCCAGCTGGTTGATGTAGGCTAATATCGGGGTGCGCGTGGTGTCCAGGGCTGAAATGTCGGCTTTGAAAGAGCGACGGGAGGCTGGAGCTGCCGGTGAGGAACGGTGATATGAAGCGGGGAGCGCGCGACGGCCGTCACGCCCATATTCCCTCTCCTGTCGTCTGTCCTGAGGGAAAACTTTCTTTTGGCTTATGTGACTTTGAAACGTTGGGTTGATATAATGGTTGGTCTAAATGGATAATGAATATGATGCTTTGGGACGACCTTCATTCATACTGGCGTGTCTAATCTGCGATTATATGCGATGATTATGTGGATGGATGGACATGATATTGCCAGACACCCCTCACTAATGGTGATATTGCTTGATCTTCATTTTTATTCCGGTTAAATGATGTAAGAATAAATTAGTAGCAAAAACAAGTGTGCTTGCATGATTGTTTTTTATAATTCGCTCTATGTTTTATCCCTCCTCGGTAAGTGCCCCCCGTCAGCCTTTCTCTTGAGCTCAATCCTTACGACAGCTCTATAACTCCCCGCCAAAAGCTATGTGCGCTACAACAATACGTACCTGCTGGAAAACCCTCTCTATTTTGCTCAAAGAATTTTTGTGGTAAAATTAGATTACTTGATTGTGGCAAAAGAGTCTTTGTCCGTGGAAATTATACTTCATATACGCAGCAGGGGGGAGGTTGCGTCAAGTGAGGCGGCTGATGAAGTTTTCTTTTCGGAGAGATAAGAGTACGAGAATCCCATGAGGCGAAAACGTAAAAGAGCTTGTTAATGGTCGTATAGATAGTCGATTAGGGAATACGTCGTCGTTGTAAATTGCTCTCGAATGCGATTGGTAGTTGCCGTCGAGAGGCGCTTTGACAGAGACGTGCAAGAAGCTTGGTGAATGTGAGGCGGAACAAATGTATATTTTTAGGTACAAAGGGTTTATTTTTGGGCATCGAGGGTGCTTTGACGACGTTTAAGTTCAAAAACAGGCCGATGTATCTGTAGTATTGTCGTTCAAAGGGTAAGCCACTTGTGCTGAATCGCTAGAGTACATCAGTATCAGAGATTAGAATTGAACCTTTATTTATAATTTCAGGAAGATCTGAATAACTTTGAAACAACGATAACAATGTTTGTACAAAGTATATGCGTTCCATGGCGTATCTTTATCTTCGCAGGCTTGAGCAGGTTATAGACTATACGTTCAGACAAAATGGAATATTTAACAAGTCCCGACCCGTCCTTTCTCTGTCGTTTTAAATTTCCCTTTCAATTCATTCTGTCCTTTCGGATTTCCTTTTATTTATTCTTTGCATCTGGCCTGCCATTTCAGCGTTTGTCGATACACTCATCAAGGTGTTTATCCTCACTCCCAAGCATATCCGGGGTTACCAACACTACCTGTCTCTCATTAAGCTACTCAGCATCAGTCCTATCATTCTAGTGGCCGGAAAACAATTATTTCATCGGAACATCAATATCGGTAAAAGCCTTGTCGCTATTGATTGCTACGGCCAAATCGAATCAGGTACAACTATGGGTGTCATCCTGTCTAGTTTGCGATTTCTACGTCGCTTGCTGGGCTACGGCGACAATGCCAGCAACAGCGTGATTAATGAGATGCATCCGTTGTACCAGCTTCCGCCAGAGATTTTTAGCATGATAATCAATAACCTGGGCTTACACGACGAGTTTGCCCTTTCTCAGACAAGTCGTGGCCTGCGGGACGTCTTTCGTCGCCACTGGGAGCGGGAGATCTCTCAACTCCCCTCTAATGATAGGTCTCGATTTTGGGCAGGATTGGCATTTAATTTTCCGGATCACTGGGCATGTCCGCAATGCTGCAGAATGCACCCCATGGATGAGTCGGATACACCAACTTCACCGCAGAATCCTCCTTGTGGTGCTGATCTTTCTCTACGAATGATCAACCCAGGAGGTTATTCCCTCCAACAGAATCACATACAGAGCGCTCTAAAGCTCTCTCGCATGGGAAATTCGCACCAGAATTACCTCGACAGCTTGATGAGGCCCCATAAGCACATCAGAACGATGGAATTTATGTTTGAACCGTCCTTTACAGAGACCTACACAGCGAGGCCTAGAATTATTAATGGCCGATTCATCCTGCGAAGAGAGTGGGTGATTACAGATGAGTGTCATATCATGAGACCTCTCTTCGATCACATCACCATCCCCGGCTGCCCACACATGAATGTCTTTGGCAACGGGATCATGCACTCCAAATGGTGGAAACGGACGGGAGCCGCTATGGCTCAGCAGGGCAACCCCAGGCTAAGAGAAAATATCATCCTTGAGCAGGCGATAGAAAACGCGATCATATACGAAGGGTGTGGCATTATCTGTTCTTGTCCACGGTGCCCGACGGACTTTGAAGTCAAAGTCTCCGAGGATATGCTGACCGCGACGATCCGGGCCTGGCACGACTTCGGCGGAGAGGGTGCGCCCGTGGATACTGGTTGGGATGCACATGTAAAGAATCCTGGTTTATCAGATTGGCTTTACGAAGAGCTGCGGTTTGGTCATGTTCCAGGTAGTATTGAGAGGTTGTGGGTGTATACCCCTGAAGAATCAGAAGTGGCAAGTCAGCAGAGGGCGTCTGGAGATGTCAATTTGTGATGCTGGTTATACCACATGGGTTGGGTTGGGTACTTATAAAGCAGACTGGCAATGCGACCGAGTATGTTTTTTATTTTTTATTTTTATTTTTATTTTTATTTTTATTTTTATTTTTATTTTTTTTTTTTTTTTGGAAATGGTGTGTTATTTTGGTGGTTTGGTTTTATTTTTCGTTTTGGCGCTCATTAGACAAGACCATCTCATGGACTCTGCGTTGCGTTCATCATACGCTGGTGGTTTTATTTATATCGCAATAATTGAATATTCTTTTTGTATTCCCATAGCTTTTAGGATGATAAAATAAATGTAATATAATACGCAAAAAGAAATGGTTTAAACACTTGTAGCGAGATCTCATCGATCCAGCGGCCATGATGGTCTTATTGTCCATATTTTATGTTCCCCGCGGAGGCTTTGCTATCAAATTGATATGAGTGCAATGGGCAGTAACCAATAATAATACATTCTCTCTGGCCGGGGTTCCTTCCTTTCCGCACCCAACCACCCTCAGGGCGTCGGGAGAGGTTAAAGATGCTGTGAAGCCTAAAATTGTTGCAAGAGGAACTTTTGTCTGTCAACGAACCTAGTTCACTCTTTCACAGCAATTTCAACCTCCCCCGACGCCTCGAGGGCAGAGAGGAAGAGGACCCCCGAAAAAGGATACGACCCAAAAGGGTAATTCTTGCGCTTCCTTCAGATAATTGCCCACCTTGTCCACGTAGCCGACCATTAAATAATATAATGATGTAGAGTTACTTAAAAATGCATTATCGACGTTGCTATATGCTACTAAGTACATACAGGACAATAAGTACAGCAGGCTAAATACAGGTACCTTGCGCTGATAAAGAAACGAAAAAGAGCAGGAATAGGGCAAGTGTGTCTCTCTGACAGGATGGCTACAGCAGTTGTTTCTATACGTTGAGAGAAGGGGGTGAAACAAATATATTAAAACGGGAAAGCAAAACTACGTGCAGATATAATGAAAATATTCGATATGTGAGTAAGAGAAGTTTGCCGCCTGTCTTTTGTAGAGAATAAAGGCTGCCTTTGAAGTATGTGCTTCTAATTGAAGATGAGATCCATGGTAAAAAGCCATAGCACTTGTGCACTATGCTCACTTTGTGTAAATTCGAATGCTTCATAAATCAGTCCCTAGGTATAGATGCTACTAGGTATTAATATACAAGAACTATACTTGGGGAAAGTATGTAACCTCTGGTTAGTTGGTGGCCGAGGAGAGACATGCATGAGCCGGCGTCTCCAAAAGTGTCTATTTAGGGTAGGCTCGTCGTATTCGTGGGGTTGAAGTCGGCGATTGGAATCGCGATGCTTGCAATAATCGGCTAGACTAGCGGTGGTTCTATTAATGAACTATTAGGTATTTGGGGTATTAGATGCAGGCATTCGCAGGTGGTGTGATTTGGAGGATTCGATTACGCGGGTTGTGGTGCTGAAGTGCCATCAGCATGTGAACAAATGCTAAGAGGTACCTGGATCACCGCCGAAATAATAGCGTAGACGAGGTATCGTATGATCTAAGAAGGCACAAAACGTGGGCTTGGCAATGCATCACCACTCAGCATCATCATCACTCTATTCTTACAGTATCGTGAACCCAGACTTCGTACTGCAGATGAATGTAACAGCGACAGCTTCCTTCTTTCAGCTCACCACGGCCGTGGCCCGATGGGGTCACCTGCTTCCATTCCCCCACAGTACGTGTAATAAGACAGACACGATCAACCTATTAGGCAAAGACGTAGCCCACGATGAGCATCGTCTCCCGCTTCAAGAGGAGCTAAAGGCAGCCTAGCTGTGAGCATCGTGACAAGGGGGGAAGCAAAGTGCATAAACCTTTTTTCTTGTATTCATGAAGCTATGTGTCTTAGTTGTACAGTATAAAAGGAAGCATGGCTGGCAAGGGAGGCTCAGAGGGGCGTGAAGCTTACACGCCCCTCCCCATCCCTTGCATCCTTGCCATGGATGTCGACGGCGTGTACTTTTCATTTGCTGGGGAAACACAGGCAAGCAAATGGTGACGGGAGCTGCGCGTCATGGGCCGGATCGCAGAGAAATCGGCGTTGGCCTTGTTGGCGCTTGTATGACAAGGGACAAGGGACGATTCACCGTGTGCGGCGGGCTTGTCTCTCTTTTTTTTTCGTGCTTGGTGGCGGGATGAGTTTGCATGCTTCCCCGCAAATGGGTGACGAGTTCAGGGTGCAAGCTTTGGAGTGAATGGGTGGGATGGACGAATGAAGGTGAGGCGATTGGGTAATGAGGATTGTTCTTGTGTCTTTGTATACACACACGCAGTCACTCCGTTTGCTTATGGCTGAAGGGTATTTAAACCACTTATAGCCTCGATTTGGGGAGCTTGCCCTCTTGTCTCTTTTCGTCTTGTGCAGCTCATAAATTCCACTGTCTGGGACGATTGGTTTATTTAAAAGCATTAATCGGCCTTTCTTATTCTCCATACCATTGGCGTGGTTGGCATTTATACAGCATCTCGTCTTTGATTCCTTCGTGCTCGAGGTACGGTACCCTGACCGCGTCGTCATACGAATTCGTCGCATCGCCGAATTGACACAATAAGGCAGACATCATGGCTGGGTGGCAGTCCTGTAAGAGACAATGGTTCCACCAATTCCCATTCTTCACAGCTTGCTAACATCCGCATCACAGGGAACCCCTTCAGTAAGAGGGAGACGCACAGCAATGGCTCCATCGTCGCATACAAGATTTTAACCTTGCTCTCGTGGCTTTTGTCCGTCGTCGTCACCGTCTACTATGCTGTTGACGAGCCTCACGATGGATTCCACATCCGCCGGCGCATATGGGACCAGAACTATCTGTATCCCAGCGCCTTTACCATGAACCACATCCTTGCTGATATTTACTGGTAAGTTTGCCATGGCTTCATCAATTCTCGTTCGAGTTTTCTGACACGTGAAAACCAGGATTGTTCTCTTCATCCTCCAGTTTGGATATGTCACATCGCTCTTCTCCAGCAGCGCCGACGTCGTTGCCGCAGCTGCTGGTGTCGGCAGCCACTTCATCCTCAACAACCTGCTTCACTTTGCATTCGTCATGCTCTTTGTGAACTCGCACTTCCACATCGCCGAGGTCATACTGATCCTCAACTTCTTCAACCTCAGTTCGCTGTATTTCCGCCACAACACAGTCCCGCGCTTCATTCACGTTCCTGTCGCCACAGGCCCGCTGGCATGGACGTTTGTGGCCATTTACTGGAACGGCGCCATCATGGTGCCGCACCCGCACAGCCTGGTGGCCAGAATCTTTGGCAACGTCTTCATCTGGTCCATTTTGGCGTACGGATTCTTCTTCATCATTGCCTTCAATGTAAGTCACATTTGCTCCAATGTTTTCTTAGTTTCCCTTGCATCAAATACTAATCATCACAATCTAGGACTACACCATGGGCTTTGCTCTCAGCGTCCTCTCGGCAGCAATTGGTGTCGCCCAGTTCAAGCGCCAAGTGGTTGCTTTCCAGTGGATCTTTGCCTTCATCATCATGGCTATTCTCTTCATCTCCACAGTCACCGTTGCTGTTCCAGCCATGTCAGGCAGAGACGTCAGATGGAGGCGAACCACGGGCAGAGACGAGGAACGCGCGCCGCTGCTCAACGAGTCGGCCGCCTAAAGGCGAAACCAGGCACATCAATTCCTCACCAATTCCGCGAACCCAGAAGCGGTGAGAAGATGCTTGTTTCACAGCAGACAGAATCACCCGAAAAGCCTGTTTGCTGAATCACAAAAGATTCTCAATGTCAAATGGATATGACGTAGGGAGAGTAGCACCACAGATCTGTGGATCTGAGTTGGCAAGGGGCTTATCGCCATGTTTTGGTTCGGCGTACGAAATTAAGTTGAGATTAGGGTATTTGCAGTCCTGTACTCGTAATTGGTAGCATCGGTCGGTTCTGGCTCTGTTTCAGATCCGCGTTCAGTTGGTTACATAACATACAATCTTCATATTTTGCATGCAATGATCCCTAGATTTTGCCAAGCTAGGACCTTTTGTTCCGTGAAGACAAGCATCATTCACGGTGAGACATTCTGCTTATGACTTTTCCTTGACGGATCGATGACGTCGACGGAAGCAGAGCTTTGGCCACCCGTATCGATAAGCAACTTTGTGCCACCCCTGACGTGGCGATAGAACAGATCATCTCCACTACAACTCTGCATTTGCACAATGCATCTTGATATTGTCATTCGTGTCGATAATTGTAATCAGCTTTTATCTCTTCGTCCGGTTTTCATGTGGTTGTGCAGCAGATGAAGCCTCTCAGGCCGTTTCCCTTCCCGCTCAACATCGGAACGGATATTTGCCGGATATCTCGCATCTATGGCATCTTGAGGAGCCCTCGGGGCATGCGATTTGTGAACCGCATCTTTTCTCCAGAAGAGCAGGCGAGAAAGGATCCCAGGCTGCGATGTCTCGAGAATCGCCCGCTCGATAAGCCTTTTTTGAGCGAAGGAAGCACACTCTTTCAGTCGAGTATTGAGACAACGCCGAGCAGTGAAGAAATTGCTCATCAGGATCCAGAGAGATGGGCAGCTGCTACATTTGTTGCGGGCAGGTAAGATTGTATTCTTGCACTTGTATACTGTTTCTTCCATATGAAGGAGAAGAAAATATTTATATAAAGGAATTTCTAACTGGAGGAAATCTTGTACTCACATAGATTCGCTGCCAAAGAAGCCGCCATCAAGGCTCACTCCCATCGTCGCCTCACATTTCACGACGTCGTGATTGAACGCCGCGGCAGAAATGAGGAGCGTCTAGGG
Organism: Trichoderma camerunense; assembly: GCF_050948025.1. Classification (NCBI taxonomy): domain Eukaryota; kingdom Fungi; phylum Ascomycota; class Sordariomycetes; order Hypocreales; family Hypocreaceae; genus Trichoderma; species Trichoderma camerunense. Next base: position 249,095 of record NW_028145349.1, read on the forward strand.
AGCGGACCGCCTGTAGCACGTATCAAGGGCGATGAGGGCGAAGATGAGGATGAGAGTGCCATGATCTCGATTAGCCATGATGGCGACTATGCGACGGCGGTCTGTATGGCGTATGATCCGAGTGTGGTGAGCGTGAGTTGTGAACGGGACGAGGGAATAGTGCGATGAGGAGATGTTGACGTTTTTGGTATACCCTGTTTATGAATCGAGAAGCATTATAGAAGACAGACGAATGGTATATACTATACATGTTCGGTTTAGATGATGAACAGGATATCTCACCACTTACTGGTAGCTGCTGTATTGCTGACTGCTTGACCATGTCGCAAAACAATTGCAGAAATGCTGCCGCAAATGTTCACACAGTTGGCAAAAATAATAATAATAGAATTGTCACATGTAGCAAAAAAGGCATTCGCATACATCGACGTACCAGGGACTCGAACCCTGAGCCTCAGTCTTAGGAGGACTGCGCGCTACCATTGCGCCAGCACGCCTGTGAATGACAGTTGATGGTTTGGACCAATTGTGACTAATGGAGGGCGCGAATTTAGCTTGCCCTATAAAGCTGTCGCCAATGTGGACTCTCGTTTCTTGATATTCTCACCAGAGAGTTTGAAGCCGAAAAAGATAATGATTGATAAACTATGAGATGAGTTTTGTGTGGAGGAATGGGGAACTTGGTCAAAAGCTGGGTTGGTTCATGGAAGGCGGTGCGCTGTGGCATTTCACCCTTTTGCGCCTGCCCTTTTCGTAGTACAATGACAGATTAGGTACATTGAGTATGTCGCTGCACTTTTCAACGCCAAACCGTTTCAACTTCAAACTGATCGCCCATCTTATATCATCCATCTTTCTGAAATAGTTGGTGGCACATCTTCTTTGCTATTGTACACATCATCGTCAAATATCCCAACTTTCCAACACCATCAAACGTGCAGTGATACTTTGCCGACACGGCTCCGATCCATTGCGGGGACAGAGTGTGGCTTAGATGCCAGGATTACAGCCTTGATACTGTCGCTGCCTGTACGCTAATACAGATGGTTGATGGACGACCTGCGAGATACAGTTAAAGTGTGAGTGGGTGGGCATTTCAATGGCCTTGCTCGACAGTGGTGTTGCGACTTCGTATATTCCGAGTTTGATGAATGACTCAACTGAATGGCCAATAGTGTCCCTGGTGAGCCAAGACAACATTCGCCAGATACCCGAGATGCCGAGCACGCGATAGAGTCCTTGGAGGGCGACATGGACTAGACAGGGCTCGACTTTCCGGAGCTGGCAACCTCTCTCTTCCGACCACCCGGCTTGGGATACGATATGCCGACTGGTTCAAGCATCTACAGACCGCATATCTTGTTGCTCCCGACCCTCGATTCTATCAACCAGAACTCATGTTGGTTGCGATGCTGCACATCATATCCATACGAGATTTCTACCAAGGCTGCCGCCTAAACCTCCAAAAAGGATGGGCATATGACACGCAATTGGACCAACCGGGCGCGCGCCTTTTTTGATCCTCCGGTGGCTGCAGCTCTGCCGATGCCGCTTAAGCCGTGCATAAGGACGACACGGCGCCGATGTTTTTGGCTCGCCGAAGTTGTTTTATTCGGCTTGCCGTCCCACTAAGTCTCACTATTTTAACAGATTTGATATCAGGGCTAGCATTTACCCGCCATTAGTCAATGGCAGCACTCGTACGAGACATACTTAGTCCAGAAGAGCATCATTACCTCACATCCGCAGGATCTTGTTGACCGCATCTCTCCCAAGGATCCAGAGCATGGGCCAAGTGCTCCCTTTGCTCACCGTCCCAGCGCCTGCGTGAAGAAACGGTGAGAGCTTCAAGCTGTCCGCTTTCTCATAGGCCCCCCTTATTAACAATGGACGCCTTTTGCACGCTTTGCCTGTAAGATACGAAGCGCGACTAACAAGCAAAATGCATCCGATGTCCCCATATCGGTCAACTGTGGGGGGGCTAGCGCAGGGATTTTTGCAGCCGCGGTGCATGATGGAGTTCGCCAACAGGGATTGCGACACCCTCTGATGCAGGGCCTACAGGCCAAAGAGGCCTATAAGCGGTGATGCCACAGCGCCAGCTACAGGGGTCGGGGGGCAATTGGGGGCAATTGGGCGAATTTGCCGTTGAGCCTTCTGGCGGGACCCACTCGCGGCGTTCAGTTTTACATTCAAGATTGTACTTCAACTCGAACCGTTTCTTTGTTCCTCACTCAATCCTTTAATTCTTTTTTCAACATCTTCAGCCTTTTCTTCAACGAAGGCGAACCTCTGGATGACGGCATCATGGACGTCGTCTTATCCCGCCTTGGCACGCAGCTGCTCACGCCCAGTACAGACGAGCTGCTGTTTCGGGAACCTCCCACCTTTCTAAGTCGGTACGTGTATCCCAAGGTTTATCTGGTCAGCATTTCGCTGTCTGTGGTACAATGGCGTGCGCCTCTCATTTCTTGCGTGATGAAATACATCCAATAGTTGACTTCCATCAACCTCTGCCCAAATCCTCCTGCTAACAATATGCCTCTGCATTCTCAGCCTCGGCATCGATACCTCTGAGACTGAATGGATAGGCCGCGCCTCTGAGTTTGCTCGGTCTGGTATTCTTCAGGGTGCGATTCTCGCCACTTCGGCGGCTTGGCTGACTTTTCGTCTTATCCGGCATCGCAAGAACTCCGTGCCAACCACCAGGTCCAAGGCATCATCAATTAAATGGCCCTACGAAATTGTGTCGCAAGCCGCCCGCATCGCTTCGCTGGTCTTTTTGACAGTCGCTCTGATCAAGGGGAGAGTGCATCTGCTCAACGTTGTTGCCATTGCCTACGCTTTTGTCCTCGGCTTGATACGACCCATTAGCCATGATCTCGCCTGGCGCCATCTCGTTCTTCATCAAATCAACTATGTCCTGACTGCCACGTTTTTCGTTCTAGCAGCCGCACAGCTGCTGCCTTGCATTGAGATTGGCACGGATCAATGTGTTGGGGATGCTGGTATCGTTGGTTGCCTGTCATCGTTGGGTGCGGCCGTTATTGTCGCATTGATTACTCCACGAGAATGGGTCCCGCCTACCATCAAGCATGATATTCCGGGCTACACAGAGCAAAATGATCCTGCTCCTGAAGAGACATGCAGCTGGTTCAACTATTACTTCACCTATGAGTGGCTGACACCTCTCGTATGGAAGGGCACCAAACAAAAGCTCGACATGTCTGGTATCCCGACATTAGCCTGGTATGATGAGCCCATGTATTTACTCCAGAAGATCAAGAAGGCCCGAGCGCTCTACAAAAAAACCCTGTGGACAGCCTTGAAATTCCAGCGTAAGGAGTTGTTACTGATGGCCACGTGGGCTGCTGCCGCTTTCACAATGGAGAACGTCTCCCCGTATGGCATGTACCGTCTACTCGACTATCTCGCTAACCCTAGTGGTGCCCAATACCACCCAGTCGTATGGCTTATTCTCATGTTTGTCGGCCCCTTGTCTCGATCCGTCTTGTTTCAGCAATATGTCTTCAACTCAACCAGATTGATCGTTCGAGTCAAATCTGCCATGACTCAGGAGCTATATCACAGGGCTTTGGAGTCAATGGAGTTGGAGGAAGACCCCTTCGATATCAAGGCAGGAGGAAAGACCGATAAGGAGAAAGAGGCGCAGGGAGCCCAAAAATCGACGTCTGCTGGACGTTTGGCAAATTTGATGGCCGCTGACGTGGATGCGGTCTATCGAGCACGAGATGTAATATTGGTCTCTGCGGGTGTTCCGGCAGGTACCATCATATCTCTCTATGGCCTTTACAAAATGATGGGCTGGGTATCTCTGGTAGGAACGGCGATTTTGCTCTTGGCTACTCCGATATCCGTGTATATGGGCCGGCAGATGTACGGCGCACAGAGACGAGTGAGGAAAGCACAAGATACACGCATTTCTCTTGTTGCAGAGTATCTAGCTTCCATCCGCGCCATCAAGTACTTTGCCTGGGAGGATCCCATCACAAACCGAATCATCGAGTCCAGGGCGGCTGAACAAAAGGAATTATGGCGAGTGGCCGTCCTGCAGACCATGGTCAACCAAGTTACCCAGTGTTTTCCGTACATTGGCCTCCTCGTCATGTTCGGATTGCACGTCGGGGTAGAAAAGCATCCCCTTGACGCTTCTACTGCCTTTACTGCCGCCTTCCTCGTGAAGAACATCCGTAGAAACATCATGATGGCCAGTGCCTTCTCCAGGAACTTTGCTGCCGCAAGCGTCGCCTTCAACCGACTCGACAAGTATTTCGATAGTACTGTACCCCTCCTTCGATATCCCGTTGGACCCCTGAGAATCGAAGGCGCTTCGTTCCGTCGAAATAAGAAGGCTACATTCCGCCTCGAGGACATCTCGCTAGACTTTGTTGAAGGTGGTCTCAACGTCGTTACTGGTCAAAGTGGAAGCGGGAAGAGTACCCTCCTGCTCGCGATCCTAGGTGAGACGCATCTAGAGGGTGGCAAGGTCACCGCGCCCAACGACATTGCCTTTGCTTCGCAATCGGCTTGGCTCCAGAATGATACCGTTCAAGCCAATATCCTCTTCCAAAGCCCCATGGACCGCGCTCGATATGACAGAGTAATTGAAGCTTGCTGTCTCAACATAGACCTCAGGGAGCTCTCTGACGGTGACCAGACTGTCGTAGGTGAGAATGGTACATCCTTATCCGGAGGACAGAAAGCCAGAGTGGCCTTGGCTAGAGCCCTTTATTCCAAGGCGTCTCTGTTGCTTCTAGATGATATTTTCTCCGCTCTCGACGCCAAAACCTCTGCTGGTGTTTGGAAACACTGTTTCTGTGGCGATCTACTCAAGGGCAGGACTGTTGTTCTCGTCACTCAAGTTCCTTGGATCTCAGCACAGGCAGACTTTTCCGTCCTCCTCGAGAGAGGTCAAGTCAAGAATGCCGAGGCCAACATTGGTGCAGTTCGCAGGCCCATCCAGATTGCCGAAATCCTCGGAGGAGATGATGATGATATTGAAACCGAAACCGAAACCGGCACAGAAACTCCTCCGGAGCCTGAGCTTCAATCTAGTGGAGATGCCCTGAATGATCCGTCAAAGGTGGCCACTGAAACCTCGGCCAAAGACATTGTGAACCAGGAAATGAAAGCATCAGGCAAGGTCGGTCGGTTAGCCTCCTTGGAGTATATGAGATACTTTGGACACCCGCTCTTCGCCGTCTTTTGCTTGGTTGGCCTCGCCGGCTCCAACGTCTTCTTCTTCGCATCCAGTTACTGGATGGGCATTTGGGTAGAGGCCTACAATAACAACGCTCACGTGGACATTGCCTATTATATGGGTATTTATGCCGCCTTCACCTTTGCTGAGCTAATCTCCTTTGGTTTGGTCATTATCGCTTTCGAATGGGGTGCATGGCGTGCTGGTCGCAAGCTTCACAATGACTTCATCCGTGCGGTCATGAGAGTCCCCTTGTCATGGTTCAAGACGATCCCCATCGGTCGCATCACTAACCGGTTCTCCGGAGACATGGCATCGATTGATTCAGGACTTAGCTCCATGCTCCGGGTGACTTTTGATTCCATCATGATGCTGTTTGCCCGTATTGCCGCCGTCAGTTCAATCATGCCGATTTTCATGATACCCGCCTTCTTCACCTGCATTTTTGGCGTTGTGGTTGGCGAGATGTACACACGAACAGCCGTCATCATCAAGCGACTTGCTTCGTCCGCACAGTCGCCCGTCTTCTCCCAGTTTGCCGATACATTGGCTGGGCTGCCCATCATCAGGGCTAGGGCGGGCATGGGTGAAACTTTTGGCCGCGATCTGGCATCCAAGCTACGCGTTTGGTCGGCCGCAGCAGAGGCAAACTATAACTGCAACCGTTGGGTGGCCATGCGAGTGGACTTTGTGACTTCTCTGGTCGCTCTATTTGCCGGCATTATCGCGCTCTCCAAGGTTGGAGTAGTTGGCGCTGGTCTGGTCGGTTTCTCCCTTAACAATGCCAACGGACTGAGCCAGACTATTCTCATGCTCGTACGAGCCATGAACGACCTTGAAGTAGAGATGCAGAGCTTCCATCGTGTTAAAGAATATGTCAAACTAGAGCCTGAAGGTAAAGACGATGAAACATATGCCGAAGAAGGAGAATTTGCAGACGATGAAAGCCATGTCATTCCCAAGAATTGGCCCAAGTCAGGAGAAATCGAGTTTCGCAACGTCACCATTAGATACGATCCTGATGGCCCCAATATCCTCACGGACGTCAATCTCAAGTTCAAAGCTGGAGAGCGAGTTGCTGTCGTCGGACGAACAGGCTCCGGCAAGAGCACTCTTGTTCTTTCTCTCTTGCGGTTTACGCATATTGTTTCTGGTCAAATCTTATACGATGGAATCGACATTACCAAGATTCCCCGGCGCAGGCTACGCGAAGGCCTTACAATCATCCCTCAGGAAGCGACACTGTTCAACGGAACTGTGGAATCTAACCTCGATCCTACCGGTCTCGTTCCCAAGGCGATTCTCGAGAAGGCATTGGAAAACTGCAAGGGCATCGCGTCCTTTTCTAGCGACGATTCTTCTGATGAGACGATTGTCGACGGCGTAGATGATTCTGTTCACGGACAGTCCCAAGGAATTTCTTTGACGACTCCGGTAGATGCTCGCGGAGAGAACTTTTCCCACGGCCAACGCCAGGTCTTGTCTCTCTGCCGTGCGCTTATCCGCCAGAGCAAGCTGATGCTGCTGGACGAGGCTACTGCCAGTATGGACTACGAAACGGACAAGGGTATTCAGCAAGTGCTACGCACCGAACTTGAATCTGCTGGCGGAGACCGTACACTTGTGACGATTGCTCATCGCTTGCGGACCATTATCGACTATGATTCCGTTGTCGTGATGGGCGCCGGCAAGGTAGTAGAGTAAGTAGCCATACCTCCAGCGATACAGCGCTTGTTTTGTCGCATACATGCTAACTTTCGATAGATACGGTTCTCCCCGAGACTTGTACAATTCCAAGGGCTTGTTTTACGACATGATATACCACAGTGGAGAGATGGAGGAGCTACAGGAGTTTTTGAAGGATAAATAATGGAGTGCATTTTTTATTTTTATTATCAAATGGCGATAGAAGATAATTTTGGTGGCATACGAATTTGGATAAACGAAGCTTCTGGTATAGAGGCGAGGATGAGAGATGATACCTTTAAAAGGGGGTTGGGGAAGATTTGAAACAAACGATATTCTAAATAATAAACTATATAAATATGAGATGTTTTCTCCTTCAGCTACTATTCGTCTATAAATCGAATGAGTATGTTTATCTAATGCTTATAGAAGGACTTCCTAGTTTTTAACCAAGGAATAGATGATTGGGTCACAGTTGCTCTCTTACTCGTCTCTCTCTTTACCTACCCTACTATGTTGTAATCTGTCCATGTGCAGGTCTGACATCTCAAGACATGCATTCAAGGTTTTTTTTTTTTTTTTTTTTTTTTTTCGCAATATCACTGATAGATCTACCTAACTCTGACCACGATATGCGTAAAGAAGACGATTCTTGCGGCAGCTACGACAGCAGCTTATTGGCATGTAAAACAACCTACTTACCTACTAGTAAGTTCCAGATGCCCACCTGTCATTTACACGCTAACCTTTCACTATACTCCCACGCGAGTCAGAGATGTCATCAATGGAAAAGTTCAACAATTATGAGTTGGATATCAGGCGTGCACATGAGGTTGGGAATACATGTAAGTTTTAGTTGCCATTTGTATGGTACATCATCCTGGCAGCCACAGCGACCCTGGTTGACAGGCATGAATCCCTGATCGTAATTCCCCGACTCGGCCGAGATGTCAAAAAAGTCATCCGGCGTCACTTTGATCGAGTCCAGAACGGCCGGAGGAATCATAACACGCATGATGACAGTAAACACGAAGCTGTGAGCTATGCGATATCAAAGTTATGCAATTCACATGATTGTACGCGGTAGTCGGGCAAAAGCGTGCTCGGATACACTAAGAGCATGCATATGCAGACGTTCAAAATATTGCCGGGCGGTGTGTGCAGATTTACCGGATGGAGCCCCCTACGCGGATACATCATTGGCCACCTGCTAGATGCGGGGCTGCGCACGGACCTGCCGTCCGCGATTAGAAGAAAAAAAAAAAAGTTCCAAACTTCTTAAAAACTTCACATGCGCTGTCATCGTCATTCTATCCCTGTACCTCATCGATATTGACGAACAGTTCTTGTCACCATGCGTTACATTCTCGTTTCGGGCGGAGTCATCTCCGGTACTGCACCCTGTACCATACAATAATTTGGCATCTGCTAACAGTTTAATAGGTGTTGGAAAGGGCATTATTGCCTCGTCCACGGGCCTGGTATGCTTCTAGAATTCGTCCATGGCGGGACGCGGATCTTCGAATATTAACCGCCCGAATAGCTTCTCAAGACGCTCGGTCTGCGTGTTACCTGCATCGTGAGCACCATCTACCTGGAATCGCTTTAAAATGTCAAGAATCGGCCTCTAACTTGAACGATGACGGCAGAAAATCGATCCTTATCTGAACATTGATGCTGGAACTATGAACCCGAAAGATCACGGAGAGTGTTTCGTTCTGGACGACGGGTAAGCAACTTTCGGTGCCCTTTCTCGCCCTTTTCGAAACGATTCTGGCAGCCAACGACAAGTATCTCGTACCGGAATCGAAAATTTCGAGCCCAGGGAGAAAAAACTTTTACATGGAGTAAAAACTGACTCTTGGCATCTCAGTGGCGAGTGTGACTTGGATCTTGGTCACTACCAGAGATATCTGGGCATCAACCTCTCCCGAGACCACAACATCACTACCGGCAAGATCAACATGGAGGTCGGCCTGAGGGAACGTCGTGGAGATTACTTGGGCCGTACCGTCCAGGTCGTCCCTCACGTCACCAACCTCATTAAGGAGTGGATTGAGCGGGTCGCCAGAATCCCCATCGATGAGTCGGGCGCCGAGCCTGATGTCTGCATTGGTATGTTGCATCCGCCTCTACAGTCACAAGCTATACTGGACACTTGCTAACAACCTCTTAGTTGAGCTTGTATATACTCTCTTCCAGTCCTTATGCTTGCGCTCCTTCTAACATTCCATTCTACAGGGTGGCACAGTTGGCGATATCGAGAACATGCCCTTCGTTGAGGCGCTTACACAGCTCCGACACAAGTGTGGCAAGGGCAACTTCATCAACATTCAGGTCTCATATGTTCCCGTCATCAACGGCGAGCAAAAGACCAAGCCGACCCAGCACGCCGTCAAGACCATCCGGAGTGCCGGTCTCATTCCCGACTTGGTAAGAGCTTAAATCTACCTATTGCCTAATCGGTATTGAGCTAATGACCCTAATAGATTGCTTGCCGTTGTGAACGTCCTCTTGATCAAGATACCATCAACAAAATCGCCCTTCACTGCCAGGTTGAGCCTGAGCAGGTGATTGCCGTCCGAGATATGCCCACAGTCTACCAGGTGCCAGTGCTTCTGAAAGAGCAGGGCCTGATCACTGTTCTGCAGTCGATTTTGATGCTGGACAAGCTCACCCCTGAGCCAGCCCAAGTCAAGAAGGGCGCCGAAATTTGGCAAAAGTGGAAGGATGTCATCTCAAAGAATTACACAGAGACGATCGACATTGCCCTGGTTGGCAAGTACGTCGAACTTCACGACAGCTACCTCAGTCTCTACAAATCATTAGAACACGCTGCTATCCACTGTAAGCGCAAGTTGAACCTGATCTGGGTTGATTCCGAGCATCTCGAGGAGTCGACCCGGGAGGCCGACCCCGCCTTATACCACAAGGCTTGGCACGATGTTTGCTCAGCGTCCGGTGTGGTTATCCCCGGAGGCTTCGGCGAGAGAGCCACAGAGGGTATCATCAAGGCTACCCAGTGGGCCAGAGAGCACAACACCCCCTGGCTGGGTATCTGCTTCGGTATGCAGCTGGCCGTTTGCGAGTTCGCCCGCAACGTTTGTGGACATGCCAACGCCACCTCCGAAGAGTTCGACGAGAATGCCGAGTACCCCGCCGTCATCTTCATGCCCGAGGGCTCCAAGGAGACCAAGGGCGGCACCATGCGACTCGGCCTGCGCACCACGCACTTCCAGCCTGGTAGCGAGGACAGCAAGCTCCGAGCCATGTACGGCAACGCCGAGACTGTCGATGAGCGCCACCGACACCGCTACGAGGTTAACCCTGCCCTTGTTGACGAGTTCGAGAAGGCTGGCTTGTCCTTTGTCGGCAAGGACGATACCGGCAGGCGTATGGAGATCATTGAGATCAAGAGCCACCCTTACTTCGTCGGTGTGCAATACCACCCGGAGTACATCAGCCAACCGCTTAGCCCCTCTCTCCCCATCCTCGGTCTGGTAGCCGCCGCCATCGGATGCCTCGACGAGGTTACCAAGGAGGTCTGCCAGGCCAGAAATGAGGCCAACGGCACTGTCAACGGAACCGCTTAATGGAATGAGTACTGAAGGTCTTGTATAATTTTCTCGGCTAAACCCCGAGGCCTTGAATCCTTGCAACAGCATGTGTAGATATAGAACCGCAGGTTTACGTAGCAAAAAGTCTGTGGATGTTACTATCTTGATTAAACGGTATATATTATACCGACCCGCTTCGCCCCTTCAGAGTGGGCAGGCTGTTGACTGCTTCCAACGCAGCCAGCCTCCCACTCCAGAGCCACTGTGAGACGCCCTCCATTTTCCCGACGAGGGGGAAGGACGCTCACTTGGTTGAAGGGCCTGGCGGGTTTCAAGATAGGTTGTTTTGTTAGCTTTAGATATACTATTTTTTAGAATAATGCCTTGGCTTCATCAAGCTGGATTGACTTGATGCCTCGAGGCCAGCACGCGAGCGCTGGGCTTAGATGCTTCTTAATGAACAAAATAAAAATAACAAATAATTTGCAACTTATCGTCCCACTCCCCACCGCCAATTTTAAAACTTGACTTGATGAGCTACCCTGTGTTCAGCTCATCTTCATCATTATTCTACTGCGGAATGAAAGTGGTGTCATGCCCAGCGTGGGCAATCTCGCTTCTTATTCAGTATGACGCCTACAGATTGGACTGGTGTATACTACGGGGGCTGTGTTTTATTCATGTCAGGTCGATACTTGGTCTCATATAACGGATTACTAGGATAACAAAAAAAATATCCTTAGTCGAATAGCCATTGTGAAGCTTTGACCAAGGGGTGAATATCAGGCAGTTCTGTATCTCGACGTCGTATGTAAGTGGAGGAGAAAAAAGATGGGTGACTGCATTGCGCTTTCACCCTCAACAAACAACCATTTCCCCCATAAATATGTAAAATAGAGGAAGCTGGGTGGAAAAGAGATATGAAATAATTCACAAAAAGAGCAAAAAAAGAAATTCCATCTCCGAATGGCGGCTGGTGAGCATTGCTCCCGGCAGGGCTTGAACCTGCGACCTTCGCATTACCAAGACTTTGAGTCGTGAGACTTGAAAGTATTAGTACGAAGCTCTAACCAACTGAGCTACGGAAGCCAATCCGGAGGGAGGATTTGGTGGATGTGACTCCACTTTCGGAGCCGGGATGGCTCTGAATCGTTGAATGACGGCGTGCTTATTATGGTATATACAAGATTCACACGTATTGAAGATGTGTACAATATGCTCACTGAAGACATATATTTTGAGATTACTGTAAAAGTAGAAGGCCTGTGTTTGCTAATACGTATTGAACATTGAAACGGGTCCAAGTCGGTGCATAATGAAAAGAAGCTCAGGCGGAGCGCAATAAGTATCACAATTTCTTAGTTGTTGATACAACACTATTGATGCTCGCGGGTTTCGTACAAGACAATGCCCATTCAAGTACTTCGATTTCCTAAAGTATTGCTTAGCATAGTTGCTTCATGATTTCCAAAGATGTAATGAATCGTTTGCTATCTTTTTGTATCTCATCCCTACAACCTTCAGCACATCTTATATCTCTGGCGAATTAAGCAGTGACTAGATACTCTGTTAGATTATATGGGACTAGTACACACGCTGATATGGAAACTCACATTCAGCATTATTTTGGCTTGATATATTAGTGAGGATATGCAGTAAACTTTATAAACCAAACTCTCCCTGACCTAGAGGCGACCCCTAGGGTTGTTTCATTCACAGCGAAGCAATCAGGGTTTGGCCGATATTCCACAGGCAGCCAGAGCAAGTTCTTACCATCCCATGTAATCCAAGAGCAATCTTCGCTAAATCCATAGCCTCCCCAACCAATGATTTGCTCAGTAGGAGATATAGTAAGCATACCAAAGTTTGTCAACAGATGTAAGCCATCAGACGTAAACGAAAGGTAATCTAGAGGGCGGGGGGCGTTTGTATAAAAGTTCTGGACGCATTCGCCTGTATTCGCGCACCATAGCTGAATGGTACGTCCATTAATTGATGCTATAAGTGATGAATCATTTGACAAGGCCACCGCTGCGAGAGATTCTTTGAGGGTGTCGATTATGCGGATACATTCGCCCGTATCAATGTTCCATAACTGGATAGCTCTATTTGAAGCTGATACCATAAGTGATGGATCATGTGAGAAGGCCAAATCATAAATGATACCCTCATCAATAATAAATTCACGAACGCAATCGCCCGTATCAACGCTCCGTAAGAAGGCGGATTTGCCTGAAGCCGCTGCTATGTGTGATGAATCATGTGAGAAGGCCATAGAAAGAACCTCTTCAGCGTATATGAATGTGTGGATGCATTCGCCCGTATTAACACTCCACAACCAGAGAGCATATCCGTAGCGGTTAAAAATTGCCACATACAATGAATCATGAGAGAAATGTATGCGGCTAAAACCCTCGGGTAGTTCTTCTTCGGGAGGATCCTCGGGCCTAAATTCCCGTATACAATTTCCTGTATCAGCGTGCCATATGCGGACAGTGCCATCATATGAAAGCGATGCCACAAGCGATGAGTCATGGGAAATGGCCACATTCTCTATACGTTCGTCATCAACTCCAGAAACCGAAGTGTCATTTGTTGTTTCAGCACGCCTTGGCGGGATGGTCTTATTGCTATTGTAGTCGGGTTCGTGAAGATAGTTTTCTATGTCAGTATACCACAGCCGAATGGTATCATCGCTTGACGCCGATGCTATAATCGATGAGTCGTGCGAGAAAGCCAAAGATACAATCAGACCGCTATGGCCTTTAAACTCTCGTATATACTCCCCCGTCTTAATGTTGCATAGTTGGATAGTATTATCAGATGAAGTTGATATTATAAGAGATGAATCATGGGAAAAGGCTATAGCAGCATCGCGGTCACGATGCCCATTGAATTCTTGAACGCACTCGCCTGTATCAGAGCGCCATACACGAACAATGCCATCTGAGGTTGATGCGACAAAAGATAAGTCATGCGAAAAAGCCAGTCCATAACAGCTAGGAAATGTCTGTACGCATGTGCCTGTATTTGTGTCCCATAGCTGGATAGGGTTTCCATCGGAGGCTGATGCCAGAAGCGACGAATCTTGCGAGAAGGCTATATAATGACTCGACTTGTAATGATTATCACTCGCCAAGGATAGTATGTGAATACACTCGCCCGTGTCAACGCGCCATAGCCGGATAGTTCTATCGCGTGATGCTGATGCTATAAATGACGAATCATGCGAGAAAGCCACGGCCGCTACATCGGAACGATGGCCCTCGAGTGTCTGAACGCATTTACCTGTATCAATGCACCACAGCCGGATAGTGTCGTCGTATGAACCTGATAGCACGGATAACGAATCATGCGAGAAGGCCACCGAATTAACTGCATAGTTATGGCCCTTAAACACTTCAATACACTCGCCTGTATTGGCGTTCCATAACCGAACAGTGTAATCATCCGAGGCCGATGCTATAAATGCTGAGTTGGGAGAGAAGGCCACGGAGTTGACCCGTCCCCGATGACCCTCCAGCGTCCTTATACATGGGGACCAACTGTGCTCCACCTTTGGCTCGAGCAATATCCACTCAAGTATTCTTTCTCTGTAAAGTTTCTTGATGATACTCTGGTGCGGAGCGAATAGAAGGGCTGAAGAATAAATTTGAAGAGGCGCGCTAGCAATGAGCTGTAAATTTGACTGAAGGATACGCAAAGCGTCATCAAGAAATTCAGAGAGCAGCTTGTTATTCTTAGCCTTTCATTAAGTTAACGACTTTATACCAAGAAATTTATTTCATCTTGCTTAAAAAAAATCTCACCGGTATCAGAGCTTGTAGGCTTGTAATTATCTTGGTGGTCTCCGGTGCTTGTCGTATCAAACTCAACGCCTCGACCCAGTGTAAAAAATGTTGTTTCAGGAATTGGAATGTTCCAGAGTAATTGTCGTCATAATTATTTGCTGCTTGGAGGTGGAATACCCAATTTAAGCATGCGTACTGAACCGCGGCAGGAATGCATGCAGCTGCCTCTTCACGCTCGACTATGGAACCCTCTAGTCCCTGTGATCGTAAGCTACACATGTCTTCTCGAAGGAATCCTTCCATGACGTGTAGACAGTTGTCTGTTATTTTTGCATGAGCTTCTGCTTCATCGATCCAAAACGGATTCAGTCCTTGCTTTTCGGGATTGACTAGGAAATCGCGAAAAGATAAATGCAGTAGTCTTATTGGAGACTCAGGTGACTGCGGTATGCTTAAGACGGAATGAAGCATATCTAATCTTGTATCAATGATATCTCTAGAAATTCGCAGGAGCTGCGATAGACTGGATGTCGATAAAGGGCTTGACAGAAGTACGATGCTGCCAACAATGTATTTGAACTGCTGCAGTACTCCATTTCGCTCCCTTGTAGTAAGCCCGGCAATCTGTTGATTAAGGACAGGCAGATAGGTTGCGTCAAGCTTAGACTCTTGACTTTTGGTTTCATATTCCAAGACCTTGCGAAGTTGGTCATCGGGGTTTCCACATTTGCGGTCAGCAAGAAAGCGACATATAGTGGCAGCAAAAATGAAAAGCGGAATTGCCATCTTGACTATAGTATCGATACTGGCTTGGCCAGGCCAGTCTCCCTTCAACTGTCTATACTCTTGCACTGATTTATTATAGTTGTCTCGAATTCTCTGTAGCTCATGTCTTATTAAGACCGATAAGTCATGCTGAATAACAGGCTCAGATATTTCATGAAGAATGACACCCTGAAATTCTCCTTGGATTGCAGAAAATCCTAGACGAATTGGAAGCTCCGGTCGGCTAGTGAGAAAGATTCTTAGCCCCAAACTTTTGTCATGATTGAAGAGACGGATGATAAGTTTAACGTCATCTTCTAGCTCGCACTCATCTAGGGCATCGATGACTATAACAATAAAGCCGGATTTTCTCTTATATGGAGGAACCTTGGATAGAGGCTGTAAGATGAGCTCGTTAAACTGTTCCCGTAACCCTTTGTTGCCAATATCAGAATTTGCTTTGATCGCATGCTGGAAATAACTCGCGATATTGGTTTGTATTGTGGCTAGTTGAGCCGCTATGGTTGTAAATAGTTTTGCCGAGCTTCCTCGATCGCCCTCGCCTCTCTTGAAGAAAAAGCTGGCGCCTAGATGACCGGTGCTGACAAGAGATTTGGCAATAGTGCGTGAAACAGTTGACTTCCCTGTTCCAGCCATTCCATTTAGCCAGAAAATGGCCTTGGCGCTTGGGTCCTGAGTCCAATTTGTGATGTGTTGGAGTAACTCAACTCGCGTCCCCGGTAAGCAAGTCGGGTTGTGCTCCTCGGCGTGGGAGTCAAAGGCAGCCCCTTCCGTAACTGGAAGTTTGATAGACAGAATACTTTGGGTAATACCATTTATCTTTTCATCGACTTCAGTTATCTTTTCATCAACTTTGCTCTGTTAGCAGTGCATCATAATGTTGAGAAATAGGCTAAGAGCTCACTTTTTATAATCAAATCAATGATCCTTTTCTCGGACTCGATTTTCTTTGGAGGGATTCGGATGAGAAGGTCTTTGGCGTATGCAGCAGCTGTCATTGCTGCATAACCATGCCAACCGGCATCTTTGTGAGAGTCTGAGTAGTCACAAATTCCACGGATGACCAGACAAGGAAAGTGATTCATTAACCCTGCTGCCTCCGTATCAAAGCATAGCACATCATTCTCGGCCGCAAGCTTGTCCCTTAATTTTGCATCGTTCATTAATTGGTTGGCTGAAGCGATGGTGCCATAGTGAATCGTTGGGTTGTCGTCGTCTTCTGTTCGTTTATGGCGAGGCTGCAAATTGGACGGATTATCAAGGCAAAATGCCTTACAGGTTCTTTCATCTGGCGGATGAACTATTTCGCTTTGGAACAAATTATCACTAACCGGGGCTGGCCGCTTATAATTCTTCCGTAGCCTTCGCTTTTTGGCAAGAAGGTCATCAATCATTCCTTCTAAGTCGTGACCTTCAGCCTCGTATTGAGCTTTAAGTCCGGCGATGGCCGTTCTTAAGATTGTTGGTGGCTGGTCTAAGAATCCGGTTTGTTGGAATGCTTGATCCTGCATCGTTTTACCAAAGTCATATTGGAATACACCTCCCTTCCCATTACGAGGTGCGCTGACAACAATGTCCCCTAGGCGGATGTCGTGCTCGGCGCTTGGTGCACCACCGCCAATGCCCACCATCAAGCCAATTCTAATATTGGGAAAGGTGTGTAACATATCTCTCGCAACAGTAGCTGCAGAAGCTGTTCCATACTCGCCGTCAGGTAGGACGGCGATGACCACGTTGTGTCTTCCCATTTTCCCCAGAGCGTAGTCATTATTATCATGGGTAGAGACATCTTCAGGACCTTTATGCTTCTCGTCTAGAAAAGCTTCGGCGGCGACACGCTCAGTGCTGATGGCGCAGATCCACCCAACAGTGTAATCTTCAGGATTCGACATGTTCGGTGGCGCAAGAGAACGTAATTAATTGAGATCAGTGAGCTTCATCGAAGATATTTAGTGATACTATAAATTCCCGAGACACAGGGAAGAGACAAAAGGAAGAAGCACTTGAGCAATTAAGAAAATATGGCAGCCGTCTCGACCCCGCTCGCATGTGGTTGGATCAGGCTGCAGCTATGTATCATATTTGCTGCCCGATGTTTCTGTATTCCGAGAGAGAATCTATGTGGGTAATTGACCTATCAGGTGGCCAGCCTACCAGATTCGCAGCCAGCAGTATCCTGTTGTCAACAATCCCGTGGCTGCCGTGTGATTTGGAAAGCTTCTAACACACCTTGAAATCATCTAACCAAGTTGCAAAATATTATACAGGGGATTGTCGCCAAGCTGTTTAAGATATAAGCAAACCGGTCCACGTTTATATCTACTTTTCTGGTAGTCACTTATTGGGGATGAATAATTACCGGATTCGAATATTAGCTCACTCGGCTTCTGTTGCAAAGGGGTTCGTCGCGCATAGTCTTTGCCTATAAATATCTATATCCCTGTGGCCACACCCAGACAGGTGCTTCGTGACAGCAAAATAATTATTTCCAGACAGCCTATGCTGATACGAGTTTAAAGAGCGATTTTTTTTTGTTTCAAATTACGGCTAAATAAACACGAAAGTCCGCAATGATGAGCACCTTCACCTTCACTCCTCTCCTTCATGCGCCACTCGAATGCCGTTGATAATATTGGGGAGGGTGACTTTGCGATTGCAGACGCCGTCAAAGTTTCCGACGATGCCATCAGTGTATGTGATCATCTGTACTATGTGTCTTGTTGATGTTACACTAGACGATGGCTGAGTTCTTAGTTTGGGTGTGTGACTGCTGAAGCAAGGGCGTAGGTGGTAAAGCAATATGCTTGAGCGCCGAATTCGCTTACATGTCGGCAACTTCGACATTCATAGGCATCATGCCCATAGCACTACCACTGGGTTGCAGAAACGATTTCACTTCTTCAACCTCCTTCCGGACCTGATCCCACTGGATGCCCATCAGCTCCTTGAATGCGACGGCATCGATATCAATGCCATGACCAATAGTTGTAAGAATGTTGTAAATATACCCAAGATAACTACTCGTCCGCTCGCAGAATTCGACCCATAAGCCTGAATTTGCCATAAATTGGCTGCCAGTTTGCAAGTCTTGAGTGCGTTTGATGATCTGGTTTCTCAGCTTAAGTATTTCAGAGTCCCTTTGCGTTCCAAGAGCGTCAATTTTCGGGCCATCGGTGGGCTGGCTGAGTCCCAAGGTTTGAAACATCGCGAACTGAGGTGGGCGCGCTTGCTTAATCTCCTGATTGTACTGAGCTTCTACGCTCAAGAGTCTGTCTTTCAGCAAAGTCATCTCGCCCTCAAGACGATTATTTCCCTCTCTGGCACACCTATTAAAGTCCAAGAAGGCGTTGTTGGCAAGACGCGAATTCTGCAAGGCCATTCTGCAAGAGATTAGGGCCTGTTTCTGAAAGGCTGCGCACTGAGCGATTTCTTCATCTGTAGTGGGCACACAAGGGATTTTTTTCGTCCATTCCTTGGAGACTGATACTAGAGCAAGCGTCTTGTCGAGCATTTCCAGCATGTTGTGTTGAGCGTTTGCCAGAATGCCATTTAGCATCCCGCTGCTGGGATGGTCAGAGGAGAATGGCGCCGTACCAGCCACTAGAGGAACACCAGCGAGGATATTGGAAATAAGTGTTCCGGGATATGCTGAGGGAATTGTGCCAATGGCACCAGCAGCAGTGGACATGGTTGATGTGAGGCTGGGGTGAAAACGGCAAAAGCGGGCGAACAAATCAAGGGCCTCAGTAACCTCTTCGGGAGGGCTCTGAGACTGGAAGAAAGCTGCGTCGAGGCGAAGATCGTGAGACAAGGCTTCCCCAGCGAGAGCAAAGATCCCGGTATTAGAAACGTGAAATATACTGCCTAGTAAACTGTCGAGGACAGCAGATTTATCTCCCTTTACGCCGTTTGTGGTAACACCGCTGATACCCGTGACTCTGATTGAGTACCAGTGTCTTGACTATGTCAGGGTTTTGGGACACAATCTGAGCGGCCTGTCCAATTGTCTTGAGGACCCTATCGATGTGATGAATCCGTGGAAGTCTTGTGAGATATTGAGGTTCAAAACTGAAGGTCGCAGGGTCTAGTCCTGAGGAGATGGGATCAAAGCTGAAGAACGCCGAGATGGCAGCGGTATGCCAATACTTTATATCTTGCGCTGATACCGGGTGTGAAAAAAAAAAAAAAAAACAGTGAAATATTGACTATCTGCTCTCATTTATAGACATCCTTTTTGGGAGAATTCTGGGCGTGTCGTGTCCAAAGAAGTTAGAGTGTTGCAAGGCATTCCTGGTTCAGTGCACGATCCAAAGTTGCCTTGCTCGGGCATATGCACTATTGGCTGTGAACATGCAGCCCCCACGGCTCGTACCCGTCCGCTTCGTGGCTAGCTGAGACTTAGTTCACCACTATCTTGTCCTAATTGTACTTTATTGATTCTGAAAGCCAAAGCTGAGATGCTAGTCCAATATTTCCTAACGGGAGTTGATTCCGAGGCTTGATTGGCTCCCGCTATGGACTGAGACTCGATTCTCGGCACGCCAACGGCTAGTCAAGGCAGTTAGTTTCTGAAATTGAAACCCGTCTCCTTGTCACCCAGAAAAATAGTGCCCGTAGCCTACCTTTCCCGGTTCTGGACAAGCTGAGCTGTTTACTTCGTAGCTGAGGCGGCAAATGTGAGTGATCAGTAAATACAATCGATAGTTTGTCCAATTTCGGTGGCCATGGTCTGACGACGAGCGACTTTGTGATCTTCAGATTCTCGGAGGTCGGGGCAAATAGCAAAAAGCCTTTTTTATGAAGCACTTCTGACACTCCATAGTTTGGCATGAAAAGTTTCATCGCATACAAAATCGAGCTATTACGGCATTACATTCTTCAGCGCTTTAAAGGTCATTCTTAATCGTGGTCGCAATTTGCATAAGTTATTCATAATTGACCAAATACAGCATGATGCGACTTCTAGATAGTTGGTTGAATTCGGCTATAAATATGGCCACTGGGACGTATGCTGCCTTAGGTAGACCGAAGATTGAAGACGACGGATGAATAGTTGATGGCTTTAGAAAGGGATATATTGAGGCCGATGATAAAGGCGTTCAATTTACTTCTGAGTATCTTAATTCTCCTATCGCAGCTTGGAGAGGGGATGTTCTTATATAAACGCACTGCGTAGTCCGTTTGAAGCATATGCCTGTTGGCCACCTAACATTAGCGACAATCCACAAATTCTACCAAATAGAGCCTATCCGCTCTCTGGTATACCCTGAGATCTAGAACTACTCTTTCTTTCATCTAGTCACTGGCTGGCGCTCCACTGGAAGGCTTCCCGAATGACTACTCTTGTCTCGTCTGTAATGTCTAGTTCATCCAACTCTTCCTCTGTGGCCCAACGGCTCTCCAAATGTTCGTCTATACTCAACTTCACCATTCCATCGGATACTGAAACCACATAGTTGAGCTGGATAGCGCTCTTGACAACAAAGGCTTCGACTCCTGCGTCGCTTTTAATGGTTTTCTCAGTTTGGTATATCATTGGAACCAGCTGTGCGGAGATTTTGGTGATATCTAACCCCGTCTCCTCTTTCACCTCCCGAACAAGGGCATGCTTGAGAGTCGGGTCGTCTAAGTCGACTTTTCCGCTAGGTAGCTCAAAGATGTTGGGGAAGTATGGCTCATGAGATGCCCTTTTTAAGAGAAGAATGCAAGGCACTTTCGAAGAGGTCAAGCTCGGAATCTGGCGAAATATGACGGCTCCAACCACGAGTTTGTCGTACTGTCGGCCAGACACAGAAAGCCGGCATTCTCGAAATTCTTTGGCTGAATAATTGAGTATTTGCAGGTTAACAGATTTGTCAATTGACAAGGATTCGACATGCTTCTGGGTGGCCATGGCCATTTTGGCAAGGTAGATGTACCCAAACTCAAAGCGAGAGAATCCAATAAGCTCGTAAAAGGCCAATGGATAGCTCGTATTGTACTCTGTAGGTTATTCACTGCGGCTTGAGGATTGGCTTGGATCGAAAACGAAATGCCGGTGCTTGAGAATTAAAGGCTAATGAAGGATGAAGAAGGTGGTTCTTTTTGCAGATGCTGAAAGTATGCATTGAAGTAATAATCGAGAAGAGAGATAAGTTCATACCCTAGCGGCCAGTGAGTCATCGCCGAAACACACACGTATCAATTAGGCGCCCGCAACGTGAGTTTCGCCAGTGACCATTTGTTGGAAATAAAAAAGCGTAAAACTCAGAAGGCTATTAAAGTATACATTTTGACAGCATTAACGCATAAAATAATATTCAGCTATCGAATTGATAGGCCAGCTGCCTATAGCCTTTTATTAAGTCAACTCTAGGACTTTGGAAAGACAAGCAGATTGTGCTGTCTTCCGTCAGCTTAGTACCTACAGAAAAGGGCTTAATATTTCATAGATAATACTTTTTCTTATGTCAAGAAGATTCTTCGTAGCAAGAGGTAAGAGATTGTATGATTACTGCTCATGTACTCATTCAATTCGAAGTCGTTCGACTTGTTGGCGACGGCGTTTCGCATTGTCGTTGGTCATGGTTCATTGAGTATAGTGAAAAGATATCAATAACGAAAGAAGAGTGAGCAAGTTTAATAATTCCGAGTATGTCTAAAGCAAGAACTTGGGGCTAAGATGCATACAAAGGAGCGATTTTTTAAATTTATTTTAGTGAAATGCTCCTTTGGCTTGTATAGTAGTCAAGCTGAAGTTATCCAAGGAGTGGCCAATCGACATATCATCTGAGTGGAAGAAAGCAGTGCATGATTCATGTTTCATCGTTGAAACTCGGGAAGAACCACAGGCCATGCATCGCAAACGAAGCCCAGCAGTACGCTTGTTTAAATTGTGCTCCCAGTTCGCCGCGTCTCATCTTCCCAACAGTTATACCCAAGGCTTGGGCTAAGTTCACCTCTTGGTTACCGTCTTTGGTGGTGCTTCTCATATACTTTACCTCATCGTAGAAGGCTTCGCTAAATGCACGACCTGCAGAGCTTTTGATCGGCCACTGGCATCCTAAAACTGAAGTGGCCCCAGCATGAAGCAGAGCCGGAATAATTCCTAGAGGCTCATCTCCAGCAGATAAGTCCTGAGCGGCTGATTCGCAGGCAATGATTGTAAAGTGCACGCCTCCTTGCGGCATACTGGTATTGAACAAGTCAACAACGGAAAGCTCATCTCTTCCTAGAAGCGGGTTTTCCTCATTGTTGCTATCGAAAATATCCTCTCCATTGCTCAAAATGAGTGACGATTGAAGAACATCTTCTTTGCAATAACGAGCATGGCCGTGATAGTGCAGCCATGTAGCCGTGGAGGATGTCTCAATAAAACGCGATTTTGTTACTTCGGGTCCGAGTAAAACATTGCCTGGTAGGACCGTGGAAAGTATTTTAATATGACTGAATATAAGATTGCGCTCGTCGGCATGAAGAGGCTCTTCGTACACTGCGAAAAATGCTGTAGTTTCTTCTGTACTCTGTTCTTCGCAATTCCGTCTAGAGGCGCTACGGTCCAAGCACTGGCTCATGACCGCCGCGCTTGATGCGTAAACTACCAAATTACGCTCAACCAAAGGTCTTCTTTCGATGAATAAGGCGTGTAGCGGTACATTATTTAGTTGTCCTGGTGGAGAGAGCACTAAAAGATCACCTTCCTCTGAGTAATCTGTCAGCCAGTTGACAAGCGCATTCATCTCCTGGAGCAGACGGTTGCCCGTCTTTTTATTTAGAGGATGTTCAGCCATATCAGGGTATGTGAATGCTTTAGAAACCCATGCTTCCACTTGAGTAGCCGATATAGCCAACTGCTTCGTCCGGGTCGTACCGTCTAATGTCCGTACGAAGCATATTATCTGCGGATTATCCTTCGTCTTCGATGACGGAACATACCAGTCGACAAACTTGACTCTTTCGCGAGAAAGATTCGTCCTAGAAAGTGCTATATCAAGACACTCTGGGTCTATTTCCAGATTCAGCGTCGTATTTCTGATTCGTGCAATCTCAGCTAGTGGAGGATACTCTTGAATGCGTTTTCTGATTGAAGTAAGTTCCCGCGCCACAAGGATGTGATTTACTCCAGGCTCGTTTAGGGCATCCAAATGCATTTGTTCTGCCTTCAAAAGGTCACAAGCTATTTGATCGCTATTGATTCTCTGCAATGACTTTTGCGGAATCAATAGCTTTGCGCCGAGTGAGTCTGAGAATGCCCTGGACTTTCCTTTTTGTAGCCATGTCCAAGCTTCAGCCGAGTCATTGAGACGTAAAGCTATGCGGACTCCTAGGTTGTATATCTTGAGGCTCGAATCTTTGGCGACCAGAAGTCTTTTGTTCATCAAAGAGGTCAGGCCTTCAATGGGTATGACGCTCCGTCTCATATCGTCGCATATTGTCTCTGTTTTTTGCAGTTCGTCCATGAATCCACGGAGTAATTCACGCTCTAAATCTTCTGAGATCGTCGATAGTACGTCTGAAAGGAGACTGCCAAGAGCCAGAGTGCTGCGAATGATCAACTCAGAGCTGCTGGTTTGTCGCCATTGCTGAAGTGATTTATTTGCCAGGTCCAGCGCAGACCATAGCTGTGTTGTGGCTTGAAGTCGTTCTTCTGGAGTAGTAGTTTTACTTTCGCCCAGTATTGCGCGGTAACAAAGCCATGCCTGGAGAGCAGCCCTAGAGTAAGCCTGCGCTTTAATCATTGGAGGCACAAAAGGCAGCTTATCCAGATCTTTGAGATAATCCGTCGATAGTTTCGAGCTCTCCAAGAAATTCTCCTGGCGCATTAACATGCTGACTTCAAGATCCACAAGTTCGCTTCGTTTTAGGACATCTGTTTGACTCGTCAAAAGATTCTTCACTCTCTCAATCCATGTTTTCTCAATTGGCGTGGTCTTTAGTTCCGGTTCGTCGGATGCTCGCAAATTCTCCCATTTGCCAACCAGTAGACACTTTTGGATTTCTCCATCAATATAGCCATTTTTGGCATCATTTTCAATCCACTCTTTTAAAATATCCATTGCAGATGATAACCACTTGATGTCTTCAGCG
This sequence comes from Trichoderma camerunense, assembly GCF_050948025.1. Classification (NCBI taxonomy): domain Eukaryota; kingdom Fungi; phylum Ascomycota; class Sordariomycetes; order Hypocreales; family Hypocreaceae; genus Trichoderma; species Trichoderma camerunense. Next base: position 273,202 of record NW_028145349.1, read on the forward strand.
GACTTCCTTGGATACTGCTCGGAGATAGAGAGATGACGAAGCCCTAAGATTAAAGCAGCGTCTGAGCAAGCTTCGTAAGATTTCCCAGTCTTTGCAATCTCTAGGCTCTCTTCTGCGGCCTTAAGAGCTTCCATATTGTTTCCAAAACTTCCGTATATCATTGACATGGTGGTTGCCAGGAGCGCGTGGCTCTTTGGATCAACCTCTTCGGGAAGGTTTATGTATTGAGGCTCCAAGGCATTAAGCGCGAAACCATATTCCGACGCATTCAAATTAGCTGAGCCTGCTGCGCGCATTAGAGCAGCATTTTGCATCATCTCACTGCCCATTTCATCGGCCAATTGCTGCTGGAGTTCGATCGCATACTTGACTTGCTCGACATAGGCATCAACTGGCTCAGAGAGAGCGGTTGTGAGGCATAACATCATCTGGCCATAGTGACTGACTTCAAAGTACCGTTCAACGAGACGACTTATTTGGGCGAACTTTTCTTCGGCCGAAATTGTGTGACCAGAGGAAATGCGAGTAAATTCTAAGTCAATGTTGCCGAAAGTATGGGAAACTTTGTTGAATAATTCTCGTGCTTGTTTAAACGTGTCTTCAGCCTTTGAGAGAACCGTATCATCAGAAGATTGGAGCTGAAGCCTAAAAATCTCAGCCAAAGTGAGAGCCCTCTCTGTATCCCACTTATCGCCGTCCAGAGCAACTAAAAAACTTTGAAGCCGCTGTACTGCTTCCTCTGGGATTGCAATAAGCTGAATTTCGAAGTAAAGTAGAGAGGCAGCCTCTTGTAAACGACCCATAGCCTGCAAGGCTTGCCGTAAAGAAGAGATGGCCGTTAAAGCAGTAGCTTTAGTGGCCGACTCATCAAGCAGACCATGAACGGCAGCAGCTACCATTATTTTCCAATAGAAAGATATCATTAATGTCTTGAATGTCAAATCAGTTTTCGCTATAGCATGTGAATATATATATATATAAATGACTCACTCTGTATTCCGAAATGTGTGATGTGCTCCTGCCCAACACTTCTGTTTCTGGCCCCTCAGGGCAGGAAATCGATAGACTTCTATCTTCAGTTTCTCCATGGCTTTCAATAATTGTATCGTCTACGACAGTCTTATCTTGAAGTTTACAATCAGCACTAGTCATCTAGAATGTACTCCGAAACGATCATACCAAGGTTCCAAGCACTGCCAAACCGTTGCGCAATCTTGAGCGCAGTCTTGACCTTTGAGAATCTCACGACTCGTAATGTGAGGGCACGCAGAAGCTCAAAAGCGACAACGTCTTCACCTTGGTCGGAAAATGCGAAATTTTCGCTCTCTATTTCTGCAGAAGATGGTCCTGGAACATTATTGCAGATATCGGCTGCCAACCGATATTGTCCCTGGGCGAGGTATAATTGGATGGCTTCAATTGCTACGCCCTTCGCGTATCTAACATCTTGTGGCAGCTGTTCAATAAGTAGCGTTGCTTCAGCAAAGTGCCCTATGAAACGATAAGCCCTGATTTTGTGCCTAATGTCCTCAGGTGATGGTTGAGCAGGCTCTTTTGGATGCGCTTCCATTTGCTGATTATTTAAAGGTTCCGCCTGTGTGGTGAGTGAAGCAAATGACTGTTCTACTCAGATGGGGTCCAAGCTATGGAAGCAGCCAAAAGTTGTAGGAAGAGAAACCCTGAGCACTTTGGGTTTTTGGATACATGTATTAACCACTCAGGTCTCTAGTATAATAGCCTTGCAGGAGCACCAAATACATTGTTACATACCTACATGAATGAACTTATGCAAGGCTGTGGTCATGCGCTGGAATGCGTCGGACTTTTGTCACTGGTGTGGCGGGGCACGATTCTTCAATCTTCAGATTCAGAGGTCATCATGTAATAATTTCTCAGGTTACATCCAGTCTCCTCACCTTTTTTTCTCGTTACCACATATTACCAATTACTTGTTCATTGGTCATTTTCGAGCGTTAATCCGATGTCAGACACAATAGATCCACAGGCGCTCGGTTTTGAGTCCGACTTTGTATTCTCAGATGAAGATGACGGTCTGCTGGGAATTCGGAACGATGAACGTGTGAATCGGTCACTTGCAACCCAAGATCAGATCGGCAAAACAGGCTACAGTGCCTATGTTCGTCACGTTCAATACGGTACCTACGAGAACAAGTCTGCATGTCTGCTTGGCATTGACTTCGCCTTCCGCTTCCCTCCAAAGGGACTCGGTCGTTTCTCCTCTGCAGAGATCGAAGTCACCTTTGAGAAAGCTTTAAATATTAGCAAACCTCACCTGCGCTCGACTGACGCCTCATTGGATCCGATTGTTGCCAATTTTGCGCCTAGACAGATACTTGGGCAGACCAAACCGCGCGACAACCACAGAATATTGGAAATTAGCGCGCCTATTGTCTTTCACACACCCTTCGGGCCGGCTCAGATGTCTGCCAAGTGGTCCCAAGAGACGACTTTCACGGAGGAAGGGCGACTCGAGGTTCATGGCAACTTGGCACAAGATGACGACCATGACGATGGTGCAAATTCAGTTACATGGGACTTAACAGAGAATCCGGTGAGCAAGAACGGCATTTTACGCTCATTCCGCGGTGTTATTGTCTTGTTTTGTCGCCCTGGCGATGCTTTTTGGATGCGCGTGTCAGTGAAACCTGTGGTAAAATTCGCACTAGATCCCCGGAAATTGTTGACTAAGAGGCTTGTGGGTGATAAAGATGAGCCCGTGTTGCTCAATGGGCGACAAAGTCTGGGTAGCTCATCATGTTTTGGCTACAGCGAGTTTGATGCTGAAGACTTTCCTTGGCTGGACGTGTTGAATCTACCGCAACCTTTAGGGATCAAAGATGAGGAGATACCCTAGCGGTAGCTATATATATAGTTACATCTTGACAACTGTTGAATACAAAAGAGAGTCATTCACTGCACTCCATTTTCATTGATGTCGGCATCAGAGCGCCAATAGCGTTATTCATACTCGTAGTTTCGGTGCTGACTTTGCAAAACATACTTCAGCCTTAATATTGTGCGAATTATACCCATTACTACTTGTATTCCATTTAAAGCAGCTTTGAGATGGCATTATACCTGTACCGTCATGTAGTTTGTCGATCCATAGTCTGGGAGTAACACGGAACAAATCGGCGAAGATGGTTGGTCAGAGTAAGCGACCAATTACGGAGTATAAATGCAGATATAATCGTAACATGACTAACCATCCATGACTCGTATCAGCCGATATAAAGAGCTACAGCGAGTGCTTTTTATGGCAGGACACCTGATTGCGCCTAGAGAAGCCCGGTGAGTGGACACCATATCTTAGCAAGCGATAGAAGTCTGCTAAAGGTTCAACAGCTGTAACACAGGTATAGAAGTTATACTCATAATGGATTTGAGAGCCAATGAGCTTTGACGTATGACAAGCTTGAAATATATTTTGACAACAAGCCAGATGAGACAGATGCTTTGTTATCAAGCAATTTTAAGACTTGACTGATCTAGGCAAGAAAAGCGTCATAGACCACACGGGTAATGGCTCGACACCGACCGAGTTGGAAACGTCAGACGCCTTAGAAAACTGCGCCAGGATCCAGAAGAGCGTAACCTTTCGCTCCGAAATTCATCTAAATACAATAAACACCAAGAATTGAGTTACACACAATCTCAAAACTAAGCCCACACTGAGCGAATGCGGAGTTGTTGCATTTGTAAGCGAATGGCATTTGTAAGAACGTATGCGGAGGCCGATCTCCGTTCACACTCTCCTCGCATTGCTATTAACACGGATAGTCAAGATGAGAAGTCATTATACTTAGTCAAGATGAGGAGTCAGCACCTATGCTAGATACAAACATGGGAATGCCGAAAGAAGCCGATGACAAGTGAGGAGCCTTGAAAAAGCAAGAGGTACTCCGACATCGCAGCTAGATCTACTAACCTATCAGAGATCCGTTAAGTTGAGCAACTAGATAGCTTGGGTTTGAGTATACATCTCTCAAAGGTTGAGGTCTTCTATCTCGAGCTGCATTTATACACAACGCGTTCAATTGTCTTCGTATGTCGTGATAGGCCAGCTAATACTATCACAATATTCCGGACTGGGTCAGCCATGATTCTCTACAGTCGGGAGCAATTTCTGGGAATGTTGTCAAGTGTATAAGTTCAGTTCGCTATTGTTTAGTACCTTCATCGTAAACAACTAGGTGATAAGTCCCCACGTATGCAATTACGCTGTTGGGTATATCCTACGATATCTTATGCCGCTGTATTCCGTGAGCTCATGCCGTTTACCGAGGCTGAGTTTCTGGTTCTCAAAACCCATGTTTATACTTCTGTTTTAGTATTCTTGTATAAGTTATAAGCTATTGCCCAGACTTAAAACGTGTATTATGTATTATTATATCTCAATAAACTACACATCCTATTTGTGTATGACTCATTGAACGACTGTTTTATAATCCACATACTTCTTTTCAGTAATGCAACCAAAGAGCCACAATGAACGGCCATTTGTCGTTTGGCTTGGCCGCCAGAGACATGACGGAGGAGAATATCTCTCAGCCTTTCGGAATGAGTTCGACTATACAGTACGTAAATAATGTTGCATCGAATGGCAATCTAAGATGATTGGCTGATCCAAGATCTGCCAGATACTCGAAGCCGATAATCGCCAAGAAGTAAAAGAAAAACTCCCGGCTCTCATAGCTAAGCATGGTCCTATCGACGCTTTTATTGTACCGATGGGCACAATGACTTATGCGCCTTTCGACCAAGACCTTTTCGGTCCATTAGCTCCCGAGTGTGGTATCATCACCTCGTCAAAAGCCGGATTCGATGAGTTTGACGTTGAATGGATAACGAGCCAGGGAATCTGGCTATGTAATACGACCAATGCAATAGTCGAATCAACGTCTAATATGGCTATATTTCTAACTCTCGCTGCCGTACGCGATACCTATCGCACAGACCAGACGCTCCGCAACGGTGCTTGGACCAGTGTTCTGTATCCGACTCACGATATCACGGGTATGACAATTGGTATCATTGGAATGGGGAAAGTGGGCAAGCGAGTGGCGTCAAAGGCGAAGGCTTTCAACATGCGCATCAAGTATTTCAATCGTCGTCGATTGAGTGACGAGGAAGAGGCCTTGTACAGTGCCTCGTATTGTGACTCTCTACATGCTTTATTGAGCGTGTCGGATATTATATCGATCAATTGCCCACTCAACGACGATACTCGCAATCTCATTTCCACGGCCGAGTTTACGGCAATGAAAGATGGTTCGTATTTGGTCAACACTGCACGCGGAGCCATTGTTGATGAAGATGCCTTGATCCAGGCTCTTGAATCCGGCAAACTTGCTCGAGCTGGGCTGGATGTGTTTTGCAACGAACCTCATATCAACAGCTATTTCCAAAATAGCGACAAGGTCATATGTCAGCCCCATATGGGTGGCGTTACTCAGGAAGCTTTTCGACTTGCTGAGATAGAATGCCTCGAAAATATTCGGGCGTACTTTAAAACCGGGAAACCTATTACTCCGGTCAATGATCCCTCGGCTCGATTCCAGAAAGAATAAATAGTGAGCAGAGTCAGCTACATATATCTCAGCTGAGCAAAGCCGCATTATGCGGCATCATAAGATTGAAGTCTGTAGCCACCACTATGATAAACAGCAAAATTGAAATCATTCCGAGTCAGATTATCATTTAGTGGATTATTTGGCTTAATCCTGTTGCGATTTTAAGGTGATATCTGTAGCTTCTCGCTCTAAGGGGGGTATTCAGAACATGCTACAGTCAATTTTACTCTATTATTCAGCTTCCCATTTTAAACTCCTTTCACAAACCGTGAACAACTCATTCTCTAACATAGAATCGACACAAAAGCGCTATTAGTTGAGTCCTTTTCCTATGAGCTGGATATAGGGCACAGCAGAAATCATTTGCAATAAAGCTTTAACATCGGTAGTTAGAATTACCGCTGTGTGCAAGCTGTAGGACGCAGCGTAATAACAGGGGATTGTGAGGATACGGTAACACAAGTAACTTGATATATGTGATACGACGACACGGAGGCTCCGGCTTTGGCTCTGACAATTCCTACAATTATTCGAATTAGAAAGCCACAGTTATGGGGCAACTGATAATTTGTGAGCCAAGAATTAAAATCTTTCCGTTTTGATGCTCCTATTTATAGACGTAATCCTCGTGGCTTAAATAGCTGGGATACTAGGGACTCCACGGCGTCATAATGGCTCGAGTTGTGCGCATTTCTGTTGACGCTAGGAGACTAACCAAAAGTCAGCAACGACCCAAAGAGACATGATAAAGAAGCTAGACTATTTACTCTATGGCGATTGCCGAGACTGTATTTTTTGAAAGCCTACGAGAAAGCGCATCGCTTTATGAGTCACCAATCATGGTAATATTACGTTAATTGCGCTGCAATAATTTATTCTCTACTATGTCCCCGCACTAGAAAAAAAGAGAGAGAAAAACTCACAGAGGACAAGTGCGTATAAGTAGAAAGCGGTAATAATCTGTACAAAGCTCACTGTTGAGTTCAATATTATATGGTACAGCCAGGTATAGCAGCGGAAGAGTATTTAACTCACATAACTCTCTTCAACTACGCACTGGCTTTCTTTCATAAAGAAGACTTTTGATGCTAGTAGTTGAGAAAGATTATTCACATTTTGACAGAATATCACCGAATACGCACGGGATTTATATCAACCCTTGTATGATACGACATTGCGCACGAATGGAATGCTATAGCTACAGTTGGACCTCAGGAACCTTGTGACTTTAATTGTGGATCTTGTCAGTTTGTCTTCGAACCCGTGAAAAAACAATCACTGTTTAAGACAGCAGCAGGGTAACTTTTCTGTGGCTGCAAGCTCACAGAACTGAAAATGGACACCTCCCTAAATAAGTAATTAAGAAGTGGACCTCCTGCCTGACAAGGAAATCCGCCACAGCTGGTTCCTGAATCTGAAAACGAGTCGTATTCCCGACTGACGTATTTACAATAAAATACGCCATAATTTTGGAGCTTTCTGGTGTCTTCAGTAGCAGACAGAGTAAAATCTTTTTACCTAGCCTGTTGGCCGACTTGTTTGTTTTGTGTTATTTTCTTACTTATCCACCATCATGCGCCGTATTAGCACGTGTTCACCCTCCGAGGAAACGCTGTCCCAGCTGATCCGGCTAGTTTGGGACTTGTAAATCTAGTCATACGCGCACTTGAACTCTGGATCGGCTCTGTTTTGGTTGCAATGATTGGGCAAAGAACGCCAGATAGATCATCTCACAGCAACATCTTCCCCTCGCTTCGGCTTCGGCAGGGATTTCCCCACACGAATGCAACTCTATGATTCCCGTGAGCAACAACAAGAGCGCAATCCCGCTCCAATCACGAGGGATCTGCTCAATCAGAGAACAGGCTTAATGCGCAGCTTCGTCGGTGTCATGTTTTGGAAGGCCGCTTCTCGGCTTTAAGCACAAATTCCTGAAGCGAGGTCAAGCTTGGAAGGATAATGAAAGGCAGCTCGAATGATGCTCTGATTTGGACATGTGATGTTGCCTCAGGACGGCTTTAATCCCCGACATTTAACAAGGTTTCCCCACGATGGCAGTGGATACTTGTTTGATCCTTCTTCAGGCAGCGCTGGAATATCTCTTGCTATTGGTACGCTTGGTGGAAATTCCCGCACGGGCCAAATTGAGCAAGCCGAAAGGAAGCTATTCGAGTAGCCTGGTGACTAGTGAGGCGGTATTCTGTTTCAAGCGTTGGGAAGAATCTGGTTAATATCGAGCCGGGACTGGGGTAGTCCGTCGTAGTCTCCGATGACGCCGGTAGTTGAAAGGAGCGCTTAGATGAAGGATGTAAGTAAGGGCTAAGTAAAGCCGAATATATTATCATTTCTTGAGGGGTTTTTATTAGTTGAATCCCAGTAAACATGGTCTTTCTTTTGCTTACACCTCTCCTTCTTTATGTGGGCGGCATTATCGAAAGTCAAATTATTGAAACTCAATGGGTTTTTAGCCGGATTGTTTTCTTTTGTTGAGCTCTCTATAAAGTTTAAAATCAGCTTAGTAAAATGCCGCTAAGACACGAACTGAGTAAGAGCTTGTTGATCTTATCTTCGATCCGTCTAAGACTCGTGCCTTGGCGGTGACCTCATGCCCTGGCTGTCATGAGATGCGTTGTCCCAGATGTTGAAGAGCGGAAAACAAGGCACAAGAACACAATATACACGGGACTATGTCGGTCTTTTCAAATAATGTTCAAGACTACTGCAGCCTGCATGATGGATTAGATCCTATTAAGAGCAAGGCACGCCCATGGGTAGCATTCGCAAACATATGCAATACTCTATCCATGACTACAAAGGCAGTCTCCTGCCTCTTTTGTGTTAGATGTCTCTTACGATTACTCAAAAGAAGACCATTCATTAGGTTTGAGACGGCGCACAGGTAAAAAGGATAGACATTGTGTAGCTTAAAAGCCCAACGATATCGCCCTCTTGCCCCAGAATCAGATCAACATTCTCGTCGATCCATCTCATTGTGACCCTACACAACAACACCACGTTCTGATATGTTCTCTCGAGTGAACCACCGACGCTCTAGCGTCCTTACCTTTGGCCTTGTTGCCAGTGGTTCTCTTGTTACTGCAGGGCCCTGCGATATCTACGCATCTGGTGGGACACCATGTGTTGCTGCGCATAGCACCACACGCGCCTTATACGGAGCTTATTCCGGGTCGCTGTATCAAGTATCACGCGGCTCTGATGGTGCTACAACGAATATAGGGCCGCTGTCTGCTGGTGGAGTTGCCAATGCCGCTGCTCAAGATTCATTCTGTGCCGGCACGACTTGCCTCATCACCACCATCTATGATCAGTCTGGTCATGGCAATCATCTTACCCAGGCTCCTCCCGGAGGTGCTGCAAGCGGACCTCTGCCTGGTGGCTTCGATAATCTAGCCAGCGCTTTTGCAGCACCGGTTCGGTTGAACGGCCAAAAGGCATATGGTGTCTTCATCGCGCCTACAACTGGATATCGTAACAACGCCGCTAATGGCACGGCCACTGGCGATGGATCAGAGGGCATGTATGCCATCTTTGATGGAACTCACTATAATACGGCTTGCTGCTTTGACTATGGCAACGCCGAGACCAATAGTCGCGACACTGGTAACGGCCATATGGAAGCCATCTACTTTGGCACTGGAGATGGCTCTGGCCGTGGAACTGGTTCTGGTAGTGGTCCGTGGATCATGGCAGATCTTGAGAACGGTCTGTTCTCAGGTCTTAGTCCTATCAATAACCCTGCAGACCCGACCATCAATTTTCGGTTTGTCACTGCAATTATCAAGGGTGAGCCAAATCAGTGGGCCATCCGTGGAGGTGATGCTACATCCGGAACACTTTCGACATTCTACAGCGGAGCCCGCCCTTCGGGTGGTTACAATCCAATGAGCAAAGAGGGTGCTATTATTCTCGGCACTGGTGGAGATAATAGCGATGGCGCCCAAGGCACATTCTATGAAGGTGTCATGACAACTGGCTATCCCTCAGACAGCACCGAGGCCTCGGTTCAGGCCAATATTGTGGCTGCCAAATATGTCTATGACACTTCGTTGATGACTAGCGGTCCTGCTCTTACCGTCGGTTCCTCCATCTCTCTGAGAGCTACAACCGCTTGCTGCACAACACGCTATATTGCGCACACGGGTGCCACTGTCAACACTCAAGTTGTCTCATCGTCTAGCACCACTGCCCTTAAGCAACAAGCTAGCTGGACAGTCCGTACAGGTCTCGGAAACAGTGCCTGTTTCTCTTTCGAATCTGTTGATACCCCTGGAAGCTTCATCCGCCACTCCAACTTTCAGCTTATGCTTAATGCCAACGACGGCAGCAAGCTCTTCTCTGAAGACGCCACATTTTGCCCACAGGCCGGTCTCAACGGCCAGGGCAATTCCTTCCGCTCGTGGAGCTATCCTACCCGCTATTGGCGTCACTTCAATGCACTGCTTTATATCGCGGCTAATGGCGGCGAGCACGATTTTGATTCAACTACACTGTTTAACGACGACGTGAGCTTTGTCGTCAGCTCGAGCTTTGCTTAATCCATCAATATTGCACAAGTCTTTTGTAGCATTTGTCTCATTCGCGTCCCTCGCAAGTTGTTTTCTGACTAGCCCGTTTACTGTCATCTACACGGAAAAGAGGAACATTGTATATAGACATAAAGTCCAGCTTGAATATAGTAGACATCAAATAAACTTTGACATATATAAATCACTCTTTCGTTCGGGCCTTTTTGCGCATGTATTTTGAGTTTTGAGTTTGGTCTTGAACCTTCATCGGTCATACTTGGCGGCCCGAGTCTTCGAAGTTTGACTTGGTTGGCTGTGGCTGATCGGGTTGAGCTACGGATTGATTCTGGATTTTGACTCAAAGACTGGGGCGTAGCCTTGCGCTGATCTAGCTATGGCAGCTCTACTGACTTTCTTGATCATATAACCTCCCTAAATGACTCTTTGATGATGGTCCAATTTTAAATTGAGGGACTTTATGTCTATTTAAAGCCACTTCCTGATACACAATACACCGTATTTACAGGAAGTCACTACTGACAGGTCTAAATCTGTTACGCTCCTAGTCGCTCTTCGGAACAGACTGAAAACATGCGACTTTATTGCCCATTATGCTTTGATGGTCGCATTGATAGGGTCAAGCAGTTGACTTAGTCGAATTCCTTTGTGATCCAGCTGTCTATAAGCCGCTGGCCGTGGAATTTATTGCAAAACGTTTTTTCAGTGCCCCATCGCAACAGGCGAGCCTCATCAGCGAGGCGATCTGAGCTCGGTCGACATCTCTGTAGAACATTTGAACAGCAAGCTCTATACAGCATCTCGACTACATGGAGTGATCGTTGCCAATATTTTCATGACGGCATGGGCAGTGGCGCTACATAACTTTGTTAAGAGCCCAGAGGTATGCCTCGGCTCTCTTGTATCTGGTCGAGATGTTCCTGTAGAAATGATCGAAGGCGCAGTTGGACTCTACATAAATCTCGTCTCTTGCAAATGCACAATACCGCAAGACAATTCGCTACAACAGCTACTCACAGACGTTCACGAAGATGTGTGAGAAGTTCACCTAACCAGAGCTTCACTCTAACGAATTCTCCAGGCGGGGAATTCCAAGGGAGATCTCTATTTAATACTGCAATTTCTTTCCAAAAGGATGACTCTTCCAATCGGAAAATAGCTTCAGCCAAAACTATATCTTTGGAGAGATTATGGTCAAGAGATCCCACAGAGGTCAGTTATTCTCTGACGAACATTGGCAAAGATCAGAAAACTAACATTTCTAGGGTACAATATTGTGTTAGGTGTCGCTGACAGAGGTGACGCACTACTGGTATCTCTATATTTCTAAAATGGGAGGGCTCCAGAGACTGAAGCTAAAGCTATCGCCATAGCCTTTAGCCATGTGATTGTTTCCATAATCGATGAGCCAAAGCACACTTTTCAGTTACTATAGCTAGGTGTTCAACGTCTTTTACTCATTTCTTTAAGTAGTTTTCTCAATATCAGTTTGGCTTAGATAGGATTTAAATTATTATTGATATGATTTAACCTCATGCAACCGTGACTGTTACATTGCCCTGAAAGTTCTCACTAGAGTTACCTACTAGCACAGTGAACTCTCCAGGCTCAACAACGTACTGCATCTTTCGGTTCCAAAGGCCCCAATCTTCCACCGCAAGGTCAATTTTGACAGTTGTAGACTTACCGGCCTTGACAGTGACCTTTTTGAAACCCTTCAGCTGGTAGCGTGGCACCTCAACAGACGCCAGCACGTCCTTGACATAAAGCTGGACAACTTCTGCACCATCTCGCTTCGACGTGTTTGTCACTTTTACAGAGACAGTTACAGTATCAGATGCAGAAACGCGAGACTTGGAAACGGAAATGTCGGAGAATTTGAATTGACTGTACGAGAGGCCGTATCCGAATTCGTAGAGTGCCGTTGGATTCTCGAGAACGTATGTGCTACCAAACACGATGGTGCCGTTGTCATACACATGGCCTGGGTTAGGATAAGACCGCGCAGAGTTGAGGTAATCGTAATAGATGGGCAGAGTTCCGACATCATAAGGGAAGCTCACAGAGAGCTTACCGGAAGGATTGACGTTGCCGTACAGAACGTCTGCAAGAGCGTAGCCGCCCTGTTCGGACTGATAGAATTGCTGAACAAGAGCGGATGCCTCTTCTGATATCCACGGCTCTGTGATAGGTTTTCCGGAGCTGTATACAACAATCGTGGGCTTTCCAGTGCCGATGATGGCCTTGACTAGGCGAGGCATGGCGCCGACAAGGTTCAAGTTGCTCACGTCGATGTGCTCCCCAGTAGTAGCGTTAAAGCCACTCCAAAGCTCATTCTGGTCTCGCGACCAGGTGCCAACAACGACGATGGCGACATCCGATGCTTCGGCGGCGGCAATGGCTTCATCAAATCCGGATTCATCGTTGGACCAACGCTCGCATCCTTTGGCGTAGGTGACTTTGCCTTTGCTGACAGAGTTGATACCATCGAGAGGAGTGACGCCTCGGGTCATTGCAGTGTGAATTACGTAGTCTCCGTACTACCCAGGCATGCATTAGCTAAATATTCTTGATAGAACCCAAATCCCGATTTCAAGGTACTCACATTCACATATCCATGGGCCATGGGACCAATCACAGCGACATTCGCATCCTTCTTCAAAGGTAGAACGTTTTCGTGGTTCTCAAGAAGTACGATACTCTCCGAATCAAGTTGTCGAGCTATTTGCTTGTGTTCCTTGGTGTTGATGTATTTGAAGATGTCTTTGTCAGAAACGCCAGTAAAAGGCTTCTCAAAGAGTCCCAGGGTAAATTTCGAACGAAGCACACGGGAAACGGCGGTATCCAGGACGTTCTCACTCAATTTACCCGATTCAATCAATTCAGGGATAGACTCGAAGCTATAATATCCACCACCCATCTCGACATCATTGCCAGCAGGCAGAGCCTATTACCGTTAGTTGTTTGTTATACGAGAAAGCGTACCGTCTCCAGCGTACCTCTAGAGTGATACAATCGTTATCCTCAATCTCGCAGACATAAAATGCATTAGCAAGGCGAGCAGTGCCACCAGCGTCGGAAATCACAAAGTATTTGTAGCCCCATTCGCCTCGAAGAATGTCGGTAAGGACATCGGAATTGGCAACCATTGGGACGCCATCGTATGAATTGTAAGACGACATGATAGAAGTAGCACCACTATCGATAATAGCTCTCTTGAATGATGGAAGATAGAGGGATCTTAGTTCACGTTCACCTCCGTGCACAGGAGAGGTGTTGATACCCTGCTCCGGTGATGCAAAAGCAGCCTTTCATTGAAGAAGTAGCAATTAGTCGGTTTCCTTCAGAATAGATTAACAAAAGCTGACGTACGAAATGCTTGATCGTTGCTGAAACGCCTTGTTCCTGAAGTCCTTTGGCAAAGCTGTATGCCATCTCTCCCGTCCTGACGACACATATTAGTACACGGTCAAAATGCATACTATGGATAAGAAGACGTACAAATAAGGGTCTTCGCTGAAGCATTCCTCCACTCGGCCATATCTCAACTCTCGGGCAAGATCAGCCAGCGGAGCGAAAAGCTGATTGACTCCAAGGGCTAGACTTTCCGTCGCAATGGCCCTCGCCATTTCTTCGACGAGTTCAGGGTTAAATGAGCACGCCATGCCAATTGGGGAGTTGAAAATGGTAGCATTCAACCCCAAAAATCCGTGAAGGCCTTCGCTCTGAACAAAAGCAGGAATGCCTAAAAGGCGTTAAAATGGATTCGATCAGGAAATCTCAAAATACCAAGTCTAACCTAATTCTGTTTCTTTGGCCAGATAATCCTGTGCCAACTGAGCTGCCTTCTTAACCGTCGTCATGTTAGTATAATAGCCCGTCCAGACCGAGTTGGCTCGGTACTCCATGTTCCACTCGAGACCCGTTTTGTTGAACGTGCCGTATGTGAGATCGAGGTAGTTAGACATGTCGCCTTGGATCAATTGAGCCATCTTTTCCTTGACAGACATGCGCTTGAGCAGATCTGATACTCTGTCATCAATTGAGGCGTGAGGGTTCTTGTACAGTGGCTGATTTGCTGTAGCCTGGCCAACGGCCGCCAGGGCGGCAGTACACAGGCATATGGACGATTTCATTGTTAACTTTGTGAAGAAACAAAGAGGCCTTCAATCGGAGGTGTAAACTCTGAATCCAGGAGAAGGACCTCGTGGGTCCGGGTGCAGACTATTTATCATCTTGGGCTCACGGGTAATTGTTTTCATCGCAGTCCCGCAGATTAGATGAGTTCAAGTATAGGCATGAATCTGCACTTTGACGCACATAATTATAGTCATTTATCCGGAGGGGTTGGATTTTGTCGGATTTTCCGCGATGGAGCTCTATGCTGTTTTTCGTAAAATCTGCGCTGCTGTGAGCGATTCTCCAACACCTGGCTTTTGTGGTTAGATCTAAGTCGTGACTTCAGACGAATCATATTGTTCTATTCTCCTGAGCAGAACAAAGCTCGGTAGGAGAAGTCTAAGAGGAATGGCATGTTCTCAAAGGTGCCGACAGTGTTAACCAAAGTTGTCAAGACTTCCAACGGAAGAGCGACATCCGCATTGTTTGTATGAGGTTAGTTCTTCGCCGGTAGCTGTATCCGGAGCTCCGCCTTCATCACCGGCACAGCTAAGAGTCTATTTAAATGCTGCAAATAGCATAAAGCCATATACCGAGTGCCCAGATTCACATCCATAAACATGCTTTAGTTCCAAGTGGCTAACCAAAGAACATCGTTGTTGGTGGCACATAACCTGCATACCCCGGAATGATTGGTATCCGCTGATTGGCGCGCGTAGTTTCTAAGCTGCCGGGTCTTCTTTGATCTTCTGCCTGGGCAATCAAAAACACGATGCAGGATTCAATATGTCGCTCTCTTTCTATAAATGGCTGTGCGTGTAGGAGGTGATTAATTTCTGCTTCCGCTAAAGATACATAGCCATAGCAGCAGGAATTAGACGGATAGAGTTACAATAACGCAGACTAGCATATACTAGAGAAATATAGCTAGAGTAACAGATGCAAAGAAAAAAATAATAATAGCAGTAGCAGATACTCAAAGAGCCGAGTATCTATTACCTACAAGGCAAGAAGTAAATGAAGGCTTCTTTACGCGTGCTGTTCCGACACTTCAACCTCACGTAGTCGTTGGAGTGTTGAATAGGTATTCTCTTGATCAGTCCTCTAACTCGTTGCAAATCAAGACAGCTGTTCCTCCCCAAAGAGAGATTAAAAGTGAAAATTATATATATATAGTCTATATACAGAAACCTATATTATATCTCTAAGAATTCCAAAATGCTACCATTCGACCTCGCCTTTCAAATACCTTTGCCAGCTATAGAAGAACACTGCTGGTCGGACTTGAATTTGTCCGGCTTACAGGGCTAGATATAACTCACCTAGCTTGCGGCCCTGAATATCACGATCGATATTATATATCGTCATTCATTGAGAAGAAAATTGTCAAAAATTGGTTGTTAATGTAAAAAAACAGTATGGGGTGACGTTGTCTTACATATCATATCCTATCTTTCGATGGTTCTCACATGTGAATTCGGGGCACCTCAGCTCGAAGGCGCTACACTGTTTGAGGCTCGTAGCCCAACAGTCATTGCCAGGAACTAGATAGAAAGTACTTGGCACCCACGCTAAGTTGATGTGCGCAAACAGGTATACCATATCCGTTATGCTGCTACGCCACAGTGCGCTAATTCCATCGTAAAGCGTTATGCTCTAGTTAAATAGATGCAAGTCATATAAATAGACAACCACCCCAAACGATGATGTAGCAAAGAATATTTGTCAATTAACATAGCTACTCTTATACAGAGAATCCAATTGACCAACCACGACTACTAGTTCCATCAAGCGTCTGCCGGCGAAAGCAATGATGTCGAGTGGAGAGTGCCCATCACAAGCCAACACCACTGATAAGCCGCGCTCGAGGCAAAGAACCTTCAAGCCAGCCCCAGTTCTCGAAGTACCAGACATTGAGGAAAACGCGCCGGAGAGAAAACGGATTCTTAATGTGCTAGCACAGCGCAGATACAGTCAGTGGTACCTCCGGTGTTGCATCAACGACAACACTGTCAATTTCATGTGATTTGCTTACCCGTGAGTGTAGGAGAGAAGAAGCGCCTGCGACGACGACAGAAAGAGAGAAACAAGGAAGACGGCCAGGAAAGCAAAGAAAACAATAATGTCGGAGACGAATCACGGAGCAATAATGATAGAGAGATTGAGGCCGAAATCATCTCGACCTCTAGCTATTCTCCAACAACTGGTGGCTTGAACGAGATTGACCTTAGCTTGTGGACTACGACCATGTTCGACAACAACATGAGCGGCAATTCGTCGATGCCATTGTTACTTTCAAATACAGTAAATATTCCGAATTTCTCATCTGCATCAATAACAGGGGAAAGCTCTGGAGAGGAAGGGTTCATTTTCAGCAACGGTGAAAGCCTGAATGGAAATTTGACGGATATGATGCCACCAACTTGGGACAGCACGTCTCCATCATCATCATCGTCGGATGGAAGCTTTGCCGACAGCTATCTCTTACCTGTTCACGAACTCACTCTATTGCGGGCGGTATTGAGAATATCAGAGCGCATCGGCTGCGGCCAACAGCTTTGGAATCTGGCGGCCGTCTCTCCGTTCTCCGAGGGAATCGCCACGCCGAGCGAGCAACTCCCCGCCGCATGGAAGCCCACTGCCTCTCAGATTCTGGTTCCGCATCACCCGATGCTGGATTTCCTGCCGTGGCCGGAAGTTCGTGATAGGGTGATTAACATATTTTCGATGCCTGATGAGATGCGGCCCCCCAATGCGAAGGGCCCGCTTGCCTTGGTCAACTTTGCGTATGATTTTGAGGATAATGCAGAGGGTATTCGCATCTATGGCGGTGATCCGTATGATCCAAATAGCTGGGAGGTGGGCCAGGTGTTTTTTGAACGATGGTGGTTCATATTTGACCGAGATGTCATTGAGAATAGCAACCGCTGGCGCCAACTGAGAGGAGCGCCGCCGCTGGCATTGAAGGGGACGCCATCTTGAGAGGATTATAGCCTACATCCTCAGGATGAATCCGGGCTCGATGTGCCACTTATCCTCCACTCTCTCTTTTTGAAACGGCGGAGATAAGGCTTTGAGACAAAGAGTCCCGGGCCTGTGTCTTTGGCGAGGCACATGACAGCTCACTCTGCGTGAGACCGAGGATGATCAGCCAGCTTCGGTCATTTGTAGATGCAGAGGCCCGAAGCTAATCCTGGCTAGTATTATCTGCCAACACGGTTGTGAGATATCCTAGCACTATAAGACGGTAAACAAGCGGGTGCCTGCATCAGATATGAGGGGGATGAGAGAGTAGGCGTGAAATCAGACAAGGCGCTCAGTACATGTATGTACGACAGTCATGGGATTACATGTCGAGATATATCACTGCAGATGTACGTAGAGTCTCGACCCCGATATTAGATACGAGAACTACATGTATACTATCTTCGATACTAGCAGCGATGAAGCCTGTTCGGTGAATTCTGTCGGTGGATTTCGGGGTTGCATCGCGGATTACCTACATGTACTTGGACACACGCACACCGCTGTGGGCTTACACGGGCCGTTGCCAGCAGGGTTGATTGCTTCAAACTACAGGTATCAGGCTGGGGGTTGATTCACCAAGTAACTTGAAAATAAGCTACCTAGGTTTCACAAAGTGCAAAATAATCCACCGAGGCACAAGCAGGTTGCCAGCTACTGTGTATGCAGTGTAGGGGACGGACCAGACAGGCAGACCATGCGAGGATGCGTTGAAGAGATGACGGCCACAGTGTTTATATACCCGTGAAAACTGTATATGGGCATGGAATGCTCCCATTTTGACTTTTATTACCTGCGGGAAGCTCTGATAGCACGACCATCTACCTCGGTGTTGCTTGATTCAGCCTTAAATCTGACAGCTGGACCCTTGATTTCGTCATTGGCAACGCAATTGGAGTAGATTGATCTGGGTTTTGTAGATTTCGAATGTAAATAGGATCGTATTTTAGCCCTTTGCAATAAAGCAAAGAAGGGCAACAATAAATGATGTAGTATCGGAGCACAGTGTAGAATTGATACGGAGTCGTGGGATGAAGTGCGGGTGAGATGCTGTCAGACGGGGAAGAAGTAGAGTGGATGTACTGGGTACCTCCACATGCGACTTTTACGACAGCGGGGGAGGGGTGCTCAACAAATTGATGATTGAGATGAATCACATGGAAACACCTGGATTGACTACAGCATATGGACTTGTTGATTAGGCTAATCTTTACCTGTAATAGATGCTTGTTTGCTTTCAATTAATTAAAAAAGATTGTTGTTTCAGTTTCTATCGATTGCTGTCGTTCAAGTTTGTTTGCAGGTCAATACGTTATGCCATCTTGTAATCGATCAATCAATCAATCAGCTCACAATCGAGGGACTCGGAGATATTCCCCATGTGGAACAACAAGACAACGGCGCTATGGATGGTCAGCAAAAAACCCCATGAGACACTGAATCTGTTTATTGGCCCTGTTTGCCTTTTCTCACCTCTCACAAGGAGTTGTGGTTGCAGAAACATACTTGGTAGATAAGTGATTCATAGGATTCGATTTATAGATACGAGTACGAGCAGCTGTACCACGTGTAAGCGTTACGCGCTCAACAGCTCATTCTTTTGCTCTTTTCTTTGCATCTTTCCATGGATCCCGTTTTTCGCGGCCTAGAGCGTACAGGGTACAGATCCTTGCGCAGCTTTCCAGGCTTCGTGCAGGTATTCCTACGTTAGCACATCTTACATGCGCAACGGACATGCATCTTGCATCCTGGCCGCCATCAGCAAATACTACTTGCCCTCTGTAGATCCTTCTCGAAATTCTGTGTAACCGCTGCGGTCTTTTTTTTCCATCCATGGATAAGATAGAATATCACCTGCAACTGGTATCACTGCATGCCCGGGTTGCTCTACTGCAGAGACACAAAGCGGACACCTGGCGAGTACCCTGCAAGTAGCCTGTACATCGCCATTCCTAACTCGGCGGGCGGTGACCCGCAATTGGCCCAATCACAGCCCCTCCATAATTCGGAGAGCGCCCCAGGTCGCATCTGTCATTCATTGTTCCGCATACAAATTTCGGCCATATTCTTCTTTGACGCCGTTTTACTTTACTTTGTGACTCCCCCCCTCTTTGATTTGTTTGCACCTCTTCCTCTTGCAATCTCTTGATACTCTCACCTATTTCTCCTTTTCTCCCCCCTTCGCCTCTCATCCTCTCCCGCTTAGTTCTCTTCTTGCGAGTGAATCGCTCGAATCCATCCTCGACAGATTTGCGACCCGCACTCGGCGGACTGTCGGCGGCGTTGGACGAAATTAGTCTGGCTTGCGAATAATCGTTACGATCGCTGTCGGTTCGACTTTGCCGCTTCTTTGCAGCATATTCCAGTCGAAGCGGCGCAACCAAACGCTCCAATTCACTCATTCTTGTCCTTTGGCAGTCTCTTGTCTGTGGTGGGTTGATCCGCGTGGCCAGCCTCTGTCGGACTCTGCCCCTGCTAACTCTTCGCTCTCCGATAGCAATAGGAACCTTTTGCGCACGAGCAATTAAATTGACTCTTTGCCGTTCGCATTGTCAATCTGCTTGTCGTCTCTTGCCCTTCCCTGCTGATCCCATTAGCATTGTCTTGTTCCTTGCTGCTCGCCCAACATGCATATCAAGAGTTTGGTCGCCGAGACGGAGAAGTCGAAGGCTCCGTCCTTCTCCTTCGAGTACTTCCCTCCGAAAACGGCCCAGGGTGTCCAGAATCTTTACGATCGTATGGACCGCATGAACAACTTTGGACCCAAGTTCATCGACATTACATGGGGTGCCGGTGGTGGCATTGCAGAGCTGACCTGTGAAATGGTTGTCCAGGCTCAGGCTGTCTACGGCCTCGAGACCTGCATGCACCTTACCTGCACAGACATGGGACTTGAAAAGGTCAATGATGCCCTGCAAAAGGCGTACAAGGCTGGATGCACCAACATTCTTGCCCTCCGTGGTGACCCTCCCCGTGACCAAGAATCGTGGACTGCTGCGGATGGAAACTTCCAGTATGCTCGCGATCTAGTCAAGCACATTCGTGACACATATGGCGACCACTTTGACATTGGTGTTGCCGGCTATCCCGAAGGCTGCGACGACAACAAGGATGAGGAATCGCTGCTTGACCATCTCAAGGAGAAAGTGGACATGGGAGCTGGCTTTATTGTCACCCAGATGTTCTATGATGCGGACAACTTTATCCGATGGGTTGGCAAGGTCCGCGAACGCGGCATTACCATTCCTATCCTGCCCGGAATCATGCCCATTGCCACGTATGCTAGTTTCCTTCGTCGTGCTAAGCACATGCAATGCAGGGTCCCTCCAGACTGGATGGCCAAGCTCGAGCCAGTCAAGAACGACGATGTGGCTGTGCGTGAAATTGGCAAGACTTTGGTTGCCGAATTGTGCAAGAAGCTCCTTGCTAATGGCATTCACCATCTTCACTTTTACACCATGAACCTCGCCCAGGCCACTCGCATGGTCCTCGACGAGCTGAACTGGACCCCTTCGGCCGAAAACCCTCTCAAGCAAGCCCTCCCCTGGAAGCAGTCCAAGGGCTTTGGCCGACGCGAAGAGGACGTGCGCCCCATTT
Source organism: Trichoderma camerunense (assembly GCF_050948025.1). Taxonomy (NCBI): domain Eukaryota; kingdom Fungi; phylum Ascomycota; class Sordariomycetes; order Hypocreales; family Hypocreaceae; genus Trichoderma; species Trichoderma camerunense. The sequence continues at coordinate 294,080 of NW_028145349.1, forward strand.
TCTGGCGCAACCGCAACAAGTCGTATGTTATTCGTACTCAGGACTGGGACGAGTTCCCCAACGGTCGATGGGGTGACTCTCGCTCGCCCGCTTTCGGAGAGCTCGATGCCTATGGCATTGGCTTGACTGGCACCAACGAGCAGAACCGCAAGAAATGGGGCGAGCCCGCGTCGATCCAAGATATTGCCAACACGTTTGTCCAGTACCTTGAGAAGAAGCTCGAAACTCTGCCCTGGAGTGAGTCAGGTCTTGCCGCCGAAGCTGATCCCATCAAGGACGACCTTGTGGCTCTCAACAAGCGAGGTATCCTCACCATCAACTCTCAGCCTGCAGTTGATGGCGCCAAGTCCAACCACCCTGTTCACGGCTGGGGACCTTCAAACGGCTATGTCTACCAAAAGGCCTACCTCGAGCTGCTGATGCCACCTTACCTCTTGGAGGAGATGATCAGCCGCCTTGACGATTTCCCCAACTTGACCTACTATGCTGTCACCAAAAACGGACAGCTCAAGTCCAATGCGCCTTCAGACGGCCCCAACGCCGTCACTTGGGGAGTCTTCCCCGGCAAGGAGATTGTGCAGCCTACCATTGTTGAGTCTGTCAGTTTCCTAGCTTGGAGAGATGAGGCTTTCCGACTGGGTGTCGACTGGGCTCATTGTTTCGATGCCAACACTCCTAGCCGCGCGCTGATCGAAGGAATCATGAATGAATGGTATCTCGTTAACATTGGTGAGTTCCTTCACGCCTATTTTTTTCTGCAGTAGACTAACAAGACCTAGTGAACAATGATTTCCGCGAGAACAGCACCATTTTCGGGTTCCTCGAAGGCCTTGAGGTCAAGGACCTTGCCGTCCCCGTCACTAGCACGGCTTAATTCGGCTTGACATGGTTCCTCCAAGGGAGTAAAAGCCTTGTTGTGGATTAACCAATCCCCATTCGTGGGTATTGCTTTCTTCATCTCAACTATGACTTTAATTACCCTCCCTTTTCTTATTATTTTTTTCTCACATTCATATTTTATTTTTCTCGTTTTTATCTCGGCGCAGACGACAAAAAGCGGCGTTTCTTTTTGCAACAGAGGCGGTAGCCGGTGTCTTTTTCAACAAAAAGTCCACACCGGTAGCAAAAAAATCATGAACAACGGGGTTTTTATTTTAACCCGGGGCGGCGGGCGCAACGGGACATCTGGGTTAAATGGTCGAGTTTTCGATCCATTTGGGCATTTTGCTGGTTTTTTTTTCACACGACAGAAATGTGAAAAAAAAGAAAAAGGAAAAAAAATTGGGCACAGAAAATTGGCATTGGAGCCCCGGTTCGACTTTGGAATTGCATATTATATATCTCAACGATACCCCCGCCTGCGGACATTTTTTTGGTTTTGGTTTTTTTATGGTTACGAGAAGTAGAGATAGAGAGACTGGCATGAGAGGAGAGGGGAGTGTGGAGGATGCAGAGAGAGAGAGAGGCTGAAGCATTAGAAAATTGGGATGTAGTTGAAAACAAAGTTGTGGGTGAAGCGGCATGATGGGACATACTTACTTACATGAGCATCTATATAAGTATGTAGTATATACACTACAAGTATATACCTATTCATCATACAATACGTCTGTCTACCTCTGTGTTGATATCGTGAGTAAAATATATCTTACTCATATATGTATTTCTGTATGGCGGATAGAAACAAGTCTGTAGGCAGCTTCTTATATATTTTGTGCCATCTCATGTATTACGGCTGATAGGTTTATTCTTTCCTAATTCTGCCAATGGCTGTACATCCATGATTTGTATCCATCTGTTATGTGTGTATATATCAGTCTCGCGCCGAATCTATGCTATGTTCGCGCCGACTTATCAAATTATTTTTCTTCTCTTCCTACTCCATCCAATTCCCATCACTCAACCCACTCACCCTCCTCCTCACCAACTTCATAGTCCATATCAACCTGTCTCTCCCGCATATGCTCCTCCGGCAAGCCCTCGTCCGCATGCCCCTCTTCATCATTCAACCCTGCCATGGCATCTCCATCCTCAACGTCCTCGTTCTTCTTGGAGGACCCCACAGGTGGTAATGGGGTGTTGATCCAGGAGAGCTCGAGCGTGCCGCTAACACCAGGCAGCTCTTTGCCGTGCAAGCTATAGTAAAACTTCTCGGCTGTTTTACGATCTTGGAAAGATACGTGTGTGACGGTGGCGGTGGTTTCTACAGATTCAAATTCGCCCAAGTTCTACAAGTATAACGAGTTAGTCAGAGTTTTCGAACAAGTCCCGCAGACAAGTCACTGAAGAGCCCGTTGCATCAGGGGGGTACATCAAAGTCACTTACCAAGAGGAAATGTCGAAGAGCCTCATCCTTATCCGCGGGAGTAAAATCAACACCGGTGACGGCCAGCTTCCTCGGCCGATTATCCAGTGAGTACTGCGCGTAGGCTGCATGTCTTCCCGCTTGACCTCTAAACGAGCCACGACCTCGAGGTGCAAACCCGCGATCGCTACCTCGTCCACCACGCCCTCTAAATCCGCGGCCTCGTGAGTTGTAGCCGCTTCCATCTTCTGCGGCATCTGGGTCAATGCCGAGAATCTTGGCTTCCTGCTCTAATGCCGCCAGCTGAGCACGTAGCATATCCGTTGATGATGAAGACCCCGTAGCTTTAGCATCTGCGGTCGTGCCACTCTTCTCTGCCAGCCTCGCTTTCAGTCTCTCGCTTTCTTCTCTGTGTCTTGCCAGTAGCTCTTGCTGTTGCTTTTCCAACTCTTGTCGCTGTCGCTCTAGGTCTGTTCTCTTTGCTTCTCTCTCCTGGTACTGCTTTTGTGCTTCTTCTTGCCTCCGTTGAAATTCTTCCATGTCAATCTCAGGCTCAGCCTCTGCTGGTGCAGCAGATCCATCACCATCAATCTTGGAGAGCACACCATCTCCATTCCCTGCTGCCGAGGATGGCACCTTGACACCCTCTTCCTTGTACCAAAACACCTTGACAAATCGGTTGTCAAAAATGACTTTTGGCGACCGGTATGCAGCATTCGCTGACGCCCACTTGTCATATTTCACAATCGCTAGGTGCTTGTACGGCTGCATCGAGACCTCCACCACTTCGCCAAATTGTGAAAAGAACGTCCGGACCTCGTTTTCATCAAAATGGTCCTCGGGGATGTTTTCTACGACGATGGTGCTCTTAGTGCGGTCGTTGATAGGACCCTCAGCCGAAAAGGGGGCTCGCGCACCCCCTTTCTTCCCTCCGCGGCCTCCACGGCCACCACGATTGCCACGACCTCGACCACGGCCCATCATATCCATAGGGAACGAGTAAGGGTTTGCGGCATGGCCTGACATGCCAAGTACAGCATTGCTGGGATCGTATTCTGGAAAGGAAAGCTCGTGTTAGTCTGTATATCTGATATGTCTCGACTCTGAGTTAGTGTAATCTCACGATGCGTACCTTCGATCCCAGAAAACATAGGGGGAACATAGACGGAAGTGTTCCCATGATCATACATGCACTGGTTTCCACGAGAGCAGTATCCCTTGGTATCAAAGTCTCGACAACGCCCTCTCCGCCGCTGCGAGTTCCTCCCACCACCAACAGGAGGCATCTGAGCCATGAATTCGGCCATACCAGGGTACGGAAGCCCCATAGCCTGCATCTGCATGATTGTCTCAAGAGCGCTCTTGGGATCAAAGTGTTTCATGCCCGGCATAGAGTCCACAGACACGTAACTGCCCATTGTCGAGTCGTCCATCCTCCCGTGGTTCGAGCCTCGCCGGGCCTGTTTGTGTCCCCTGCCATACGGTGCCGGTCCCTCGTGATCCATGTCATCTGCAAACCCTCGTTTCCTTGAGCCACCCTGATGCGGCGCACTGCTCTGTACGCCCGAAAACGCAGGAAGAGGAGGAGCTCCAGCGCCAATGGCACTGGTGGCAGGTTTTGGAGGTGGCGGAGCACCTGGTCGATATGACTTGTACGCGATCGCTTGGAAAACATCGTCGAGGAAAGCCTTGGAATCTGAAAGCCAAAGAGGATAAACGAGTCAGCATGCCATGTCCCCCAATTTGCAACTAAATCTCCACCGCCAGCGCGTCTCAAACGAACCTTCGGTCAAAAAGTCGGGAATCTCAGCTTCGCAAAGCTGCCGCACCGACTGGGCATCGCCATCGTGTTTCAGCAAAGCAATGACATAGTCGGCAAGCACATCAGAATCTGCATCGGATCTATGCAACAAGGAAAGGAGAGGTCAGCATTGAAACAGCAAGACGGCTAGCTATCAAGAGGGGGCATTGCGCGTCCCAGGTTGCGGGCAGACAAACGTGTTTTCGATACGCTTGACAATCCACGTCTTCAACAGCGGCGCATCTTCCTCTGGGAACAGCATCGTTCGGGTCTGGGAGGGAAAAGGGAAACCAAGGAGAAGAAGCAGAAAATAATGATCAATGAATCATGGAGGATATCATAAAATCGTAATTGTCATAAACGCGGCGTTGTGCGCAAGAAAAGAAAAGGACAATTGAGCCGAGGGCTCTTCTTTTTCGTTTCTTCTCACGTCTGATGGCGAAGGAAAAAAGAGGTTGGAAGGATGAATTCTGATTTGGCACAGTTGCAAGGCAAGGCTGCGCCTGACGATGGCCGAGGGAAGGTGCTGCTCAGTGGCTTTTAAAGTGGAGACTTGGCATTTAGCCCGGCAGTTCAGCTCAATCAAAAAAAGTTATCGTAGGTAAGGTAATTGAGCTTCTGATAAGGTTTAGAAGCTCTTCAAGAATGTTGGTTAATTAAGATTATTGCGGCTTGGATAGATGGTTCAACGAAGCCAAACTGTATTTCTATTTGGTTGCTAGACGATCCTGTTCAGAGCCAGATACTAATATATCTGCGTTACTATGCTGTTGTAGCTCATGAAGCTCTTCTGGGGGAAAAAAAGCTAACCTATGGCAATAGACGGGTTGTCTCTTCACAAAAAGGAAGAAAAAGAAGAACAAGAGAAAACCAAACTGGCAACAAAAGTAACTACATTTATCAAGTATACGCATTAATCACATCATGGACACGTGGAATCATTTTTTGAAAGTTCTCATAAATTTCATTCATCCGACTCCATCGGCATAACTACATGCATGAAAGCCGCCATGTGAGGCGTCCCTTAATTATGGCCTCAACGAGTATTCCCTTTTTTTTTTCGACGGGGTGGTATTTTTTTTCTTCTTTCGTCACACAACCGTAACCGTCCATCTACCTTTCAGATCAGCAAGGCGGCGAGCCCTCTTGGATACGAGTAGTGGCCCTTAATTTTTGCTACCAGTTGGCTGACGTACTGTGCCCATTTCGACACGAATCGTAATTCTATCGGCAAATAAGGGAGCCGTTTACAGCTTGTCATAGTACTAGAAGATACGTTAGCATCATATTTTGGGAGAGATGAGATTGGATCATGACTTACGTTCTCAACGCCGGGAACCTCAACCTTGATACCCTTGCGCTTACGCATATCGGTAACAATGGTACCGACCTTGGAGGTGGGGTCGAGAGGAGAGCCACCGGGCAGGACCTGGTAGTGGGAGAAGACGGACTGGGGGAAGGCCTGGCCGGAGGTGGCTTGACGCAGATCAGCGTTGAAACCGAAGGACTCCAGGACGGGCAGGTAGGCCTTGATGTTGAAGAGAGGAGTTCCGGGACGCTGCTCCTCGTTGAAGACGTGACCACGACGGCGGGTCAGGACACCGTAGACACCACCCATGGCAGTCTCAGGGACCTGAATCTCGACCAAGAAGATAGGCTCCTGCAGAGCAGGCTCAGCAAGCAGAGCAGAGGCGTACAGGACACGACGAGCAGTGGGGATGATCTGACCACCACCACGGTGGATAGCATCAGCGTGCAGGGTAACATCAAGGATGTTGAAGCGGATAGCACGCATAGGCTCCTCAGCAATGGGACCCTCACGGGAAGCCCACTGGAAACCGGAGACGACGGAGTCCTTGATTTCGTTGAGGTACTGGACGGCCTTGGTCTGGTCAACCAGCAAGTTGGCACCAGTGCCATCGGGACCGAAGGTCCAGATCTTTCGGGCGTCGGTGACATCCCAGCCGAAGTCGTCAGCCAGGACACGGGCACGAGCCTTGAAATCGTCACGGGGAGCGACCTTGCCGGCCTCGATGGCGTTGGCAAGCTCCTCGTCCATGGGCTCAGCAACCATGTAGAGACGGTTGTGCTTGTTGGGGGACTTGGACAGAGCAGTGATGCTGGACTTGCCCTGGACGGTCTCACGGTACTGGACGACGGGGTCGGAGATGATCAGGGGAACACCAGCGTGGTCGTTCTCGAGATCGTTCAAGCAAATCTCGAGATGCAGCTCACCGGCACCGGCAACGACGTGCTCACCGGACTCGGAGGTGGAGATGAGGACGCAAGGGTCGGACTTGGACAGACGCTTGAGACCCTCGACCAGCTTGGGCAGATCCTGGGCGTTCTTGACCTGGACGGAGCGTCGGACGACGGGGGAGACGGAGAACTTCATGACCTTGAGGTTGTGGGCAGTCTCGCTGGTGGTCAGGGTACCAGACTTGAGCAGGAACTGATCGATACCGACCAGACCGACAATGTTACCGGCAGGCATGTCGTCAATGGGCTCGACCTTGCCGCCCATCATGAGAACGGTACGCTGGATGGCCTTGATGAAGAGATCATCCTTCTTACCAGGCACGTAGTTGGGGCCCTGGATGCGGACCTTGAGACCGGAGCGGACAACACCGGAGAAGACACGACCGAAGGCGTAGAATCGGCCCTTGTCGGAGGTGGGAACCATCTTGGAGACGTACAGCATGAGAGGACCCTTGGGGTCGCAGTCACGGATACCAATGGCAGCCTCGTCGTCCATGGGACCCTCGTAGAGGGTCTCGACACGGTAGCGCTGGGCAGTGACGGGAGAGGGAAGGTGGAGAATCATCATCTCCAGCAGGGAGTCAGCAGCGGGCAGGAAAGTGCGCATGACGGCCTTGAGCAGCTGCTTGCCCTCCTTCTGCTTGTCCTCGGTGCTCAGGTTGAGCTGGAGCTTGTCGAGAAGGGTGGCGATCTCGTCCTTCTTGAAGTTCATGACGGCAGCGAAGATCTTGAAGATGGGGTCGAGGATGAACTGGTTGAAGGCACGCTCGAGCTGCTTACCCTCGTAGGTGCCGGACTTGGTCCACTTCTTGGTGTGGGGGTTGAAGTAGTTGTCACCCCAGAGACGCTCCATCATCTTGTTCTTGTCAACACCAAACTTCTTGGCGTAACGGACGGCGAACTGGCGGACGGTGAAAGCCCAGCCGTGCAGACCGGAACCGAAGGCAATGGTTCCCTTGTAGGGGTAGACCTGGAGGTCACCGAGGGTCTTGTCGAGGTAGGTGGAGATGATGACGTTGACGGACTCGATGGTACGAGAGAAGGACTGGTACAGGTCCTCCTTGGAGATCTGAAGCTCGAGAAGAGCACGGTCGACCTTGTTGATGATGACAACGGGCTTGATGCGCTCACCAAGAGCCTGTCGGAGCACAGTCTCGGTCTGGACGCAGACACCCTCGACGGTGTCGACGACGACAAGGGCACCGTCAGTGACACGGAGAGCAGCAGTGACTTCGGATGAGAAGTCAACGTGGCCTGGGGAGTCGATCAGGTTGATCAAGAAATCACGGCCGTCGGTCTTCTGGCCAACAATGTCCTTGATGTCATCCTCATCCTCAAGCTGAGCGTACAGGGAGATGGCAGTGGACTTGATGGTAATACCACGCTCCTGCTCGTCGGCACGAGTATCTGTTGCTCGAGCTTCACCAGCCTTGCCGGTGGAAATGATACCAGCCTTGGCCAACAGGGAGTCGGTCAGGGTAGACTTGCCGTGATCGACGTGGGCAATGACGGACATGTTTCGGACATTGGTGGGCTTGTCCATCAACGCCCGGATCTCGTCGACTGTGAAGCTATCATGGTGAAGAGCACGGTCAGCAACATGGATCTAACAAGTGCTTAACTCCGAGAAAGCAAGGCGAAGCTCGCATAGTGGCGAGAGAGTAGTAGTATGTGTGTGTGTGTGTGGGTTGAACGGGTAGAAAAAAAATTTGGAAAAAAAAATTCGCCGGCAGCGATATTGTTGTGAGCCCCTCCAGACAGGACAGGAGGGGGATGCTTCACCACGCAAGCCAAAGGCCATTGCTGAGAAGCAAGAGGGAAGGGGACGATGATGAAGCTCAGAGCTAGATAGGACAGATGCAGCAGAATCAACTTACTTCACCATCTTGGCGGTATTGAGGCTCGGAGCCTACAAAAAAACTTGAATGTGGTTTTTTTGGGTGTGTAGGAGGGAAGAAAGGAAGAAAAGAGCAAAGCGGGGTTGAAGAATTTGACCCCGCGCTTTATGCTCAAGCGAACTAAATGCTGCTACTGCTGCGTAAGCACAAGCTTGTGCCTAGAGGGAGCGAATAGCAAGGGAAGACACCTGAGTGATGGAGAGGAACAGCGAATCGATCACTGCTGCTCTGCAAGAAGTGTCGGGTTTGATGGGGAAAAAGAGGAAGAGGGTGGGTTGGGATTTAAGAAGGGGGAGGGAGGAAAATATTTGGTGCGAGCAAGCAAGAAGCAGAAAATGGGCGCTTGCGACTCGTAAGGTTTAGGTGAGGCATGACTAGCACGGGCAGCTTGGGCTTAGCGGGCGTTTTACTGGACAGCTGTGAGTATGAATCCACCCGGCGAGAAAAAAGAGGGAAGAAAAAAAAGAGGATCAATCAAGTGCGCAGCAAGTTGAAAAAATAGAATAAAATAAAAAGAATTAAATAAAATAAAATCGGTCCCCAGTACAAGGTCACTACTACGGACGAATTTTTTTTCTCTTTGCCTCTGGTGGGGAGACGAAGGCACGAGGTGGTAACATGCCATGGCACGATTGGAGTGTCTGAGTGGGCACAAGCAACAAGAGGGCATCGATGAGAATCCAGAGTGGGCGTCATTGCTCAGGCCAGAACTGCTCCATCAGGGCTAGGGCCACAGCTGCGAGTGGCGCCGCTAGGCTTGTAAGAGCTGCTTGTCAATCAGAAACTGGATCAACGAAAAAAAATTGGAAAAAATTCCAAGGCTCAGAGTGGAGGGCAGAAGCCCTCACGGTGATACGGCCTAAAGCCCGTCTCGTTCGATGGCCTGGGCTGGAAGCGGAAGCTGAGAGGAGGCCCAACCAGCGGCTTATCAACGCATTGTGCACTGCCGCTGCTGTCAATTGACGCTGTTGCCGTGACAATTACCCATTCTCTCAGCAGGTGGTAGCAAAATACTACAGCGTTGACCTACTATGTATTGACGCTATTAATCAGCACCAGTACTCTCCTCAGCTGTTATCTCCATTGAATGAAGTCCTAAAGTACTTCTACTTCTCCCATCCAGCATCTCAGGTCCCCGTATCTCTACCTGACTGCCTGATACTGCTCCTCATATCACCTGCATCTCCAACTCGCCACCAGCGTTTGTCATCATATCATATCTCCTCCATCACCAGCCCAAAAAGAAAAAGAAAAAATCTCACAAAACCTGCAACAATTGATCCGCAGCAAATGGAGGGGCTCAAAGGAGGGGCAAAGTGGGGCGCTGCATGCTCATGCTGTCAGCCGTGACTCTCTGATTGGCCGCTTTGCTCACACCGCCCAATCCGGAATGGTACACTCTATCTCGTACCCAGAGCTCCATTTGGGAACTTTCAAGCTTCAATCCCAGCTCCAGTCATACTAACATCAGCCTCATATTAAGTACTATAGCTATAGCTACTGTATATTACGCAGAGCTTCCTTTTTCGCCTTATGCTTTTACATCACCAATCAATCACTCGCCGACCACTCATCCATTCAACAACCATGGCATAAAACGAGAAAAAATGAGACAACGCCATACTCCTTCGCTTTCAACCTATTCACCCAGATGACTCACGCCGACGCCTCTAGGACGAACCCAAAATCCGCGAATATGCATCTTCCACCTCTCCCGCCAACTCCAACAGCGACACAATGACAATCTGATGAGTCAAGTTCGGCAGCCTATCTCTGTGCAGTCCAATCCACTCCAGCGGTGGCGTAGCCTCTCCCATGTCTCTCAGCTGAGGCGTTTCGATGATGGGAGGCTCCAGCGCGAGATACTCATACTTGGACTGTGGCACATTCACCTCGGCCGTAATCTTTTGCTGCTCGCCACCTTCACGCTGCCCTTCTTCGGCTTCCGGCACACCCGTGATCTTGACTGCCGTTAGGGGCAGCTGCCGACCCCATGTCTCTTCCAGCGACTTGTTGTGCTTCGCCCACATGCCTCGGATGTAGCTGATGCGGGAGTAGTTCCAGCCAACCTCGACTTTGCCTTCAAAGGCGCTCTTGAACAGGTAGTCGATGTGATTGCTGTTCGGCGTTTGCCATGTCTGCATCGCCGCTTCAACTCTCGGTACCTTGAGGATTGTACCACCCCGCGATCCCGTAGACCGCTGCACCACATCCTCCACAGACATTTCGCTTAACGTCTTGGGGGCTTCAATGTTCCTAACCCCTGCCAATCCAATGCGAAGCTGTCCCAGTGTCATCCTCAGGATGCTGTGTACTCGTCGTTGCTCAATGCTGGCGGCAAACCGCGCGTACGCGTTGAGCGCCTCCATCTTGAACACCTGGTGATCGTAAAACGTATTGGGGAACACGCCCAGGTTAAGTGCCTTTAGTGTGACGACAACATCCGTGTCGAGCGAGATGGGTGACTTGGCCATGGTATCGTCCTCCGGTAGCTTGGGAACCCTCGTCGGAGCCGAGACAGATGCACGTACCGCCGAAGATTTTCGTCTCATAAACTTTTCAATTTCCTTGAGCGATAACTCAAAGTTCTCTCTCCTCTCCTGCATAAGCTTCTGTACAGCCTGGTAGAGAGCAACGGCTTGAGCAGCTGACGTCGCTGTGCCAAATACTTGCACGGCATCGCCATCAAAGATCGCCACGAGACGGTCACCTCGCCCATCACTGCTCTCTCTCACATTGTACATCATAAACTCCAACGAGGTAATGTCTGCAATTAAAAAGGCCTGATAATCAAATGCGGCCTTGACACGTAGCTCGTTGAATGCGATGGAGGCTTGTACAAGAGGTGTTTCATTGAGCGCTTCCTCTCGCTTCGGCCAATGGATCGAGGTCCGCAGCCGGAAGTGCCGCAAGGCAATGAATCCACTCAGACGACCAGTACAGTCAATACCAATCTTGTCGAAGCCCAGACAGAGGTTTTGCTCCCAGTCTGACGTCTTCTTGGACGATACCCAGAAGTTATTGATCTCAAAGACGGATTTACCAATCGCCTGCCCCATATCAACGCTGACATCAAGGGCCGCGATGGATATAGTCGCCGTCCAGGGAAAGGCTGCTGTAGCAGCCACCTGCTGATATCTCTGAACTAAGTGTCCCTGTGATGTCTCCGTGACTAGCTTTGGAACTGGTGCTGTGGAGTCTGCACTTCTCAGGTCCTTTGGATACCAGATTTCACGGAACAGTAAAAAGTCTTGCACTTGTTTGGCGTTGATGGAGACCTTCATGGGGCTCACACTCAGGATGGCCGAAACACCACTTGTGCCACTGACGTGCTTGCTATTCATGAATGAAAGGGTGACTGTGTCGACTTCGAAACTTGCAGTCGATTCTCTTGAGTATACATGCTGCACTGAAGCTTGTGGCTTATAAAGAACACCAGATATAGCAAAGAAATTGCCGTGCTCTTGCGAAGAGACCGTGTTGAGCGTAAAGTAGACGCTTTCAAAGCTTGTCGTTGCGGCAACACGGGCTATTGGCTGACAGCTTAGCGAAAATTCCTGTCGACAAATGCGTAGGCCCAGATTCAGTTTGACGCGACCCAATACAGCACTAGGATCTGCGGTGAGGATGTTATCCTCATCACCAGTCTTCTCAGGCTTCAAATTCGGCGGCTCGGGCTTCGGGATCGGTTCGTTATCATTGTCTTTCCTCACGACTTCCTTCACGCTCGCCACGATATCCATGATCAGCGGAACAACCGAAGGGTAAAGAATATTGCTCGAAGCATCGATCTTGACTTCGCCAGACAATGCAGGGTCATCCTTGCCGTTGTCTCGATATTCTGCTTTCCATGCAAGCCCAGGACTGCGTAGGACTGCGCCACTTCCTGTGTCGTCTGTAGTGAATTGGCCATATTTACCTGCCAGTGATGGGCGGTCGTTTCGTAGCGGTCGAGCAGAACCCTTCGCACTTGATACATAGACAACAGCGCCTGCAAAATCAGCGTCGACGAGCAAGCTCTCAAGTCGTTTGTTACCAAAGATGCTCCGTGAATTCTCTGTCTTTGGTGCAGTCACAGGCTTCTTGCTGGTGGCGGTATTGTTATTGTTCTGCGCCGCCTCTGTATTCCACTGCACTGACGCCCGCCGCACATTCTTTGCTGATAACGATATTGATTCAACCAAGTTTGCAGCAGGGACGATAAACGCGGACGTCAATCTCAAATCCAGCGATGCGCCCACGGCTTGGAATGCTAGACGACGAGCGTCTGGGGTGGAAAAGTAGGCAATGTTGAAAATGATTTGCGGGAGAAGCGCAGAGTGCACAGATCTGATGTTCCGATCTTGGCCAGGCGGTACGGTCTGCAGCTGAAAGTCTTCTATAGCCAGTCGCGCGGACCTCTTGGTCCTCGTACCGAATTCAATGAGCCTGATGGACAGCACCAGGTCTTCTTCATCGCTTTCCTGATGGCCGCTTTCGTCCGCAACGTTCCAGGAAGCACGGATGTTGCGCAGTTCGAAGCGATATACAACCGATCCCAAGATGGAATCGAGGATATCGGTATACTCTGGTAGTACCTCATCATCGTTGATGGAGATGCGAGGCTTCGATTGTCTGAGTTTCCTCAGGTAGTCTAATTCTCGCGATGTATCCAGGTCCTTGATCTTTGTTCCCAGGTAACCTAGCACATCAACAGCTGTAGAGGTCGTCTCCGGTGACATATTTACGTCAAAGTCATCGCTTCTAAAGTTGAATGACCACTCATCCTTGCCATCATCTCCAGGGCTAGAGCTGGCTGATACAGTAAAACTGGCACCAAAGTTGCCGCATGACCGCATGTTGCCCTCAGTTCCCCTTTCAATGTCAAATCCAACGTGTCTGAGGTTCAAATGGACCTCTGGGTACTTGAGAATAGGACCGTGGATTTCATGGCGATTAGATGCCCGTAAATATGCTTTATCCATAGAAAAGAGTACGTGGGCAATCGCCTCGGTGTCAGACTTCAGTGACGTCTTGGCAGCAATTTGCAGTCCAGCAAAAGCAAGGTGGACGGCGTACACGAGATTCGAGCTTGGCTTTTGGACCTCTGTGGTCTCTGTGGTCTCGCTGGTTCCAAAGATGTCTTCTACATGTTCCTGTATGGACTTGGCTTGCTGTTGCACCTCCTCGATGGCGGTTGAAATTTGGGGTCGGTTCAGCGCTGTGAGGAGATTATATATTGCCGATGCATCAAGGCGCATTACTTCGACAGAGCAAAGTACATTCAATATGCTTTCCCCGTTTTGCCCTTGGCTCAATGTGACGCGTCCATTGGTAGGCGGTATCTGTAACAGTGATATAGTGCGAGAGTCGTTCTTGACATTAATCTGCATCTCATGGGAGTTCTCCTTGACGTCAAAGTCAAAGATGATTTCTTTGGACGAGTTGGCCGCACACGCTGCCCGCGCCACGACACCAGAAATTTGATATGTCAGAGTCGGGACCAAGGGCAGTCTAATCTCATAAGCATCCAGGAACGTGGCAATATTAATTCTAAAGCTCGGCGGGCGGTTGGCCTTCTCCACGGGAGATTGCGGTTCTGGTGAGTCTGGAAGCTGTGTCTTTAAGCGGTAGAGTTGGGCAATTTCATCTCTGAAAAGAAGATCGAGAACTTCCATAAGACCGATAGGATCCTGCTTTACGGCAAGATTCAAGCTCTGGCTACTGGCCGTCGCCTTGACCTTGTGCGCTGCCGCCTCATCGCCCGATCGCAGTTCATGGGAGACACATAGACTGGGCTTTAAGAATTGGGACCTGCCGAGGGGATGTGAATGACTCTTTAGCGAAGAAGTGACAGCATCGCAGTTGATCATCAGACTTGTGAGGGTTGCGCCATCAGTCGTATCAAATGTCAGTAAAGATGCCTTCAGTCCATCACCCAAAGTCTTTGCACTCAGGTTGACTGTTTCAAGCTCAATGGATCCTTTGATTAGTTCCAGAGCAATATGAAAGGCAGATGATTTCTTTGGCGGTTTTGCGGGCTCCGAAACTATCTTCTGAACAGGAGAAGGCGGTGGTGGGCGTTGACTCTGGCTTCTGTTGTATAATCGCAAGATATCGTCTGCCAGAACACACAGTTCCCAGTTCAAGTTGAGCGAGGCATTACCGCAGCATATATTCAACACCGTTACAGGAATAGTCCCTAAAACGGCAGTAGTAGGATCGCCCAGTTTTCTCTCGACTCTTGCACTGAGGTCGACAAACCCAATTTTGTTTTCCTTTGGTCCTGGATCGAGTACCAGGCAGATCTTGCCAAGCTTGCAGGCACCAAGGAGGGGGTATAGTTCTTCCTCTTTTCCATCATTGGGTTGAGCATCGCCAAAGATTTTCTTTAATAGGAGAGTACTTGAAACATTTCCCAAGTCCCAGTTTCTCCACTTCTCAAAAGAGCTCACTACACGTTGAGCTGCATCGGGTGGGAGAGCCGGCGATTGGCCCCAGCATTCTTGTATCAGGCGGGATTTTTCTATTTCATTCTTAGTATCCCAAATTTGACGAAGTCGTGTTATCATCTTCCAGGAATCAACCGTTCTCAAGTGCTGAGGTGCAGATCTAAGAACCGCGGAAGGCCTGATGAGGAAAGCAGGGTCGTTTGTCGCCTCTCCCACCTGCAGGAGACGAAGGACAAAGTATTTGACGCAGGTCGAATGATGCTCATTGACTTCTGTCAGCAGCCGCTCTAATTCTGAAGCGACAATTCCCGTGCGATGAATCAAAGAAGCAAGATATTCAATCTTGCCAGATGCGGTTCTTCCGGCGATTGAACCAATATCTGCATCAAAATACGTGATTTCTTTAGCTCCCAAAGAGACTCTAACGCCGTCTATTTGCAGCACTACAGCTGCTTGTGGTTTGTGGACGGACGAAAGGCGCTCCGAGGCAGACATCTCGACGGAGCCTAGACGCAGATCTAACGAGGTCCTTGAATTGACGACACCCCGCTCTTTTGTAGTTCGAGTCACAAGAGAGACCTTGCATATCGTTAAATCATATTGATCTAGCTCTTCTTCGGACGGGTCTGGTGAGTCTAGTGTTGATGAGTTGAGAAACCGAACATTGATTCTAGGCACCTTGACCATAATATCAGTCATTTCCCCGCTGATATTTGCCTCCTTTTTAGACTTGAAAATATCCGTTATGGTGCTGGATTGGAGAGAATCCAATACATCTTCGGGCTCGGTTGGCTGCAGGGCGGCCAGCAGAATAGTTGCATGACGCACAGCTTCAGGCGTAACAAAGGCACTTATTCCAGAGGGGAATTCGATAATGGTGCTTGACTGCGCGTGGTTTTCGCTGAGATCAGTGGGATCAATATCGTTCAAGTCCGTTTTCAGCCGATTAAAAAAGTCCATATCTTCGCGTTCAATAGGTGGGAAAGTCGCGTCTCGAGAATCCGGTCTGACGCCCTCTAAGAGGAAGTTTGGCGGAAAATACTGACTTGAAAAAGCAATAGCCGATTGCTCAGGGTTTTCATGTGCTGAAAAATCGCCAACGGTACTGTAGAAGGAAGACCGTCTACCGGGAGAAACAGACTGCTCGCCTTTATCAAATTCAGAGCGAGAACCTCTCATAGCTGCAGATCGTATCGACAAACTGTCTCCGAATTTTGATGGTCTACGCATGGTGCGTGGACTGTTGAGACGAAAACTGCTACTACTCGAAGTACTGGCGAAGGAGACAAACGATTTTTGGCGAGTCACCCTCCGCGAGCGGGAGCTTATTGTACTCGGAGCCGACATCTTATCGTACTCAGCTTCACCGAGTGGAGGGGGAGGTGGTGGCATGCACTGCGCAGGAGGGTCGACCTGCTCGGGTATATAATCGCTTCCTGTACCAGGAAGGATTAAGAACGGCGTTCGGTCCGTTCGCTGATCCTCACGGTAGATTAGATCTTGTTGGATTTTGCGCTCCTCCGTGAAGTGGAATTTCCTCCCAACAGTGGCAAGTCGAATATCTGTCCTCAGATATGCTTGGGTTTCAACTGGGTGCTGCGGACGCGCTTTGTGTCTCGCCGCTGACTCTGCATTTATACATGAGAACTGAATATTCGGTATGAGCACATTCGCCCGCTTAGAATAGTGTGATCGGGCCCAGTCATTGCTATTCACGTCGATGGTGTCGGTGGAGAAGCAGAAAACGCTCTCTTCCACGTGTATCCAAAGGCGGATGGACTGGACGGCAACACGGACAAACGTTACGTCGTAGAAAATTAGAGAGGAATACGGGACAAGGGCGTTCTCCACATCATCAAATGTAAATCCAAATGCTGGTCCTGCTTTGGTTAAAGCCGCCAGAAAATCGGGTGTGCATTCTCCGGCAACAGTGCCAACAGAAACATCCCAGTTACAAAGATACGTTGGCTCTGACGGAGGTAGGCCAAATGTGCGGTGGCCATATACCCGAATGCCATCAATAAACAGCTGCGTGCTGGAGGATGACATACTGGGTGAATCCAAATCGCTATCGGAGCTGCCCAGGGACAGACTCAAGGGGCTTATATCAAGTTCCATATCCATATAGTAGTTTGTAAAGCGCAAGTCCAGAGACAATGAGGCCAGTTCACCCTGCAAATAGCGCTTGGCAGAGTAGATATTAGTTGGAACCAGTAGGCGAGGGTCGTCTACTCTAATGGCCAAGATAACATCCATATCATTCGATTTTTTAGGAGGGGGGCGGATAGCCACCATCTCAGCATCCGGGTTCTGTATCTTGGCCTGCAGTTGCTCCTGGTATTCATCTTGAGTTTTGAAATGGACATGCTCTCCGAAATAATTATCCTTAAGTACCATGATGTACCGGACCAAGAATCCGTAGAGGGAAACGCATGGTGATTGTGCGTGGACGTTCAAGACCAAAGTGTCCGTGTTGGCTGGAGAAGTCGTGGCGTTGTATTGATAACTACCATTAACACCCAAGCCCTCAATATGTCCCAGTTCCTTGGATTTCACAAAAGTCGCTTGGGTACTAGACTGAGAGGTATGAAGTGTCAAGTCAAGAGTGTCCGCTCGGACGTCAAAAGGAATACTGTTTGTGCTTGGTCGAAACTTGTCAAGGGGTATACAAGTTTCGGCTTTGAGTTCCGGACTAGACAGAATAAGAAACGAATTATCGTCCATTGCAGTGGCTTTGTCGATGATATTCCCATCGTTGACGTTGAGAAATATTTTGACGTTTTGTAGGCTGAGGTGAAGGTGATACAGAAAAGGTGTGAAGACAAGGTATTCAGCAGGAGGCCCTGCCGCCCAGTCGTCGACCAAGTCAACAATCAGAAAGACGTGATCTCGCAAGAGATACATATCCATGCCATCAAAGGTGAGGTTGAAATGCCAATTGCGTAGCGTGTTCCACGAGAGAGGAGTTGCCAGATCGCATGAGATTTTCAGAGCACCAGATCGCCAGAGTAAATCGTGATTGACACTGCTCCACAGCTCAGAAGTCGGCAAGTGAATGTTGCACTTATTTTTATACCCAGCCGAATTCGCAACCATGTCCATGTAATACCTGACGGTGGAGTTTTGAGGAATCTTGAATTCGAGCCATCCGGCAGGGCGAGGCTGGGTTGCTTCGCTTTTGGAGTTTTTCTTGCCCCTGGTGCGATGCTTGCGCGTATTGCGAGTCGTATCCGGCTTGGCCATATGCTCTTTACCACGCCAACGCCAGTTCTTGGACTCTTCCCTTATAGGGATGCGCAACGTGACTGTATCTTCCAATTCTACCAGCAGGTCGAACTGGGTAGGTACTCTCCATGCGCCAACTGGAAGTGGCCCGGTGGCACTGCCATCTTTAGACAAGGAGGGCACAAAAACACGCTGTAGATCAGCCCTTTGCCTATCAGCCCAGGGCCCGTAATTCATTGTCCCCCCTTTCACCGACAACTGCACTCCCCATGCTGGTGGCTCAGATCCGTTGATGTTCAAGGACGGGTCCAATTGCCTCTGGCGATGAGCTTCTTCGGTGACCTTGCCGACAGCATCCCAGAATACAGTCAACTGGCATAAAGGGCTATCAAGAATGGTCGAAACAGCAGCATACTCAACGGGGGCCCAGCGAGTTTTATCATCTATGTCCTGGTCGTCAAGATACCGTGATAGACCTTGCCATTGGACAACTCCGGGGACGTGGGCTGGTACAACTCCCCCGCCAGCTCGGGCATCGCTTGAGAATGACTCGACAGACCTCCGCCAGTACGGCACCAAGTTTCGCAGAGAACTAAGCGCCTTGCGTCTTTGCTGGCGGAAATACGACTTCCTTGGGACATGCTGTGGTTCTTGAGGCACGCTCTCCCGTTCCCTTTTAGCACGTGTTGCCTGGTCTTCCTTATAGTCCAGGTTGTCCAGCATTTCCACCACAGGATGCTCCAGTTCGAACTTGAATACTTGTCGATACTGGTCCACAGTCGTTGTCTCCGTGGCATCGACGTCTCCGGAGAGGGTATCGGCTTTCACGATGAGAATTGCCTTTGTATTATCATTTCCGAACACCGCTGCTGCTTTCTCGCATTCTATTTGAATAGGAAATAGTTTGAGGATAAAAGGCAGTTCTTCTTTTTGGTCGTCTTCGCTTTCGTCACTACTGCCGCTACTCGAGCCAGTGCTAGGTCGGCTTGCGTTTCCGTTCAGCGGTTTGTTGCTCTTCTCCCGGGAAATGGGAGCCTGTTCGGATGAATCTTCGTGGGTCGTATTTCGCGATCGTAAACCTGCGTCGCCCTTTTCATCAAACGCCCCGGTGCTTGAGCTTCCGCCAGATGAATTTGGGTCGATGATACCGGCGAGAACCGAGTCGTATGCCGGGCTGCGGTTGTAGACAAACCACTCCAGGCCGACAAGGTTTACGTTTATGCGACATGGTAATTTGGAATTCCTTTCTCTTGCCGATGCCACATTGTCCTCTCCTTTCGACACGAATATGTCGGCCTCTCTTACGCGGCGCAACCAATATCGCCATGTGATGTCTCCATGCTGTACCAAAAATGTTTCGTTGGAGCCGTGATATCGCAAGCCCATGAAGAAGATTCGTCCAGCTAAAAGAGAGACCTGAAGCGCCTGAATGTCGAGATATATGCGATATCGATGCCAAGTCCAAGTCCTAATGCCATAGGACACGATGGAGCCAAACACTCGGTTGAAGTAGAGCAGGAAGAATATGGCGAGGATCGCGGACAGAATGATGAAGATGAGAAACTCACTGGATGGAGACACTGATTAGTTTCACAACGGGAACGTCCATGGCCAGTGTAACTCACTAATTGAAGCCCGGCCGCGGCTGGCCAGGCCCGATATCCGGGATCACCAGACGTTCCATCTCGACGACACCTTCGCAGAGCTTCCCCACGCCCGCCAGAGCTCCAATGGCATTGTCCGTAGCCGCCGCTGTCCGAATGTCGGGGGTTATCGCGAAAGGCGTCGGTTGATGCTCAATGCTGGGACGATGCTCTTCTGCATGGCTCCGAAGCTGCGGTATAAAGGCGGTGCGCTTCGACAAGGCGCGGCGAGGCTGTTGGTGGTGGAAGATCAGATGGATGGATTTCAAGGTCCAGGTTCCATGGTCCGGTGGAATTGGGATTGGCATCCACTGCGGTTACCCCCTACGGAGCACTGGAGCTACCCGCTAAATTGCCCTTTTCAGCAGTGACCATCCACTAGCGGCCAGTGGAGCTTTATGCACGAGCTAAGCAAGCAGCACATGCTCTGTACATCATCTGGATGTATTTCCGCGCCAGGCGCTGGTGGGCGGGTACAACCTCCGGGTCCAAGCTCCGGCCGCGAGGCCCTTGTTTGGGAGCCAACGGAGGCAATGACCAGTCGATCTGATCTTGTGAGCTTCGTCACACTTCGTCTTTTCTTCCTCTCCTCCATAGCCACGGAGCTTGTCTTATCTTGATCGCTCCGAGTGCTGTGCCTCGATAGCAAACTTTGCTCGATTCCAACTCAGCACCCAGCAGAGCCATGAGCTAATCTCCAGCTCTCCTCCCAGCGCATTATCCAGACTCTCTCCCCCGATCTTCAGAGGGTCGCGTCGTGGCCATCCATCATGCCTGATCATGGCACCGGCCAGAAGTTCACCACCGCCACCACCATAGTAGCAGGTGTCGCGTCTATAGTAGCAACGCTGCTATCGGTGATGTAAGCTATCCGTGCTCTTCTCCTGGCCGCGCAGCTTGCTGACCAGCCTCGACAGCTCAATATGGCTCCAAGCAAAAAACTATCGCAAGCCGCTGCTACAGCGCTATGTCGTCCGCATTCTACTCATGGTGCCCATATACTCGATCGCGTCGTGGACAAGCATGGTCTCATTAAAAGCCGCCGCCTTCGTGGACCCGATCCGAGACATCTACGAGGCCTTTACCATCTACACCTTTTTCCAGCTTCTTATCAACTACATGGGCGGAGAGCGAGCGGTCATCATCATCACCCACGGTCGGGCCCCAGTCCATCATCTGTGGCCCATGAACCATTTCCTGCCCAAGGTGGATATCTCAGACCCGTATACCTTCTTAGCCATCAAGCGGGGCATCCTTCAGTATGCATGGCTCAAGCCCATCCTGGCTGTCGCAGCCATCATCATGAAGGCTACAGGTACCTATCAGGAGGGATACATTGGAGCTAAATCTGGCTATTTTTGGAGCGGTATCATCTACAACATCAGTGTCACAGTCAGCCTGTACTCTCTGGGACTGTTTTGGGTTTGCATGCACCGAGACCTGGTACCGTTTCGGCCGGTCCCCAAGTTCTTGTGTATCAAGCTTATCATCTTTGCTTCCTATTGGCAGGGATTTTTCCTGTCGATTCTAGTCTGGCTCAATGTCATCCCCGACGACGTTCAGGGCTACACCCGCGACAACCTTGCTGCAGCTATCCAGGACGCTCTTATCTGCGTGGAAATGCCCATTTTCGCCGTCGCCCATTGGTATGCCTTTTCTTGGCATGATTTTGCCGACAACCGCATCCAATCGGCTCGTATGCCACTCAATTATGCCTTCCGTGACGCATTCGGAGTCAAAGATCTCATTGAAGATTCCAAGGAGACATTTAGGGGAGACAACTACGGTTACCGATTCTTCGACTCTGGAGATAGGATCATGGCTCATGAAGACTCCAGGTCAAGATTTGCTAGATTACAAGAAGGGATGCGGTACGAACGCGGAGGTAAAGGGAAATATTGGATTCCCAAACCGGGAGAAGTGAATGCGACGTCGCCGTTACTGGGCAATGGAAATGGATCGTCCAGTTCCACTCGCCCTGATCAGTTGAATGAGAATGTACATGGCACATTTGAGGAGCCCGAAATTGATGCCGATGACGAGCATCTGTATGACAACGCCCGGCAGCTAGAATATGGGGACTGGAATGTAAGTTGTCAGCCCGTTTCCGAACTGTTCATGTTCCCGTGCTTACACTGCGTGAATAGTACCCAGTCGTTACTGCGAGTGAGCCGCTCAGGGAACGCTATGCTTCCTGGGCAAGCAACTCAGAAACCAGACTCTACTCTTCCCCATCTCACGCCCCTACGCCATCACGTAACAACTCAGCCAGTTCATTGCACCAGCAACACCAGCACACCGAATCAGAGCAACCGCCTCCAGTGGTTGTTATCAAGAAGAAGAAGAAGTCAAAGAAGACTGTGCAGCACACAGAACCGAGCCCATCTGATGTAAAATCTCATCAGGAAGACCAGAGCAGCGCTAGAGCAACACCGAGCTACGACGGCAACCAGAGTCCCGCCATAGAAGAGCACCAGCCGTGGGCCTCTACCGAACATGAAGACGTACACGACCAAACGCCCAGTTATCAAGTTCCGGACTCTGATGAATTCCGCAACGTTTGGGATGGCGATAAATAAGCGCTTTTGGTTTTGTTTTGTTGCTATGGAAAAGAAAGAAAAAATAACTGCTAGAAGAGTTTCAAATCTATGTGTCTACCCTGGGCCAGACAGGCATAGCGAGGCGTTCTTTGGGTGTCGGGAATTAGGGAGGGGTGAAATACCAGATTTGTTTTCTTCTTGATGTATGCGGATATGTACTCATTATATACCAGCCGCTATTCGTTCAACTATCACTATTCAGCTTGCTCTTTTTTTTTCCCTCTCTACTTCTTCTACCAGTTGCATGCTTTGCTCAATCATATGGACGAAAGAGGCATATGTTGAAGCGTGTAGCTCCCAATTTTTCAATATACTACTGCTACTTATATACTATATCCATTTTATACTCCTTCTCTTCTTTATTCTGTATTTACAACATCAAGACCTAGCTCGCCTTGGACATGTCAATCAATATCTTCCTCGCATTCGCCGCGCTCGCACTCCCAGGACTCGGCGGTGTCGGACCAGTCGTCCAGTTCGTAGGCGAGCTACCAAGCACAAAATCAAGAGTTCCTCCATTGGCAAAGATGTCGTACCAGCTCACCCAGCTCTTATTCCACGTCTTACCATTAACCTTGAGCGACTGAACATAGTACACATCTTCACTCCCGCCAGTAGTAGTAATCTTGAGCGTTTTGCCACCGCCCAAGGAAATAGTCAGGTCAGTGAACCAGGGAGATCCGATGAGAAAGGTAGTCTGTCCCGTCATGGGATACAAGCCGATCATATTCCATAATAACCACGACTCCATGGCTCCAGCGTCGCTGTTTCCGGGTAGGCCGCCCGGCGTGGGCTTGTAGTACGATTTGGCAATGAAGCGGCTTCGTTTGACGGCGAGATCTTGTCTGTTGACGAAATTGTACAGATAAGGAGTAGCGAAACTGGGTTCGTTTCCAGGGTTGAAGATTGTGCTGCCGAACGCGCTGTTGCCAGAGTAGACGCCAGGTTGGAAGGTCATCTCGAGGCGCTGCACGAAGGTATCTGCTCCGCCAGAGTACTGGACAATGGTATCTAAATCGTGGTGAGCGTTGAAAGAATATTCCCACGGGAGAGCCTGGTAGTAATAATCTGCCCAATAGCAGCCACCGCAGGAGATGGGATTTTGAGAGATGAAACCGCTTGTGTTTCTGGGGCCAAGGAAACCCGAGAATCCAAGAGCAGTCATGTTAGTGTTCCAGTGATTGCGCCAATTGTGTGATCTGTTATAGTATTTTTGGAAGTCATTCTGAAGTCCAAGGCCGTTGGCAACGGTAGCCAACATAAAGTCATTGACCGAACTGCAAGAGAGGTTAGAACACGCAGCTTGAATGCTATAAGCGGATCGACTTACTATTCAACAGCTCTGCTAACAGACCGTCCAAACGACGGAGTGATGTAGCCATATTTCAACCAATCTGGCAGAGCACTTCTACCTTCCTTGGTCGAGCCTGTAGGATCTCGTGGATCATTATTGTTTGCTGGAACGACTTCAGCATTCTTCACCATGGAAGCATAGGCGCCTTCCCAGTCGACTTTGCCACGAACACCCTTGACAAACGCATCGGCAAAGACGTTGTCGCTGTTTGAGCCTCCTTGGACGGCGCCATTCCAGAATGAAGAGCGAGCATCCGAGACATAGCCCTCATGACGGTAAATGTCCACCATGGATCTGAGAAGCTCTTCATGGTATGCAGGCTGAAGGATGTGGAGGAGAGAGGTTGTGCATCGATGCTGTTGAGACGGTTAATCACAGTCCGTTTTCAAAATAGATGTGCAGCTTACAGTGTCCCAAAAGGTGAAGATATCATCGTAGTAAGGCTCACCAGACGTCCAGAGAGGATTTTCTCCTGTCTTGTTTGTCGGGAGCAGATGCATGAAATACAGGGCTGAGTAAAGCTGATTCAGCTTAGTGACGTTAGTCTCGGTTGTTGTCACCTTTTGTAAGACTTGAGAGTTCCAGGCATCTCGAGTTCCTTGGCGAACAGTCGCGAGACTGGTCCCCTGAGGAATCTCGGCTTTCACGTTGGCACAGGCTTGCGTCTCGGAGACGAAAGAAACTCCAACCCTAGAGACGACAGATTGCTGCTGGAATGTGAAGAGGGCACCGAGCCTTGCCGTTTGGGAGCTGTAGCTTGTCTTGTTGGAAAATTCAGCCAAGGTCGATGAGTTTAGGCTCGTTCCGATGAAAGTTTTGTATGAAGCTGGAGCATCGAAATAACCACAAAAGTAGACCGTCCACGGGCCAGCTCTATTCCATCCCTGTATTCAGTTCAGCATGATGCTCAGGTTTCCAAAAGGAAAGTATCTTGGCTCACATTGTTATAAGTTCCGTTACCAGTATAATAATAATATCCGGGCTTGGTGTCTTGCCGGACATTAATGCTGCCTCCTAAGAAATGCTGCTCCAGCCCTTGGCCGCGGTAGGACGACAAAACATGAGACACGTCAACAAGCACATTGAGATCCTTGCCAACGCTAGGGAATGTGTACTGAAACAAGCCGGCCTTGTTGGTAGCCGCCATTTCCAAGACAGTTCCAGAGCCAAGACTTGCTTTGTAGTAGCCAATCTCGGTAAAATCAGGCGCGGCACGAGTGTCATTGATGGCGTCGCTCAGAGGGTTTGCAACAGTTCCAACAACGGGCATCTGAGAAACGACGCCGTATTTTGGTGCGCCTCCGGTGCCGCTCTCATGGAGCATCGTGAAGCCCGTGAAGTTGCCATTGGAAAGATAGCCAGAGTAAGCATCAGTGCCCGAGTACAGATCAGGACCGAGCTTGACCATGCCCAGTGGTCGAGAAACACCGGGAAAAGTGTTTCCGCCATTGATAGTCCCCGTCTGTACAGAGTGAGATTAGTTCAGTTGGACATGAGTTGTGAGTTCGATCATTCACTTACACTGGTTAATACATAGCCAGCCAAGTCAGCAGAACGAATCGCAGCTGAATTGACCAGCGATGGGATCAAAGGCAATAATAATAACGAAGAATACATTGCGACTACAAATATAGACAGTCCAATAGAACTACACAACATGCTCGCAACGACGATCCTCTGCACCCGTCCATCCTGCTAGACTTATATGCAACCCTCGGGCCATGGATCTTACCCCCCCTACATAGACAAAGTGCCCAAGGGCGGAAAGCGGAAAGCAACACGGCGATGCATGCTCCGCACGAGAAGCTGCAATGGCATGGTTGCAACAGGCATCCCGAACACACACACACAGTCACGTTCTTGTAGGATCATCATAAGTGGGCAGCGACTGAGAGACAACGTGGGATGTGCATGCCATGTGAATGGTCCAGAGGGGCAGCTTTGTGCTGGAATAGGCAAAACGCTAGTGGACAAGGCCGGAGATCTGTGAGGAGAAAGGCATTCAAGTGCCGATGTGGCACAACATCAATATCATTTAAATCATTAAATCTTGAGATAATCGGGAAAAACATGCAGATGCGCGTTTTTACACAGGCAAGGGGGATGTCAAGTCGGGAGAAATGGTGCCGAGTCTTGAGAAGTGTGTCTGTCTCGGAGCATCTAAGACTTGGCAATGGGTCGTACGAAGTATTCGAAATTAGATTTGGCGCCGCTTCGGCCGTCCAGGGAGCCGTTCAAGCGACAAAAGGGCATCAAAAGAGCACGCGCCCAGGATGAAGTCGGTAGGTGAGTGTACAAACATGTCGCATGACTTGGGAGGGCTTAATGGGTGGCATCACGAACTGGATTGGCACTGCATAGGGTAGGATTCTCATCTAGAGGCACTATTTTGTTCTCGTGGCGCAGGACCAGAACAAGTTAGGCCCAGGAACGCCGTGTGAGTGCAGTTCCGGCTTTGCAGCGAGTCGAGTCTTGGGGAAGCTGTGAATCCTGATTTGCCCGCTTCGTCTGTTCTTGTTGGCCTCTCTGTGACGCATGATAGTCTTTAACAGAAGCGGGGTGTATTCTCGGTGTTTGGATTTGGAACAAGCAGCATCAGACGAAAAGACAGACATCGAGCACCGATTAAAACTCACAAACACGGAGATACTTCGTGATTGGCCTGGCTCTCTTCACATGCACACACAGGCCAAAAAGGCACAAAAATGTGGGGGTTTGCTCAGCCAGTTGTCGTTCTTCATTTGCTTGAGACAGAGTCCAAAGATCGAATCGTCCAGATCGGAGAATTTCAGCCAATCTTGTCGCGTTTTCGGATTAACGTAGTGCCGGTAGCCTAACCTTAGTGCCTTGCACAAAAAAGCGGGCGCTCATAAAATATCCGCACACAATGACAATATCATCTCGCACCATCAGCACTCCCAAATGCTGAGGCTCTGCACGCTCATATTGCGGATATGTAGGCGCGTATTTGCCCTCTAGTCCCTCTTTTTTCTGCATACCGCTTGCCACCAAAAACCAGGCGGTCTGAATATTTTGTCGATAACGCGGGCAGAATCCATTAGGCCCACGTCTGAACCGTACTGCTGCTGTATTCCGCCTTTTCTGCCACCAGCCAGACGGAATCATCGTCCAAGCTGCCTCGTCACTGAGAGCTTGGATTCAAAGCCAACGGGCGGAATCGAGTCGCCAGGCCCTTGTGCGCAACACTCCGCGAGCCGGGCGCCCCCAATCGAGGCCCGTCGTGCGCAATCGCAATGGGTCGAAAGCCGAATCCCCTCATCCTCGAGTATTTCGTCCGCGGGCCGAAGCTCAACGACAACAGCAACCGCTATCCGCATACGTGCAAGCAGTGCGGCGAGAACTTCCCCAAGGGCCGCATCGACAGCCTGACGACGCACATCACCAAGAAATGCCCAGCCATCTCCGACTCGGACCGCATGCGAGCCTGCCTCGAGCTCCACGGCATCACCACCGCCAGAGCTGCCATCGACCGTCCTCAGGGCGGAGCCCAGGTCAATGGCCAGCCCACCGCTCAGCTCGCGCTGCCTCAGGGATGGAGTGCCCTCGAGACCCTCGCCGAGGCATCGCGCCAGGTCGATCTGAACGAAAACAACCGCGGCCAGAAGGCGTCCGACACCCCTAATCCTGCTGCTGCTAATGGCGGCGGCTTTGTGCCAGATCGTCTGGAGCTGCAGGAGCAATTCACATTGGAGAACCCTCCCGCTACCTACGATAGCCGTCCGCAGACAAGCACAAGCCTTAAGAAAGGCTTACAGCAGTCCCCTTCTCGCTCGACGCCGGGTGTGGGGGCTGACCTGGCAGCTTTTGCGGGCAACGCTGTCGTGCAGGTGCCGTCACCGACTCCTGAGCTCTCGCCAGAAGAACGTCTTCAGGCTCTCCTCCCCGCTAGCGAAACATCACCAGATCCGTCCAACATCTCTGTCGCCGTTGCTGCCACAGCCCGCTTGAATCCGTCCTTTCTCGACCCCCAGCTTGTCACCACCGACATTCCACCGCCGACCTCGTCGCCTCCAACCGTAGAGACGCAGCCACCTATCGATCCAGTGCCAACCTCCTTGCCCACCACTTTACCCACCTCCCTACCAACCACTCTCGCCGATACGAACGTTTCCCAGCCGTGGGGCGAAATGACATACTTGGCCACTACTACCCCTATTCCCTTGCTCACGGAGAATTCCCCAGCACTGCCTCTAATGAGCCGCGGTGGTGTTCGAATGGACACGAGCGATGGGCTCATCAATGGCAGAGCACGCCACGCACGGTCGAGATTTACTCCCGCCAGACGCAAGGAGGTTCAAGAAGTCCGCAAGATAGGCGCTTGTATTCGATGCCGGATCCTGAGGAAAAATTGTGGCAAAGGAACGCCCTGCGATACATGCCGTAAGGTTCTGGCACCCCGTGTCTGGAGGACCGGCTGTGTCCGCACTCGTCTACATGAACAACTCGACCTATATGCTGCTGGCGTTCAGGTCGTCCTATCTCAAAACCGTATCAACCTCATCAAAGATCAGCTCAAGCTCACCAACGACGGAAGCTTGATTGAAGTATCCCACTTTCCAGAGGCAGGCAAAAAGATTGTCTTTGGAGCCCTAGTATATCCACTGGAGCCAAACGAAACACAGGCGGAGGCTCGTGGAGACAAGACCCCGTTTCACCAGGTCATCATGATTGACCAGGATTCGGAGGATATCCCGGCCAAGGCCGAGTCGTACATGCGAGATGTGCTGACCACGTTTATTGAGCGCGAGCCGTCAAAATTTATGAAAGTGACGCTCGAAGCTGCATGCAACCAGCTTTCAAAAGGAGAAGACGACCTTCTAAGGAAGGCCTTGGAGCTATGGGGTCTCGTCGAGAGTATCGACCGTGAACGGCAGTGGACGATCCTAGAGAAGCCAAGTACCGAGGGGGAAGAGCCAAGATGGATAAAAGAGGCACAAAATGAGAACGACGCAGACATTTACACCATGATTTGCATGCAGCTCAACGCCGCTGCGGAACGAAAGGCTAACAGCACCTCCAAAAGCTTGCTGAACCACATGGACAGGCTGCTCACTGATAGCAAGACAAAGGTCGGATTCAAGATTTATCTTACCGCCATCATCTTCCTCAACTGTGTGGAAAAGTCCACTTGGGCATTCAAGGCTTGGGAGCAGGACCATCTCCGCCCAGGCTGGCCCCTTGAGCGAGACCCAAGCGTCTTCACTCAGCAGGGCGGCAGTTTAGCTGGACTGCTGAAAATGCTCTTGTCTATTCGCAAGGCGTTGCCCCAAACCCTGAGGGGTCTGGATGGGAAATTGACAGTTCAAGACAAAGACCCGGAAATCACGGAATACTTTCAGACTCTTGATCTTGATTGTAAGCCTCCTCTCCAAATCACTCAAATTTTGTACTTCCATATGCTAACCATGCTACAGTCGACACCATTGAAGCCCGCCAAAAGGCCTCACAATTCTCCCCTGCAGACTCCCGTTCCCTCGAGCTGGCGTTTTGCTCCCACCTTTTACTTCCCAACCTCCCAGCCTAAAGACTTACGAGACATGAGACTACGACCTTGCGCAAACTTTTTTTCTTTTACTATTACTTTCATCACTCTAATTACCAAACAACCTGTGATTCTTCGATTTAGATGACTAAACTGACTTTGCCTCATTGGCGCAAAGAGGATTTCTTTTACTACTTTTTTGAGAGAGAAAAAAACAAGGGAGAGGCGCGCTTTTAGACTGGTGGGCAGGAGGGGAAAAAAAGTACAAAAGCACACACTTAGACGAAACGCATTCACGATACGGAGGTAACATATATCTCAAGGAGGCAAAAACCTTCCTCTCTTACTTTTTCATTTGTTCACCCTCCGAAACAAAAATTTTCGCATGACTCGGCGTTTGTTTCTGGTCTTCTCCCGCGGTTTTATATCGGGCTCTCATTTCACAAAAGCGAGGCACACACAAAAAAAAGCATGATAGATTGGCCTGCTCGGGTTACCTTTTTTCCCCCTTTGTATGGGTGGGGAGATTTATTTCTTCTTTTCCCTTTGTGTATTTATTTATTCAAAATTACATAGAGCGATGGCGCAATGGCGTTCTAAGACGCCCACGCGCGCTGATTGATTTATCGAAACCATTTGAGGGCGGTTAGCCAAAAAGCAACTTCAGTGGCCGAATTCACATCAATAAGAGAACAAGGTGACACTTTATACTCTTTCTCCTTCATATGCGTGAAATTTCCAACTCATCATTAATACTTGACATCTCTATAATGCCCCCTATAAACTTATTATGCATCTACCTATCCATGAACCCCAACCTTCTAGGTAGGCGACATGCTTCCACTATCCACCCGCGAAACGCCCTGCCCCGAGCGCTTCGGCTTCCTAAAGCAAGCGAATTCGTTCTTGCTTGCCTCCCTGAGCTTCTTGAGCACGTTGCGCATCTCAGGAAGCTCATTCTGCAGCCGTGCGCGCGCGTCATTGTCCGTACGGCTGTCCAGCTCCTGGTAAATCTGGCTCTGCAGCTCCGAAGCCTTGTCGGTAGTGTAATGACTCAACGTCTGAGCAATAAACTCAACGTCGAGCGTAGCCTGGATAAGAGCACTGAGAGAATAGCGAGCGCGTTTGCGGAACGCATCCAGCAGCTGCAAAGACGTCTGCTCAAGCAAAAACGAAAGAACCTGAGGCGTAAGTGAGGCAGCCGTCGTAGAAACCTGGGAGTGGACGAGCACAAGAGTCAGGAGCGTCTCGTATACATATGGCTTCGCTGTCTGAGGCCGTTCGCCTTGGGCTGGTGCCCAATCATGGTCCGCGAGGCCAGAGTGGATGATTTCACGCAGCTTCTCGGTAGCTTGTTTAGTATAGGACTGGAAGAGGCGAGCGTCGATTTGACCGAGCACGTCCTTGATAGTTTTGGACTCATCCGTGAGCTTGACCGAAAATGCATTTTCAAACTGCGAGTTCAGGTTGGGGACTACTTGAGACCGTAGGGCCTGTAGATTGCTCAGGGTAAGGAGCATTCGGACGTTCTGGTGCCAATGTTAGTTTGGAGATGAAATGGGGGAATAAAAAAGAAAAGGGATAAAAAGGGGGGTTCAAGACTTACTCGGTCTCCGGCATCAAGTGTACTCTTGCCCACTGATGATGCAGCAACGCTGGAGATGACCCCATCCTGACCAATAGACCATTCGTCTTCCGTCTTCTTGACTGATCGCTCTGCATTCTCCACCATGCCGCTTAGAGCCTTGTACAAGGTGGTTACATACTGACTCCGAACCATCTGGAGCAGCTTAGCCGGCGGCGGCAAGACAATGTCACCAGCACCCGGCTTCGACATGGCCTCGGAGATGTAGAGAATCTTCTGCATGCCGGTGAGAAGAGCACCCTCGAATGCGGCAAAGCTGGCAGGCATCCGCGTAACATCTCCAGACTCGGCAGACGGTAGCCAATCTTCTATGAACTTGATGTTCTCGGCGTCCCTGTTCCACGCAGCGCACAGAGCTGTCACGCATCGCTCTCTGGAGACACCAGTCAAGGCCTTGAGCTGCTCAAGAACTTGACCATTACCCGACCGAATGGGATCAATGGTGGCAAGGTCAGAGGCGCCTGAACCGACCAGTGCCAGCATCCTGCAGAGATAGTACACTCCACTGATGGAATTCGACCAAGGAGGCCAAAACGCCAGCTTTTCCCACGGCTCGCCCTTCTTTGGCGACGATGGCGGCGGGTTATTCGGATCAAAGTTGAATCGAGGATCGCGTGTGGAGGTTGGGCTCAGGGAATGGCCAAAACCGCCAGCTGAAGCCGGTGAGTTGGGTGAGACAGGGAGCGGCGAGAAGACCACACTAAGATCTTCAGGGGGCAATCCGGCGAAGAAATCATGTACGTGTCCACGCAGCAGATCCACTAGTTCCACGATGCCCTTCTCAAGATCCGTAACATTTTTTTGTGTCAATTGGTGGTGTCCCTGAGATTCGTCATTGTAGCCTGTAGGTAGCGTCCTTTGTATTCTGCCTTCAATGAAGCCCTGTGCGGTCTGCCAAAATTCGAGCAGGTCTCCAAGAATGCCTTGAGGAGAGATAAGGCCGGTCAGGAAAGCAAGCATCTTCTCCCACAACTCAATGACGTCCGCAGAATCGCTCGATGTTGGTTTGCTGTCGATGCTCTGTCGGCCCAATGTACGCAGATGAGTGGCCACAACCTTATTCGAAGGCTTCTCGCTACCCGCCAGCCTTCGGCGAAGCACCTCAATTTCTGCCTTTGTGTGCTCGGCTGTTGATTGAATCTTGGTTTTAAGGTACTCGTATCGACTCATTAGCCACACCCATATCGGATTATCATCGACGCCAAGTTCCAGCAGCAGGGAAATCATGTCCATGTGCTGGTCTGGACCTCGGCCGACATGGCTTTCGGATTTTGACAGTGTGTGTAAGGTAGATAATCTCTTCCATGCGTCCCGTTTGAAGCCTTGGATTTGGCGATCAACGTCATACCACACCCGGGCCGCAACCATGATCTGGTAGAGCTGGTCATCTTCTGGCATTTGGCGGTCAATGTACTTTGATGCTTCGCGCGCATCGTCGGCAAATTTCCTGGCGCGGTTGTATGCCTCGACCAAGGTCTCGTAGTCTTTCCTCTTGATGCAGTCGGATATTATGGTGCTCAGCTCCAGTGGATCTTTAAACTGTTGTACGTATCTCTGAAAGGATCTCAAGTGTTCCTCCTTTTCTCGACCTCCTAGAGCTGGTCCCCACACATCTTCGGCTTTGGCAGAAACGTCCAGCAGGGGAACTTTGATGCCCAAAACACCATATTCGCTTTCTTTAATCAGAGCGTTCTTCTTTCGAGAGTCGGACGACAAAGCCAAGGGGTTGTTCAGACCAGCTCTGCTGCCAGAACGCAAGCTCGTTCGACTGGAATGGCGACCATGGATGGAAGATCTGCCAGTATTGGCCTCGGTTCCACGGTACTTCATTTCTTTATAGACATTGTCTATCGTTGCCTTTGCCTTGACGAATCTTTCAAAGTTGCTCTCCACGAGAACCTTGAGGGAGGCTGACTTTTGATCGATTGACTGCGAAAGCGTATCCAAGCCCTCGAGCAACGTGCGCGTGTCAGCGTGCTGGTGTATCTGTGACAAGAACAGGGTCGGCGAAAAAGTAGTCGAGGACAGCATGAATCGGTTGCCTATCAAGATGCGATCAGCCCCTGCTGAGGTAGACTCGGGGTAGTAGACTCACGAAGTCGCACGTCATCCTGTGCCGGGAGGCCAATTTCTCTCAGCGAACGGACGACACTATCTGTGGTGCCTAGGGGGTCTGGTTCATCCTTTAAAACGTGGTTGTTGGCAGCTCCCTTTCCCACCGCGGCCTTGCCATCGCCCGCGGCCGCCTCGAGGGCCTGATATCGCGACTTTTGCCGGCTGTGCTTCTTCGTGTCGGCTTCGTCCCCGGAGGAGTCGTCATCTTTCTCTGCAGGCCATTCGGAAGGGTACGAGGTGGGGAGCTGGTAGAATTCGAGGATTGTTCGCTCGTAATCGGACATGTTGTTGGCTTCGACGCAATCGCGGGGGGGATGAAGCTCGCGAGCTTAGCTTGGAGACGGTATCAAGGATGGCAGAACAAGCCCATGCATGCGGCAGCAGGATATTCAGATTGCTGGGGTTTCGTCTTGAGGGAATGAGGATATGTTTTTGCCGAGGAGTATAGTGATTATTGCTTTGCTCGCAGCAATATCAGCTCCAGGATGCGAGCACGCAGCCGCTACTAAGGTAAGATGGGATGCAAGATCATGTATAGCGCCCAAGTTTAGCAGTTACAGTAGTCGAGGTACCGCTACCCCGTACTGCAAGAGACGCCAGCTGTAAAACAAGCCACAGCTTCAGCCACCCCAGCCAGCCTATGCTCAACCGTCGGGTCTCATCAGCCACAGGTGACAGAGACCACCAGCCACACCCGCTGCCAGTTCCAGTTCCGTTTCCATTCCCAGCTGCAATCCACCAGCCTCAACTCTCATTTTATCTGATTCCTTAGTCATGCGGAATTGGCATTGGCATTGGGCTTAGCGTGCGCAAAAATAAAAAATCCAATCAAAATCTGCAACACTTCGGGGGAGGCCGAGGCAAGAAAAAGCTCAACCAATTAGGCGTAGCTCGGAGCCTGCAGCCGCAAACCGACCGGCTCCGAGGCGCCTGACCGAAGCGGCAGAGCGGAAGAAGCGTCGAAATGAGGGAAATTCCACAGGCGCGCCACAGGTCGTGTGGCTGGTGCGCTCCACTCAGCTCGCGATTGAGCCACTCGCAGCGCAGCAACCAAGGCTGAAGCGTGCATATCGCCGGCTTTCAGTGTCGCCCATGCCGGGCCCGAGCCAAAAAACTTTCAGATGGCCATGTTTATTCCGGACCTCTTTTATTCCCCTTAGATACCCTTTTTTCTTCACTTTCTCCCCTTCTTTCTTCCTCCCTTGATAACCCGCTACTCTTCTATATATTCTCGAGAGTATATACGTCACTCATCGTCACAATGCTGGCCATTCGCTCTCTCTCCAACCCTGCCAGGCACTGCCTGCGAGCAGCTCCCCGCGCTGCCGCCACCTGGTCCGTTTCGGTATGAAGCAACGGCGCAACGGAAGAGACTCGATGGGACTTATGGGCTAACGTACCGTCCAGAACAAGCGATTCTACTCCCAGGAGCGTGTTGCCAAGTATGAGGGAACCAAGGACTCCAACGTACGTCTTTTCGACACCTAATATGCGCATTTCCCCCCAACCCGCGGCTCTTTGGACGACTTGCTGCGTCTCACCTATGTCACCAAAAATTCGAGGGTGGGGGGATAAAATTCACTCAAGGCGCAGAGCTTGGAACTGGTGCAGCTGTCCCGAACAAGATGCTTACAATGTGAATAGGGCAACTTCCTCGTCAGCTTGATCGAGGGTGACGGTATCGGTCCCGAGATTGCCCAGTCCGTCAAGGACATCTTCTCCGCTGCCAAGGTACGACACGATGCCACGGGATGGAATGATCCCACAAGAGAAACAACACCAACAATGGCTAACAATGAGACATAGACCCCAATTGCTTGGGAGCCCATCGATGTCACCCCCATCATCAAGGACGGCAGGACCGCCATCCCCGACGCCGCCATTGAGAACATCAACAAGAACAAGATTGCCCTCAAGGGTCCTCTGGCTGTACGTATAGAATTACACTGAGACCCATTCAGAACGCAATGGATAGATTGTGCTGACACGCTTGACAGACCCCCGTTGGCAAGGGCCACGTTTCCCTCAACCTGACTCTGCGACGAACTTTCAACCTGTTCGCCAACCTGCGACCTTGCCGATCCGTCGCCGGCTTCAAGACCCCCTACGACGGTGTCGACACTGTCCTGATCCGAGAGAACACCGAGGGCGAGTACTCTGGCATTGAGCACGTTGTCGTCGACGGTGTTGTCCAGAGCATCAAGCTCATCACCGAGGAGGCTTCCGAGCGTGTCCTGCGATTCGCCTTCCAGCACGCCGAGTCCATTGGCCGCACCAAGGTCCGTGTCGTGCACAAGGCCACCATCATGAAGATGTCCGACGGTCTCTTCGTCAACGTTGCCGAGCGTGTCGCCAAGGACTTCCCCAACATCGAGTTCGACGCCGAGCTGCTCGACAACACCTGCCTCAAGATGGTCACTGACCCCACTCCCTACAACGACAAGGTCCTGGTCATGCCCAACCTGTACGGTGACATTCTGTCCGACATGTGCGCCGGTCTCATCGGTGGTCTCGGCCTGACTCCCTCCGGCAACATCGGTGACGAGTGCTCCATCTTCGAGGCCGTCCACGGTTCCGCCCCCGACA
The DNA here is from genome assembly GCF_050948025.1 of Trichoderma camerunense. Lineage (NCBI taxonomy): Eukaryota > Fungi > Ascomycota > Sordariomycetes > Hypocreales > Hypocreaceae > Trichoderma > Trichoderma camerunense. Next base: position 329,445 of record NW_028145349.1, read on the forward strand.
TTGCTGGCAAGGGCCTTGCCAACCCCACTGCCCTGCTGCTCAGCTCCATCATGATGCTGCGCCACATGCGCCTCAACGACCACGCCAACAAGATCGAGAAGGCCATCTTCGACACCCTGGCTGAGGGCAAGGCTCTGACTGGTGATCTTGGTGGCAAGGCCAAGACCCACGAGTACGCCGCTGCCATCATTGGCAAGCTGTAAAGAACGAAAACAAGCGTTTTTTCATCACTTTTTGATACCTTTGTCACCTCTACCGCTGCCTTTTGCACACCACTGCAAAACTACGCAAAAATCATCAACCACACAACCCACCATTCCGCAAACTCATAAACAACTCACCCACGTAACTGGGGGCTGCTCCCATATGAACGTATAATCGAACGCCCCCAGTTTACTCGCGCCATACACCATCTTGTTCACTCTTAAAAAATATGTCACTAGGAGAGGATTTCATTTCATCACGGTTTTCCAAAAGTGTATTGAGATATAGCAAGCATTCAGTACCTTGAGGACCCAAAAAAGGGAGGGAGAGAGAGACAGGGCAGAAGCGGTTTAGAATATGTATGCATGTACAACTTACTAGAACGTATGTCGTTGCGTCGGTATTTAGGCTTCACTGCTTGAATATCCGTCCACGGCATGGCAAAATTACCAAAAACAAGTTTAAAAAATCAAGATCCCATGAGTTCGTGTCTTTTTTTGGCGTGTGATTCTGTACGCACTACGGAGTACTCGGTCAGTAGCTTCGTTTTCCATGCGGCAAGGATATCGCCGTCGGTATCAAGTCAGTCACACGAGCAGTAAAACCGTCATACCCTCACGTACGACATCCGACCTACGTACAAGAAAACACACAAACATTGGCCCACTGCAGTCAAAGAAGAAGAACTAGCGTCGCATAATTATTAATTTGTACTCACCTTTGCAACTTGCAGATATGACGTAGCTCGGGGTCTCCCAACATCAAACAGAAGAAATATCGTCCAACGTACCTATACAAAGAAAACACGCCTATGAAGTCATGGTAAGGGTGTGCCACCGCATCAATAAGATCCGCCGGCCCATCCCATCGGTGCGGTAATAATGGGGGTGTGTATGTGCCGAATTGGGCCATGGGATCAATTAATTATGCGCGAGAGAAGCAGGGAGGCTATGGGTGACATACAAGACATCTGCCATGGTACTAGGTATGATATCAAGTGTACACCGGATTGGGACTAAGAGGTAAGGTGATAGAGTAGCCCGAGAGGGTGAACTAGGTAGATTGTATCGCAATTTGGTATTTAAGATGAGAATTGAAGATGCGTATGTTCTTATCCAAACTGTGAACTATGGTAAGAAAGAACAGAGATGGCTGATATAATACAAATACATGATTGATAGCAGATTTGATACAAAAAGAAGAAACAAACCAGCTGATATCCCATCTGCAAAGAGTGCCGGCTAGAAACGGGAGAGAGAAAAGGTGCCCAAATGCCGCGCTCGTACAATAAAAAAACAAGAGTGGTGTCGTAAATCGTGACGTCTCAGATCCCATTGTTCCCGCCCAATCCAGCCCAATCCGTATGTGTCCATTTCCGTATCGTACGCCCAGTAGATGACAAAAAAAAAATATGTGCCCAAGATCCAACTCCGACCCAATGCAGGAAAGAAAAAGCAAAGAAAAAGCGTAACTGATTGCTGTGTGTGACAGGATTCGTTTCCCAAGTGGCTGAGCAAAGCCAAGTACACGCACTCACACGCATTTTGTCTCACCATGGCCGCATTCCAACCGATCGAAAGCGGCCATGCATAACCAAAACCATGAACAAGACCCTTCCCTCTAGCTGAATAAAGACAAACCAAACAGACTGCCGGATCCTCCGCCCAGCACAGCGCAAGCTTCCCTCTCGTCATCGTCCCATCGTTTGTGGAGGGAGCCGGGGCTGTAAGTCGATCCGCGACGATTAGGCCGACTGGGGTAAAAGATATGGATGCGGTAGCTCTCGCTGAATCTCGCCCACTTCCAGTCGCGCGGAGAACGGCAAGATCCGAGCTGGTGGATGGCTCGGATGACGATGCTGTGTGAATCGTCCGCACAAGGCTGGATCGTGATGTCATAGTCCATCAGGCACAAGCCACACGATCCCGGAGCCTCACGACATGGGACGAGGCCATCGCCTCCGGCTGCGGGCTTCTTGAGCAGCTCGGGGATGGACTGGCGAAAGGGCGATGAGGCGGGAAACAGAGAAGTGTGCTCGCACAGCTTGATGTCGCGCGCGCCGGTGCACTTGCGGAACTCGGCCACATCTCCATCAGCCACTGTCAGAGCGTAGGTGCGCTGTAAGAATAGCTCGTCGTCCATAATCTTGGCCGAAGTCGAGCACCGTATCGTCATCAGCTCTCGACGTTCGCTTTGCTCGGTGCACAGGTTGGCCAGTGGGATGCCGTATTCGGGGCCGTATAGGTGGCTGTTCATGGCTAGTCTGGCATGGGTGTAGCTGAGCGAAAAGGGGTTGCCGGTTGGAGAGAATCGATCTCGGCTCATACACTTGAGTCGTTTCCCATCAACGCCCAACTCGGGCCCAGAGTGAGGTCCGGTTGTCTCGCTGAAAGGATGAAGCCTGTTGCAAACGTGGCAATAGAACGTCCCCTTGCCCAAGGGGTCCTTTTCGATAATGGGGAGGAAACGCTTCTTTAGATATGGCGGCAGCGACTTGTAGGTCTGTGGAAACAGAGCATAGGTGCTCCGGCAGGCGAGTTTGAGACTGAGGAGTTCTGCATCATTGAGGTAGTCTCCAATGAGAAGCAGAACATCGGATGGGACGTCGAGAATAGGAGTTCCTTGGGGGGTTTGGGGGGCCTGGGGAGCATCGTCGACGGGTGAAGGAGGTGTAAATGCGCGGAACCAGCCGCCTCTACTCCAGAGAGTGGTGAGGAGCTGATCCATGTTGAAGCTGGTCAGGTATGTTGGGTACTGATATCGCCACGAGGCTGTGGGGCTCTCAATGTTTGGTGTTTGTGAGTGTGTTTGATGAAGCTATAAGATTGTAGTCGGGCTTCGATCGAGCAGCGATAGTGACCAACAGTGAGACTCGAATCCTGTGATGAAGGAATCAAGGATGGGCAGATTGGAAAATGAGGAGAAAAACAACACGATGGAAGAGATGATGGCACAAACTACTAGTGAAAGCTAAAGGAGCGGGCATCCGGCAAGCTTAAAAACAGCGAGGCAAAGCCACATCAGACTCGAGCAGTCCGGGGCGAAGCTCCAGCGATGGGTATTGCCCAAACAGGAACCCGGCATCGATAGTGGGGGGGTGCAGCTGGGGGGTGCTGGCACAGGTACCGAGACCCCTGTAACCTGGCAGCTTTAGTGGGATTCTGCCTGTGCTGTGGATATCGACATCTACCTACAGGTATCCATGATGCATCAAATGATGTGGCTTTGGAATACCTATGCTTAGACAAGCGGTATAATGCAGTTGAGAATATTTATATGCATTTTGTATATGATGTTTAAAAGATCAACCGAATTAATGGGAGGATAGATTGATGACACAATTCAGCATTAGTTTAAAACGTTAGGCGCAAAAGGTGGCAATCGGCAATGGCAATGATGATGACCCAGAGCCTTGGAATCAAGACAAGGTCTCGGATTATCGCGTGCTGCAGTTCCATCCATTTCCCGCCATACGGAGTAGAGGCTGAGACTTTTAGCAGCCACAGGGTCTCTATTCAGGGAGAGACGACGGGACAGTCATTGTAGCATCACCAGCAAATCTATCCCGTCTTACCTACCACGAATACTATACATTGACCACTAATCCACGCAAGTCGATGCCATCCATGGTCTGCTGCTGCTGCTTTGTACAGTACAAGCACTAATCATGCAAATACCACCGGACCTTGTAGATGCAGCAGCCCTTGTCCGGAGCCACGACGGACGGGATTCGGGCGCGTAACGCGCGCGCTGCGTAGAGGTACAAGGTGGCGGGTGTCTCTGTTTGTCATCCATGGCCAGGTATAATGAAGCCATGCATCACGCCGGAATGTGATTCCATGCTGGCCTCAGCTCCAAATAGAATTGAACATGGAACCCTTGGCTCAGCTCTTATCTGCCCGGAGCGTTTGTTGATCTCTTATCAACCGAGCAGCCACCGGAGAGTTTCAAAGGTTCCAAGGTTGTTTAATGCAATGTACAGGCACGTGTGGGCTTGCATATATTGGTAACTTCACTGGCCAGACTTGTGAACGCAAGATCCCAGCTATCAATATTGACATTGAACAATCAACTTTGACGGATTGATGCTGTGTGCCCAATAATGATCAGCCTCTCCCTAAGGTGACCACTAACAGCCACAGTGATGCAGTCATGTGCGCTGCTCTAATCTATCAACCTTCCACTAACCAGCCTAAGCCCCTCACCAACTTGGAATCGTCAAGCCAATAATATCATCCTCCTCCCGCCATCAGCCACCAAATCTCTTGCGTATTGCCGCATTCAGCAGGGTCACCACGCAGCAAATGTCTCTGATCAAAATCAACCCGGTCTGGGGTAATTCATAGAGCAATGGATGGCTCGCATGTCGCCGCCAATTTCGCCCGGATCCGGGCCCTGGAGCTGTTCTAATTGAAGCGACGGCGTCAAGCAACTGTCATGGTCTCGGCCCAGCGCCACGGCATATCCTTGTCTATCAGCTATTCAGCTTTGCGGCTCCTCGCCCAGATTTCCAAGTTTTTTCAGCTTCTGTGCCGCGTCCATGGTCTGGAAGTCTCGCCTGCCGTGGGGCCACCAAGCACTACAGGCAATATAGCGCACAATGTCTCACCTTGACGCAAAAATAGAAGCTTCTGAGGGGCAAAAGAAGACGAGCAGAGGCATGGGAGCTCCACTGCTACATGTATTCTCCATACTAGCCTTGCTGCCCCAGGTTTGGGGGAGCACAGGAATGATCTAGCCTTTAGCCATGTCCGTCAACCTGGAAGACAATGAATGCAAAGGGGGAGGGTTTCGGAGCTCCGTTCCAAAAATACATGCCCACGCGGGACAGCTCTTCACGGCCGGTTGGGCAATTAATCCGCTATCAACTTCATCTAGACGAGTTCTTTGAGACAGCTATAATCGATGACCGCACAATCTCCTCTCGCTGTCCTTGTAAGCAGAGATCAACACGGCTATCGCGGGTGCCGGCGATCGACAACGGCGCCAGCTCTAGCGTCGTGCTCAATGACTGCACCAAAGCTACTGATTGACCGCATGTGTATGCAAGGACTACAGTATATTGAAACGATCATCACAGGGAAGGCCACAACGACATCAACAGGGATGATTTCAATCTCATGAACCAGCTCGTGTCACAGCCAAACAAGCCACAGCCTGATTCCGTCGACACGGCACTCTGGCGTCATGCCACCACCCTCGATCAGTCAATGCGGGACAGGAGAAGCAAGCCACAATCACAGCTTCGCCGTGGGGTTGGAAACGTCTGATTTGCCAGCCTCCCGACACTCTGGCTACTCATCCCGCCTTTATGAAACAATATAATGCAGCAAGGCTTCCGTGTTACCGCTGCTGTACGACGGAGTCCCTCTCTTACAAATCTAGCTCTGTTCTGCAGGCGAGTTCCGGTGCCCTTGGATTCTTCTCTGGCAGGCTAAGCCGTCACTTTATCCCACCTGCGCCTACGTTGATGCTGTCGCCAATAGATTAGAAGGAACATGACCAAACACCCCATTTCTCATAGCCCTATACCAGGTACACGCGTCACATCTCTATTCTAGTCGAGCTGCATGAATATCAAGGTTTCAACAGCAAACAATGTGTGTGGACCGTAGCGACAATGGTATAAGATGGCCGGTTGAGCTTCTCGGCATTGAACTCGAAGCAGGTACCCAAGCAAAACCGTACTACAGGCCTGTACATGCTACACCTACGGAGTACACTGTCAGAAACAAGGCATCGTGCATATCCGTACGCTGCGCCATTGGATTATACGTAAGCATACATGAGCACACATTATGAAAACACGGGAGCATGCCGGCGCAGGCTATACGACTCCGCCTCCACCCATCCATCACCGGCACATCAGGCCTTATTGTTTATCGACGGTGTCCAGCCGCCCCCTTCCATCAGGCACCAACCGATTCTCCACCTACGGATTGATACGGAGCGATTTGGATCCGACGATCGAAGCACTGCCCTGGATCGGCCGATGCTACGATCCTAAGCAGCTTTTGGGACGTTTTCAAGTATCCAAGCCTCCAAAGAACCTAGGTTATCGTTTCCGCCAACGCCTTTATGCTGGTTATACACGTAGTATATTTGACTACGGCTCTGTCGAGCCGGTATCGTGAAGATAGATGCCTTAGCCAAGTGTCTGTAACCAGCACTGCCTGAACAGTATATGAAATAACATCATGTCGGGTCAGTACATCCTTCTACTGTTCTGTGTAAATGTAGCCTCCAGTTCTATTCTCTCTTTTAATAAAATATGTGTGTGGAGGAACTTGAGAAACATATCAGTACTTTTTGGCTTAGTTGGCGTCCAAATCTAACTAGATTTACAAAGCGCTCACAAAGGATTATGATCCATGCGATAGCCTTTATCAGTAGGTTATACTGAAGGCCAATATCACTTCCACCAATACTGTACATAAAACAAACAAACAAACAAACAAACAAACATTTGCCAAATAGGCGCATTTCTGTCAGCTTATCTATATTGACCTGTAATGGCATAGTGCATACTTGTTCCATCAGTGGTTCTTATTGCAGTACCATGAACATCTATGAATAGTACTTCAATTTCCCAAGGCACTAGATAATTTTCTAGTCCTTGATAACAACCATACAAGAATAAACCAACAGCAACCCTAGAAAGCCCAAAAATCGCCCTAGGTCATAGAATCCAGCCGAAAGAGTGCCCAATAGCCATGCCAGACTGTCTAACAGCCATACGAGAAAATCAATGAGAAGTGCCAGAAGATAGCTACAAGTTCCCAACAAAAATCGCCCAAGGGTATAAAAAGCGGGCGAAAGAGTGTCCAATAGCCATGGTAGACTGTCTAACAGCCATACAAGAAAATGAAAAAGATGCGCCAGAAGATAGCTACAAGTTCCCAACAAAGAAAGCATTAGCGCGGCAACAATAACCAATACAGTGCACGCCATGAGTATCATCGTTTTGTCGGGCCCAAGCTGCTCGTCAGCTTTCTCCTTCGGGTCGACAAAGTCTGTCGACGGTTTCCAGCCCTCGTTGTGAAATAGCGAGGGATGGGCTGTCTTCTTTATATCAGATTCATCTTTCACCTCTTGATCACCGCATGGCTTAGTCCGTTCGATGGGGCCGGTTAGTATTTTCCTGCTCTCGGTATCAAATAGCGAGGAATGGGTTGCTTTGCTAATCCTAACTTTCTTTTGAATCTCGTTATAATTGAACCGCTGATTCCGGTGTGGAGATTGTGTTGATGCTTTCCGCTTCGCACTGTCAAATGATGAAGAACGGACTGTCTTCTTGACATCAGGTCCATCTTTATCTCCATCGTTTTTGCACGGCTGGTTCAGGTGAGAAAAGGGTGTTGGAATTCTCCAACTCTCGTCACCAAATAGTGAGAAAACCCCCATTGATTCTAGGCCACACCCAGTTCCTCCGATTAGGGTCATGTGCTCGTTAAAAGACTTATACATCGCTATATTGAGTTCGTGCTCTTGTATTACCGGGAGTGCTGTGAATATTACGTTAGTTATATGAATATTAGATGTAAGGGATGGCGGAATTAACCATGTGCAAGCATGTCCTCTGATCCCCGGCATGCTTCTTCAAAAAATGGTGCAATGGTTTGTATCGACTTGAGGCCCCATTTTTGGGCCAGCCTCATCCACTTTAAAAACATCCAAAACCTAGAACATGACTGCCGTTGATACCCGTCTAAAAGGCAGGCAAGTTTGTTACGGCGAATCGATTCATATTCCGGGGATTCCCAATCTAAATCCACACATCTGGTCCAGATCTGGAGCATGGTATTGGATATTGCCATGTCTTCATCAAAAGTCGCCTTTGTCCCACCTACCACGCACGATTAGCATCTCCAGTAAAGATATAGATGAAGAAGTGTAATCGTACCCAGTCTTCCATAAATTTCGTCAAAATTAAAACCCATGCCGTCCTTCCCTGTCCTCGCCCCTTCCAAGAACCGCGCTCCAGCAATGTTCTTAAGCTGGAAGTGATTAAGGTCGCGATCCTCACTTGGCCAAAAGATTACTTTGGGGTTAATCTCCCTTCCTTCACGTAACATAAACTGAGACAAGCCTTCAATGTACTTTATCTGCTTAGGTACGTTCTTTCCCGTTAAATTTTTCCCTACCTCGCACGGTTCTGTTAAATACCATTCCATCAAGTCCAGGAAGATGTCTTTCCGATTGAAAATGATCCTCGAGCCATGGAACGCGTGATCAATTAGGAGGCCATTGATGGTTCGGACATGGCGAGTAGGTATTTTGAAGATTGTAAAGCAGAAACTGTCATTTATATCCAAGCGGTGGTTCCGTCCAGATCTTGGCGCTAGCCTCCCGTTGACTATTTCCATGTAGCTATTTATTGCTTTTCGGATAGGGAGATCTTCCAGAATAGATTCAATTCCGCTCTTGCCATAGAGAGAGTCAATCCACAGCTGCCTCTGGAATTGCCGCCACTCCTTAATGGCCGGATCCGCATCCTCAAGGGGCTCAGGCAGATAGGCAGACCGTAGGACTATTATAAGCCTCGGAGAAATCGGTGCAAATCTGTGAAAGCAAGGACCCATACTGGTATGCTTGCCTGTACTAACATCAAAATAAGCAACAGTCCGCCCCTCACGCACGTTATAGCAATTGTCTGTAAGAACAAACTCTTCATCATGGTTTGCTGGTGTGCAGATAGCCATGTACAAATCGCAGATGTGGTCAATGAACGAATCGGCAATAGGGAAGTAAATGCTCTCGCAAATGTGCCGTTTCCAACATCCCTTTGTGTCAATGTCCAAATCTATAATCGTCTCCAAGCTCTGAAACCAGACATCAATCGGTTTGGTGAAGCCGTGCTTTGTCATGTAGTGTTGTAAAAGCTCCTTGTCGCCATCATCATAATCCTGCATGCTGTCTACGTTGTACTTTCGGTGGTATTGCTCTCCACGATCGGCGAGTAAGAAAACGAACTTTCGCAATACATCTTTCTCCGTTCTCTTCAGCCATATGGCCGGCTTTCCATCTTGATGGGCCTTGATAATTTTGCGATAGATGCAGCTCGCCTTGTTCTCAAAGACGGCGAACTTTTTCTCAAGATGACCATGGTCTTGCAACGGTTTTGTCGGATTCACATACATATTTTCCAAGCCACAAGTGCGCCTTACCGAACTTTCATCAAAGGAAAATTCATGATCAGATAGGCAAAGGCTGTTCACCGCTTGGTCTCCAGGGTACATCTTCTTCTTGGGGTCGCGCTTCTTGGGTTTCCCCTCTTTGGACTTTCCGGGGGGTGCATATTTGTGAGAGAAGTTTCTCAGTAGGAACTGAGGAATGAAATGTTGATACTCTGGCTTGTGAGCTTCCATGCTTGGCCTGACTGGAGATTCAGCCCATGTATCGACAGAAGTTATGAGATTGGAATTGATATTGAACCCCCGCTTCTGATGTTGGGCTGAAAGCATGAGCGATCGTGAACATTGCTGATTGGTTGTCGGTCCATACTTCTTCCGTAGTACTTACGGTTGCATTTGTGGCCTTGCTTGGTTGGCTGCCGGCTGCCTTTCCAAAGCCCAGTGTTCCCTGTCTCATTAAGCGAGTGACGAGGCTGTGGTTGGTTGATGCCCGATGGGAGGCCTCGACAAACCGAATTTTCCTATCTGCGGTACAGATACAATAATCGAGCATCAAGTACCACTGATAGGTGTTGGGGTAGGAAGAGGAGAAGCACACCTCCAGCAGCGGTGTACTGGCACCGCCACGAGCATAGCCTCTACCAACACATGTCTGCTCAGTTACTATTAGGTCTACAATGTGACCAAGATACTTTGACGCCAAAGCAGAACCAATGCCAAACACATCATAGGCGTACAAGTAAGTTCATCCGTACATGTTGCGCTCACCAGCGGTAGAGATAGCCTCGTGATGCCGCCGACTTCGGCCGCTTCAGATATCAGCCCAAGCCCGAGTCCACGAAACCACTGTAGCTTTGACTTACACCAAGTCTGAATCAACCTCTATCAGCAAAACAGCACTCGCGTATATATCTTCCTTGTCCCTTGCCGATTTCTCCATTGGGAATGTGTTACCACCTACGGCATCAAAGTTGGCACAATACTTGGTACCCAGTGGGAACAAGTGCAAGAACTCGATGCCACTGCCAAGGTCAAGGATTCTATCTGCGTCGAATAGGAGGGTATATCGCCTGCTTCATCCTGCTTGAAATCCTGACAAAAGCTGCGACACGATTAAATCAAGCCTCCAAGTGGGCTGATGTGACGGCACTGCCTAGAATCCTTCTCTACAATGCATCCTGGGGGTTTCAACTTTATTTGCCATCTGTGCCCGTTCGGTGACTAACCTAGCCTCCCTCTTTTACCATCTCATTTCGTGCCAAGTGTGATCGTCACAAGTGATTTCTAAACCTCTCATGTCTTAATCAGACCTCAGTTATCTCAATTATTCTTCTTTTCGTAGTAAATGATGTAGCAGCGTGGGGGCAGCACACAAACCATAACATACCCTACACTATTCAAACACAAAATAATCACCCTTTTTTCCCTTACATGGCTTCCCGCGGACAAGTTCTCACTCATGACAAACACTTTTATCCTTCTTCTTCGAGAATATGCATGCAAGATATCAGCTCTTTGTGTGATTCAATGCGGCCCGTAAGAGAGGCCAAAGCATCACCGCTAATATCTCATCTCCAGCGCCTTGACTGCCAATCAAACATATCCTCTAAAACGCATGTAGGGTCGAGTTGCCAGGGATCTCCCTGCAATATTTTTCAATACAAGTTCCGAGAGAAGATAATACATTGTACTACTTTTACGAGCAAGACATCCTTCAACACACGAATCATTCCTCAGAAGTCATTGGTATCTTGATTCCACTCATCCAACGTATAGAATATATCGCTCAATCATCCTCTTATTTCTTTTCACTGTAACTAAACTACTTGTAATTCTCTCCTACCCAAATCCGAAAATTGTAACGCAGCATCCCCGTGGATATTTTGTTGCGCTTCGCTAATAGACGCCTTTGTGCCGTTATGCCCTATATTTGTCCCCCCAACCGGCTCGCCCAAATCTGTTTCGGTCCTATAGATATGTACAATTGGAAATTAATGTTATTTCCATTCGCTAGTCGCTTTGTCGCTGTACTAGTAGTTATTTTTCGTACGCTACTTCTTCAAAGTCTCCCACTGCGAATCTCCTTGTCAAAGATCTTGACCCCCCAAACATCGTAAAACTGCAACGGTCCAACCGTCTTGAATCGCAGGCGAGACCCTCCGTTAAACTCGTCATCGCTATCGCTCTCCGAGTCGAGGCCCTCCAGCGGGAGAGGCGGAAACATGTTGCCGTGGGGGCCCAGAGGTGTCGTAACTGGGTATTTGTCCTTGCTCTTGCCCTTGGCCCGCTTGTTGTTGTTTCGCTCATCCGGGGCGTCGTTGGCCTCGTCCGATGGCCGGATCACTCGGTCAACACGATCGTCTTCCATTGCGATCCACTCCAGCTTGAGCTCTGGATAGTGCGACAGATTGTCTACAATGAATCTCAGGATTTCTCTAACAACCCAGATGCAAGTATCGTTGTTGCGGAAGTGTAAGATGTTGATTGCGCGCAGGCTAACGAGACCAGAAAAGTATTGCATGAAAATATGCTGCTCATGTTAGCCTCTTATAACTAATATTTGTAGAGATCGGGTTGACTTACCACAGCCTGGATATTCATGCTCACTGCTAGTTCCTCGAGTTTCCGGCCCTGGGTGCAAATGAGAATCATCGCCTTCTCGTTACAGTCCCAGCGAGTGCCGCTGGCTTCATCTTTGATCATCAATCGCCTGAGGTGGCCAATATGCTTCTTGAGTACAAGTCTACGAATCTGATCCATATTTGCGAAGCTCGGCATGGAAAGGGCCTCGGGCTTGCTCTTAGGGCTGCGCTCGAGCAAAAAGAGGTCATGTATCTCCTCGAGCTGAGAGGCGAAAACGAGGAATTGATTGCACACGTTGTCCGTGAAGATGCTCCTCAACGGCAGCGGCCGCACCTTGTTTGCCTTAGTGAACAAAGACCAGATGGCCGCCTGGTCTCCAACATTGAGAAGGGTGATCTGCCTAAGGCACGATAGGTTGATTGTCTGCGACAGAACAGATGCCTTGACGGGGATGAGGTAGATGCTCAGAGATGTGAGCATCAGGCCTCTTGTGCGGCGGACATAGTCGCTCATGCTCTTGGTATCAACGCCCGCTGCCCGGCGCTCCGACTCATCCATCTCCTCCTCGATAACCTGGATTTCGTTCTGGAGGTCAGTGACCATGGCACTAAAGCCCCTGAGTTGGGCGTCAGCATCTTTGATCTGTGTATGATCTATAGCCGAGCCTTGGGCCTGTAGGTCGTTGATTTTCTTCCCTATGGCTTCACTCTGGTTCCGGAAAGAGTTAAGTTTGGTCATCAAGTTCTCCAAATTGACCTTGTGTGAAGGGGATTGAGTGGCGTTGCCAGGCGTCATGGAGGGGGCCACGGCCGCATCAGCCGCTGGCGTAGGAGTAGCAGAGCCAGAGGAAGAACCAGTTTGACCAGGTTCCGTTTCAGAGGTGTCCCCTTCCACAGGCTTGGAATCGGTACCATCTGGAAGGCTGGAATCCTCGGCTTCTTCAAAACCATCCCCAAGAACTTCGATATGGGCAATGTCGATATCTTCAGGAGAAGCGTCGACGCCGTTCCTCTTTGGTGCCTTGCTAGACGAACTTTCGCTAGGCACCGTCGTCTCACTTGCCTTGGCACTAGATTCCTCTTCAACTTCCTTAATAGGGGGAGACGTAGCAGTTGTCTCGTCCGCTGCAGTTGAAGACTCGCCCTGAGATACACCGTTGGTGGTGCTTGCTACAGCCTCCTGGTTTTGGGGGTCTGGCTGCCCGCCAGTCAGTGCTGATGTATCGACAGAATCTACATAATTCCGCGCCGCCTTGGCTATGGTATCAAGCATATCTTGCGCAGAGGCAGAGAAATTGGAAGATCCACTGGTAATCGTCATGAGTTTGGTAGATGCATTCTTTATGGATTCGATGAATGCTTCTCGAACATCTGCTGCCGAAGCCTCCGGTCCCTTCTTATCATCCTCTTGCTCAGATTCGACAGTGTCAGCTTTACGCGGCGCTCCAGGTGGCGGTGAAAATAGCTGGAATATTTTGCCAAGGACGGCTTCTTGAAGTCTCCGCTCCTCGTATACCCTATATGACTTGGAGTCGAAGCTGCTACCATTGTTGTTCTGGGTAGCTGGGAGAACCTGGAACTCGTCCTCGACATCAGAATCGTCTGCGTCGGAATCAGGCGGCGGCTTACGCGCCCGGCTTGCCAACCCATCCGAAAAGGATAGTTGTAGTTCAGTAAGCGTTGAGCTAGAGTTCTTGATGCAGGCATTAAGCTCGCTCACGATATCGAGGTTTTCGATATCCAGCACACTGAGGCTCTGGAGGTTCTTGAACCCCGAAAACGTAGATGGCTCCTTTGCACCAGTCACACGCTTCCCAGTCTTATTCTTAGGCGCTGACTTGGACGACGGCGGTAGGAGAGAAGGCGGGGGACCGCTGACAACAGGTGGCACGACGCCCGGAGGCGGAGGCAGCAAGCTGAGAGGAGCAAGCGGCGGAATGCCTCCCCAATGGTTTGTCGATTCTGGCTGGGGGTGAGGATCGATGGAGACGGGCAGCGGTGGCGGCTGTACGTAGTATGAGTCTCCCGCCTGCATCCGTATATGCAGCTTTTTCAGCGATGCGATTCTATGCAGTTCGCGGTAGACAGGTCTGCTGAGTTCCACACGGATGTTCCATCTAAAGCGCCGAGACTTAGCATGCCTCACTAAGACGAAAATCCCCCAATGATTGGGATCTTGGGTGCAATTGGGCAGTTTCCAGACGGCGACTCACCGGAAAACCTCAAGCGATCTGGCTTTTCTGAGTGTAAGATGCAGGAGCGTGTTTAGAAACTTGCCACAACTGGCACTATACAAGTAGGATTGGTAACAGCACTCTCCCTTAAGTCCAGCGCTGAGAGTGTCCATGGATAGATCCCTCAGATGTTTGGCATAATCATAGTTGCTGGTGGTGAAAGTATCAAGACCGCCGGCAAGACCGTCGATGGGAGAGTCGAAGTTGAGGTCGTCATCGTCGGGGAAGATGATGTGGAAGTTCCTGTATAGCTGAGCCGAGGCGAGTTCGTGGAAATGGCGGGAGACGAGAGCAAGACATATCAGATCGCTCTGGGAGCACTAGATGAGAGGACCAACAGGGCACACGTAAGCATAGGGATGTAAAATGGGTTGGAAATTTCGGAATCCTCTGGAGAGATGGGCTTGAACAAAGGGATTTCGTACATGTGAGATGATTTCCCGTTGGGTTTCGGTGGGCAAGTCGACAAAGGTGAGTCGCTGCTTGTTGGGCTGGGCCGCCACCTCGTCGCCGGCATCGCTCGTGGCCATGATGAGATACGTTAGAAGAGCGACAGCAGGCAGGCGAGAGGGCGACGCTGGTGAGAGGAAGCGCGCTCCTCAAGGCCTCAGACGATGCCGGGAGGAGATGTCTCGACGGTTTGGACGGTTTGGCGAGGCTTGTCGGCCGAGAGCGCGCAACCTGCCGACGGGGAGTGGCGAAAAGAGGAGATGCGACGCTAGGACGACGGAATGGGATTGCGGCGCAAAGAGGCTACAGCGTGACCCGGCGACAAGACTCGAGATTGACTGGATAAAGGATGCCGATGACAATGATGGTGTTGATACTGTACTGTCGCTGATGTTAGGGAGTCGAGAGACGGGAGATGGTGATATCCGGGATTGCGACAGCACCCGATGGACGGCGGGAGGAGAGGAGAAGAAAGTAGAGTAGAGTTAGCCACAGCGTAACGAACTGCTGAAAACCGCAACAACAGCACCAACAAAAGGCAAAGTAAGTTGGAGCCAAATTGGCGTTGGTCGGACAAAGGGCAATCTGCGGCGCCTTGGCGGGTTCTCGGCCTTTGTTGCAACTCTGTTCGTTACTGCGTTGTTCTCGTTCGCTTGGTCTGGAGTTCGGCCAACATGGATGTGGGGAGGGAACTGATGAAGAATCAGAATCAGAAGATGGGCCAGGCGGGTAGAGGGGCCGGCCAGCGGGGTGGATGCGAGGACAGGCGACCGTTTAGGCGGCTGGCGCTAGTTTTTGGAGAGTTTGGCCCTGTAATTATGGGGGTGTGCTGGCTTTTGGGCTAGGTAGGGCCGGGGCTGGTTGCACTACAGCAGAGTGGAGGGCTAGAATGAAGTAAGACGGCGACATACGGCTGAACTGGAGGAGGGGAGGGGCAGAAGAGGCGGGCGGGGCTTGCGGCAAGTTTTCGTAGGTGCTTGGATCTAACTTGATTGTATTGAGTGAGGCTTTGACAATTGATCGTGCTACAGTACAGCACCATAACCGGAAGAGTCGATTGATGGTAAGTGTCCAGAGCTGAGCTGAGGGCGTTGATTCACGGCATCTTTTCCCATCTCGACCCCTGTAGGTCAATGTCAGCGCTTGAGGGGAAAATGTACAGGTACAGGTACAAGTAGCCGAGGAACAATGTGCGAGTACCTGCGTTGCAGCTCATTCAGCCACTCGCCACTGCAAACAATCCATTGGATCCCCCTCTCGAGACGAGCCAGAGCCGTCTATTGGCCACAGTCCAGGTCACAAGGAGGTCATTGGAAAGCCGAGCTGACGGAGACGGGGCCACCCGTCTTGGGTAAGTAGGCCATAAGTTGAGGGGACATTTGATGTTGAGGCGAGTAAGTCGAGTACCTGTTACAGTACAAGTGCAGAGATGACGCCCGACTTACTGCCTCACGATGAAAACAATTGTCGCCGGTATATAAAGGATTCATGTCTGCTGCCTTGCTGCAACTGACCATGGTTATTAATAAGAGCCAATCCGCAATTCAATGAGTCACAGCCTGCCTCGACTAATGCACTCTGCACATCAATAATAGCACAATTGATCCTGGTCTGGATCCTGTAAACACACTTACACACACTGTATTTTTGTCCGCCCAACAGCAGCTTGCAAAGTCCCCAGTACATGAGTCGATTGCTGTACCCAGGAATACCTGAGGCAACAGCCCTGATTGAGGTACTTGTTGATAACCTCAGTTGATGCTCTTTACATCTCCTTGACATCAACGCCTCTCTCTCTGTATTACACGTTCATTCACGACTTACAACCATCAAGCTCTCAGCCAAATCCCACAGCAATTCAACACCCCCTGGCAAAATCAAATGCAATGCAGCCCGGTTAGGCAATTGCCGAGCGGGCCTGGCATTCATCGCGCCACATGTCCTGCTTTAGCCGCCCCCATCCATTTAATCGCCTTTGCCAACCAAAACACGCGTTGAAGCTCGTCTTTTCTTCTGCAAGCTCTTTACGGCATTTCCCTCCCCATTTCCCCAAACGCGACCAGACTGGCAAAAATGCCCGCATCTGCCTAAACCTCTGCAGTGTCACTACGACTGGGAACTCTGCTCTGTGCACGACTATCAAATCCCTCGCCCGTACCAGTGACCTCACACAGTGGCAACTGCTGGTGCCAACAACGTGTATCAGTGACACGGCAGAGCCCCCGTGAGCCAAGTGGGCTGTGCAAAGCAAAGCAAACTGGTTCCGTCTCTTTTTCAAACCAGCTAATGCAAGTGCAGTTGTGTCTTGGCCCTTAAAAATAGCCATCTATGTCAACGGCGGTCCCAGCTCAAGTCTCTCAGTTTTCTCCAACAATCTTCACCGTCTGCTTCAGCATCGCCCAGCACCGCTCTTTTCCTTGTCGCTCTTTGATGATGCGTGAATAGCTGGAGAAAAATCAAAAGAAGGAAATTTATTGCTTCTTATTTGTTTTTGCATTCGATTCTTTTTTATTGAGTTTCTTGCAATACGTTTGCGGCTCCAAGCTGAGACATCCATTCGTTCTCTTTACTTGCTCACTGAGCTCGAATCTCGCCACTTCATCCAACCACAGCTTGCCAAGCACCAACATCTCTTCCTTATTGTCAACTTGAGCAATAGGAACCAACCAAATATAAGAAGATATAAAACACACAAAAGGACATCACACCAATCAGACATCCACATCATGGCAGACACCGAGGAACCGCAGTTTAATACGCTGGCGGAGAGGATAGCAGCATTGAACAAGCAAAAGAACTTTAGCAGCGTCGGCACTCCTGAGGCAGCTCGCAAGAAGCCCAAGCCTCCTCCTCCTCCTGGACGTCCTGCTGTCGAATCCCGAAGCCAGACTGCCCCCGTCGTGACCATCAACGGCTCGGCTCATGAAGCAGCGCCCCAGCAGCCTCCGAGACCCGGCAGAGCAAATGCCGATGCACCGCCACCATTGCCTCGTCGCAACACACAGAATGCGACCTCGCCAGATGCTTCTGCCCCTCCGCCGTTGCCCTCGAGGACTGGGTCCTTCCAGGCGTCGCCTGCACTACCGCCACGACGAACATCAACGATTACCGTCCCCAAGCCTTCAGGACGGCGCAACTCGGCTTCATCAGAGGCATCGATGCAGTCTACCATGTCGTCCCTGTCTTTGACCAAAACCATCTCTTCTACTACGAGCAATGGATCCAACGGGACTGTCGTGCACAAGCTGCCACCGGTTTGTGATATGAACAGCTTGCCTCCTCTCCCGCCTACAAAGCGGGAACTAGAGGCAAAGGCAAAGGAAGAAGCTGTCACAAGACAGGCGGCTATTAGAGAAAATTCCGTGAGGATGGCAGCCAGACAGACAGTTGACCAACCACCCAGCCAGCCAGCCAGACCTAGCCTCCCTCCCAGACTACCCTCCAGGCCAGCTAAACCCCAGCCTTCGACGAGCACGGAGAGTCTACCAAAGCCAACGCTGAAGCCAACACCAAAGCCAACACCTGTCACTGTTCAGATAAGGGGATTCGGGAGTATGACTGAGCCTCCAAAGATGCCAGCAAGGCCCAAGATTGATGCCGCGGCTGATGACGGGCCCCCTCCGATCCCAATGGCCTCTCGCCCATCAGTGGCTCAGATCCAAGCCATGTCCTCCCGTGCATCGCCAGCTCCGCCAGTAGTGGCTAATGATTGCTGGGTATGCCGAGACTGGAGCGGACCCGATAACGTTGCCGCCCAATATCCAAGAGAGCAGCTCCCCCAGCATGATGTTGTGGGTTACCTTGCCCGCGTACTCTGTGACCCATTCCCGTCATACAACGACAAGGCAAGAGCCATCTTCACGTGGTTTCATCACAACATCATGTATGATACCAAGGCATTTTTCAGCGGTAACATTAGGGGGATGACACCTGAAGAAACGATACGTTACGGTGCGGCTGTGTGTCAAGGCTACGCGGAGACGTACAAGGCCATTGCCAACAAGGCCGGTCTGGAATGCGTTGTCGTCGGTGGCCATGGAAAGGGCTATGGCTATACTCCTCTGAAACAAGGACAAAGGCCGCCGCCTCCTGATGCAACTGGCCATGCATGGAACGCAGTTAGGGTTGATGGTGGTGTCTGGAGGCTTCTCGATGCCTGTTGGGGAGCTGGTCACATCTGCGGAGCCAACAACTTGTTCAAGAAAGAGTTTAGCCCCGTCCAGTTCACCAACAGCGGCGAGCGGTTTGGCCGTACCCATTTCCCGTCGGATAGCAGACACCAGTTCCGTGAGGATGGCCGCACAATCACTTGGGAAGAGTACATCGTCGGGCGCTCTCAGGGTCCGCCGGTGGAAATCTTTGGTAACTGCGGCCAAGAAGGCATTGCCGAAGACACTGTTGAGCCTGCATCAAAGCAGATACCTGTCAACAGCGGCCAAGTCGTCCGATTCCAGTTTGCACAGCTATGTGAGCACTGGAAGGCGGAGAAGCACGGTCTTGGGAAACCGTCTTTGTTTCTGCTGCAGATTCATGGTCTCGATGGCCGCAAGGATGACTTTATTCCGATTGAGACGGATGGCTACTGGCACTGGGCGGATGTCCACGCTAAAGACCTGGGAGCGCCAGGGCAGTCAGTCATGGTGTTGCAGCTGACGTCAATGGATGGACAGGATGCACGAGGTGTGACGGCTCAACAATATCTTGCCAAAAAGGGACGGGTTGCAATGGCCTGGGCGTATGTGGCTAAATGGGATTTGGTTTAAGGATATGGCGAGAATGCATAGCAAGAGAGGGAATTTGTGGATTTGACAAGACAATGTGGAACAGAGAAGACGGGTTTGTGATACCCTTTGATGAATGATATACTGCACTTTAGCTAGCCCTTGAGTTTGAGGATTAATGTAGCAGGTAAAAGACGAGAAACGTCTGGATAATGGTATTTTGGAAGGATATATGACGAGGCTTGATGAGCTCACGGCTGTTGTCTGCAATTTAGTGACGATTGCTTTCATCTGGCAATAATCTATATCATTTATTTTCAAATATTTCGTGCAATATAACTCCAGCTTGTTCTGTTTGTTCGATGCATGTCTGATGATATTGTTGTATTATTCGTCTCTATCCTCACCCCTAGATGTTTCCTCAACCCCCCATTCACCACCTTCTGCATCCCCTTTCCACCATCTCCACCCTGCTTAACACACACCCCCAGATTTGACAGAACTTGCACGTGCAACACCCCCTCCCCCCTTGGAATTGATGACGAAACGCCACTTTTCGCTTTTCCGACATGCTGGTTTCAAAAAACACTCCAAGTTGATCGACGTGGCAGAAACGGGCAGCAAATCAGACGGTTCTTATTGTTGTTTTCTGGCCGCCCCCTTTTATTCGCCATTGCGATTGTGGCATTGTCGTTTGATGGAATTTAATTGTATTTCATTGCGTGTTTCAATGGTTTGATTTTTTTATTTTATTCCATAATTTGTTTCATTGTAGATCTTTGCGACGAGCTGTTGAGCTCCTCGAGCTTACTACTCACTCATCCTCCCAAACTTGCGCCTCTACAACAAACACCCAATCGCCAAACGCTCAACACCAAACTCTCACCAAATAACAATGCAACCGATCCAATTCTTCGCCTTATAAAGAAACTCTCTTCACACACCGTCAAAATCCCCAACCATGGCTCCCTCCGGCTCCCCCCACGCCTCCCCAGCAACTAGCCTCTCCCGCACCGAAACCCTCAGCCTCGTCTCCCTCTCCGGCGCCTCTCTCGCCATCCTCGCAAACACATTCCACGGCGACGGCGAGCCACTCATCGCCTCTCTCTCACTCTCTCTCGTCGCATTCTCGCTATGCTACGCCATGATCCGGTGGCTCGGCCCGACCTTCATCAAGGCCGGTTTCCGGGGCCGCGACCTGAGCAAGGTCAATAGCGCGGAGCTGCCAGAGTGCATGGGCGCCGTGTGCGCGGCCGTGTATCTCATTACGGTGATTATTTTCATTCCGTTTCCTTTTTATAAGGACATTGTTGCGGCGACGAGTGGAGGAGGGAATCGGGATGTTGTGGTGGAGATACACCATGCGAACGAGGGACGGTTCTTGCATCGATTCCCTCATAACAAGGTAAGAAAGACATCATTCAACCTCTACCATACATATACACAAAAACGAGAATATACATGAGATATACTCATTTCTCCATCTCATCCCCTACTTCTCTCTCACCCCGGATATAGAATATGCGTCACTGACCATATACACAGCTCGCCTCCTACCTCGGCGCCATCATCTCCCTCCAAACCATCGCCCTCCTCGGCATCGGCGACGACCTCTTCGACATCCGCTGGCGCCACAAGTGGTGGATCCCAGGCCTCGCCTCCATCCCCCTCCTCGTCGTCTACTTCGTCGACTTCGACGTAACCTCCATCGTCATCCCCGTGCCCCTCCAACCCTTTCTCGGCGACCTCTTCGATCTAGGTTTCCTCTACTACGTCTACATGGCCTGCGTAGCCATGTTCTGCCCCCAGAGCATAAACATGCTTGCAGGGATCAACGGCATCGAAGTCTCCCAGTGTATTGTCGTATCACTGCTCATCGCCTTCAACGACTGTCTCTACCTCTTCACTCCGTATCCTCACCCGGCGACAGACTCCCACCTCTTCTCGCTTTATTTCTTGCTCCCCTGGATCGGTGTCTCGGTAGCTCTGCTCGCCCACAACTGGTACCCGGCCAAAGTCTTCGTCGGCGACACTTACTGCTACTTCTCCGGCATGGTCTTCGCCGTCGTCGGCATCCTCGGCCACTTCTCCAAGACGCTCGGCCTCCTCCTCGTCCCCCAGCTCTTCAACTTCCTCTACTCGTGCCCACAAATCTTCGGCCTCATCCCCTGCCCGCGCCACCGCCTGCCCAAGTTCAACGCCCGCTCCGGCCTCCTCGAGCCCTCTATTACTCCCTGGTCCCCCGATCGACAACCGCATCCTCTCGTCGGCAAGGCCCTGCACCTGCTGCACCGCCTGCATCTCCTCCGTGTCACCACTGACGAAGCCGGCCTCTTCGTCGAAACGAGCAACCTCACGCTGCTCAACCTGTGGCTCGTCTGGCGAGGTCCCCTAAAGGAAAACCGTCTCGCCTGGGAAGTGACGTTACTACAGCTATTCGTGGGCCTCTTTGGCCTCTTCGTCAGACATAAGCTGGCGCTCCTCATCTTTAAGGAAGACAACTGGGGCAGCACAGGACAGCATTAAACCAACCACCGAGCTCACTAGAATCTCGCAATATCTATACATGTATATACTATTCTAATTAGACAAGCAAGCAATGGGATACCACCAAAGATTTCAAGACATCCAGCACTAACCCGTAGAATGACTTTAAAAGACTGAGTGAGAGTCCAATTTTCTTTGCTCATAGTTCTATCTGGCTACCTTAAACTTTGAACCCGATTCATCAACAGAACTTTGGTCCCAAAACTCGAACAATCGTCTTGTTCAAAAAAAAAAAAAAAAAAAAAAAAAGATCAAACGGATTTGTCTGCCATCCATTATTTCACATGTCGTCGTCTCAACCCAGAGGCCACACATAAAACCCAGTAGCCTCATCCCATCCGGCCGCCGAGCAGGGAATCAGAAGAAAAAAAATGAAAAGATTCCCGCTCTACCAACCCGTGTCCCCATCCCGTCCACCCCAAACCTCCGTCCAGTTAAAATTCATAAAGATCAAGATGATAAAAGTACACAGGACCCTCTCCCGTTCCCCAGAAAACCCTAGTTTTTGAAGTGTTGGAAAAAGCAACCATGTCCTAAAGTTACGCCCCTCCTCTTGAGAAAAGAAAAAGAAAATAAATAAATAAAAAATTCCCCGGCCCTAAGTCCAGCAGACTCCTTTTTTGTATATCCGGAGCGTTGGGTTGCCTTGAGACGCCTTTGCCTGGCCCCAAAAAGTTTGGACCAAGTCAAGGATTCAAAGATAGCAGGTAGCGTTGGTCTTGCAAGTTAGAACTCCCTGCGTCGACCTTGCGGCTCGACATCTCCATTGGCGCCAAATCTTTCATTTCCCAAAATCGTCGTCTTCCCTTTCCCCTAAACGCCCAGTAAATAGAAAAGAAGTGTAAAGTAAAAAGGAAAAAACAATGATGGGCAACATATCCGAGTCGTCCATTGGCCTTGTATAAAAATTTGAAACAACTCCAACCTCCATTTTTGAGACTCGTCCAATTGATTTCCCTTCCATCAAACGCGGTACATGACTAATCGCGAATTCCCGCCATGAATAACACGAAATGAACACAAACAGCATCCTATCCTACACATTTTATGGGTGACCGTTTGTGGTGGCGGCGGCTGCCGCTGTAGGTGTAGCCGCGACTGCACTTTCGACTTTCTCCATAGTTGCTGACTCTACATTCTCCAGCTTGATCTCATCCGCCTCAGAAGGGCTAGGCTTTGTAGAAATGAGGCTCAATGAGGGCTTCACCGCGGCCTTGTTCATCCTGCTCTTGGTGTAATCGCTAAGGCTCAGCTTCTTCTTGATTGGACTTGAAGTTGCAATGGCTCCGTTGACGGCTGAGTTGATGCTAGAGATGATTGCTGATTGCACAGCACTGCTTGCCGATAGTGGCGTGGTCGTAGTTGAAGCAGTGGCATCGAGGGCGGGCAAGGTGGGCATTTGAACTTTAAGCTCAGGTGCCCTTGGCTTCTCTGGGGTAGACTCCGCCTCGCTCAGAGGGGCTGCTGGTGCTTCTTCAGGAGCAGGTAGAGGGGGCGCGTCATGCACTTCCGCGTCTTCTACATCTCGAGTTGGAGGAGGAGACGGAGGCGGCTGAGTTTCCTCTTCGGCTTTTGCTGAGTCCGGTTTCTGCTCAGTCTCTCCGGCATCAACGTCCATGGCGTCAGCCGTTGAGGGCCGTGAGTCCGGGGTGGATGTTCGCTTGCGGTCCTCTTCAGCGCGCGCTCTGTATCTGTTGTTGAGGAGTCGCTGAGAAAGTGAAATGATTCGTTTCTTGCGACAGGGGAGTTCTTGCGGCTGACTAAACCACTCGTCGTCTACGGGATCCGTCTGAATGCCCATGTCGCAGTAGACGGGCCGTGGCGATGCGGATGATTGCCTGGCTCGTATGTCTGCTGAGCCCTGGCGGACTGCAGTAGATTTAGAAGAGGTTCCAAGATTTGGTGATCTTGAGCTAGCAGGCGAACCGGATTTGCTTCGGGAGGTGGTGCTTGCATCAGCATAACTGCCAATGTGAGGGGTTGAGCCGGTTCTGGATTTGGATTTGGAAGACGTCGAGGCTGTTGTAGTGTCTGATACCCTCTTCTTCTTCCTCGGCGGTTGCTGCTGCTCTTGTTCCATACGGCGGAAGGAGTCTTCCACCATGGCCACCTTGCGCTTGTCACGATCTGTAGGTTCGGTCAATATCCCTAATTGATCAAAAGAGCCCTGGCGCAGCGGAGTTCGATCCCTGCTAGAGGGCTTGCTCCGTGCCGGGACCGAGCCATCTCGGCCCTCACGCTCAGCGTGCTCATCGACATGGCCTTCACTGGCAGCACGACTATTTGTGGCATGACCGGTGCTGCTTGGTGAGATGGTGTGGGCCTTTGTCTTGCGTGATCTCTTCTTGTTGCCGCGGGACTGGCTCTTGCCGTATAGATAGTGTCGATGGAATCGTGCGAAGGCGCAGTTATTATCCTGATCACACGCACAACCGCCATATTCTGACAATATCCGGTCGATCCAGTTGGAGATGGCTGTATACTCTGACTCGTCGAGTTCAAACTCATCTTGCGCTGCGCCATCATCATCGCTGAGGCCTAGCAGATGTAGCCAGCGCTGAGAGACGCTCTTTTCTAAACGAAAGTCCCACGGTAGAGTAATCTGCTCGCTGGGTGGGATGTATCGGTCGCTGACGAGCCAGAAGTGGTAGTCCGACTTGTTGATGAGGAAGGTGTCCAGTTGAGCGTTGGGCTTGCAACTTCTCCGAACATAGCGGGCCAAGGAGCCTTCTTTACGGGTGTCGATGTAAAGTGGGAGAATAGGATGGAAAAAGACAAAAGGGAGGGGCGATGAGAGATCAGCCCAGAGGTTATCACCGTCTGCACAGTAATCCTTCTGGAAGCCAATCTCGCCATTCAACTCGATGAGAGGCACGTCCTTTTCGATGGAAGACGTCGACTTGAGAGAGCGCCAGAGCAGGGTAGTGCCATTCTCCAGCGCCTGTGTGGCGTCCTTGATCTCAAGCTTCGGTCGCTTTCTCTCAAGAGCAGGCAGTGCGTCCTGGAAGACCTCTGAGTGTCTCCGGCCGACCTCCTTTTCCAGAGCAGAAGGCGACTCTAGCCATCGTACCAGAGCGGTGGGGATGGCGAGGTTGGCAAATGCATTGGAGCGAGCGTCGGGCACGTCGTTGTATAGGGAGCAGAAGCTCTCAGAGTAGTGGTGGATTTGAAAATCGTCGGGGAGGTCGGGAGGAGTCGTGGCGGGACTCGGAGGGTGCGTAGGATTCGCCCGGTTGTTCCCATACGAAGGGCTTCGCTTGGAAGGCTGGGAGCTCACGGACAGGGAGGGTCGGTGGGAGGTTTTTGATTTCTTGGCTGGAGGAGGGTGATGGTCACCGTTGTGGCCGTGCTTGCCGCCTTCTGAAGCCGCGTGGATACCGTTGAGAAGAACTTCGCTGGGCTTGGTTTTCTTCTTGTGGCTCTTGGAAGGGGGTCGCTTGGTGGATTTTTTGTCGATGCTCTCTGGCTCTAGGATGGTATTCCTGAGCCGTAGAGTGCGCTCGATCGCCTTTTGTCGATTCAGCGGTCGGGGCTTGCAGTCGGCACACGAGTGAGCAAAGTCCTCTCGGATGGCCTCCTCCCGATTCTCGGGATAGAAGCAATCAATGTGCTGCCATGTGTCGCACGTCTCGCAGTATATTGTGTTTCCGTCGTCGTCAGAGAAATTGCAGATACACTTGATGGTGTAGGGCTCTTCCTCTGGCGCCTCAATCTTGTGGGCGACATCGTCGGGGCCGGTCGGGCCCACGAGCGCGATGTGGTTGGCCTGGGTAGAAACTGCTGCTTGCGTCGACAGCGGAGCTGGCTTGTCTGTCATAGTCCAAAGGAGGACCACGCTGGGTAGTCGATGTCGCAAGGGATGCGTGGATTGATTATTGTCGCGGTCTTGAGAGCATGACGGCGCCGATCAAGACGCGCGCCGGGTGGATGAGCTAGAGCGTCGAGCGGTAGAGGATCGCGACCAGCCGCGTCATACGCCGGAGCGGAAACGATGGCGCAGTCGAGTCTTGGACAGGCGGCAGGCGGCGTCTGGGCTCTTGAAGCGTCGTGATTTGGGGATTGATTCAAGGGCAGAGGCCTAGTCGTCAACAGTCGTCAGTAGGAGCGAAGAAAAAAATGGGCGACGGGTTGAAGAGGAGGCGAGAATCACGAGCACAGCTATGGGGGTTTTCATACGCGTCGAGGGCGATGGCTGGACACTGAAGGGCGTCGAATGTTTCTCGCCTGGGTCGTAAAAATTCGAACACGATCGGGCGGGAGGCGACTGGATTGTTGGTCGAGGAAAAGGTGAGAGCAGGTTGGTCCACGAGAGAGTGGGATGAAGGGGGCAAAAAAAAGCGGCCGTGGGAAATAAAAGGAGGACAAGGCAAGATGACAAGGCCAGGCGGCAGCAGCTGAAGTCGGCGGGCGTCTGGATTGATCGGGCTCCTGAGGCAAAAGATTCGTCAACGGCCGGCAACGGGGATGGAGGAGGAGAAGGAGGATGGGGAGGAGCGACGAAACTGAGAGGGTGTCTTTGCTGCAGCGCGAGAACGAGTGCGGCGGCACCCTCGAGGTACGTACCGGCCAGGGTGTCCAATCATGCAGCGTCGCCAGTGCAAGTCCAAGCCCAGCCCAGCCCGTAGCGGCACAGTCCAATCCGGTGTCGAGGATTCCGGGGCCCAGAGAGGAGAGAGTCCAGAAGGGCAGCGAGCGAGCGAGAGACTGAGGGGGTACGAGCACACGGCACTACGGGAGCAGCAGCAGTGCCTTGGTGCACGCTGTACTGTAGCAGTGCCCGTATCGTACGTACCTATGTACAGTACTCGTAGCACTAGCACGGAGCGCTGGTGCTGGGCTGGTGCTGGTGCTCATCCATCCTGCAGAACCAGTGCAGAACTGAACTGCGAAAAGAAACTTGCAGAGAGGGCGGCACTCATCTCAGCGCCAGGCGACAGAGGCAACAGGCGCTAAGCCCAACGGCGAATGGGCGGTGGGATAGCGACGTCTTAGTGTGCGTCCAAGGCCCATCCATGCACTGGGGCCGTGGGCGTACGAGTACCGAGTACTTGCACGGAGCGCCGAGTACCTCGCGGCTGGCACAGTGGTGAGCGTGCGAGCGAAAAAAAGAGGGCGAGACGGGGGGTGCGCATGTAGTGGTGGCAGGTCGGCAGGTATTCGGTGCTAGTGCCTGGAGGGCAGTAGTACGACCGCTCGCAGCGCTGGTTGCTGCCTGAGGCGGCGACTGTCTGGCGGCGGCATTGCACCACTGCAAGATCCATTGCCAGCCATCGGGCTCGGGGCTGGGCTGGGCAGGGTACAAAGGTACAAAGGCCGAGGTAGGGTGCGGGAGGATGTGATGCAGTCAAGCAGGAGAAACGCTGACGAGGGGAGAAAAGAAGGTCGAGAACGGGCAGCGGAAGACGGATGCGAGAGAGAGGGGAAGGGGCTGCTGCACCGAAGAGAGAGGACGGGAGGAAAAGAGTGTGCGCAGGCTTGTATGCGTGTGTAGATGCGAGTGCGGTCTGTAAGGTTTTGGGTGGGTAAAGCCGCGGGTGGGTAATGATATGCGAGAGCCTCTGGATGGGCGGGCAGTGTAATGCAGTATGAGAGCTTGAGCTTGTACTCGTAATAGGGAGTCAGTCGGCATGTGAGATGGCCAAGGGGGGCCGGACGATGGGTAATAATCCATGGCTGCATGAATAATCTTGCGTCCACACAGCATCGAGAGAAGAGAAGAGCAGCGCAGAGAAAGAGAAGGGGGGAGAAGAGGAGAGAAGAGAAGCAACTTACCCGCCATTTGTGGTGCTCCGTCGATCTGGCATATCATGGATATCATTTGATGTCATGTCATGTCGGAAGGAGATGACGATGCTCTGACTAGAGAGGTTCCGTGGACGGTTTATAGCAGGATTCAGCCGCAGCTTGGCGAGAGAAGCCTGCCCATCTTGCTCATGACGGCCATGTTGCCTGAGGTGCTATGGGCTGAGGCAGCAGCCAGTCGCATAGGTAATGGAGAGAGCCGAAATAGTACTCGTAAGAGGCAGAGCAATAAGAAAGAAGATGATGGAGTGAGTCGCAGAGACGAAGGTAATATGGGAGCGTAGAGAAGTGATGATTTCTTGCAGTTGGACAGCTTTGATGGTTTGCTTCTTTCTCGACAAACCCAGTAACAGGTGAGCGATGTTGACCTTGCAGATGAGTTTCTAGGAAAAAAGCTCCATTTGATGGTTTCGAATTCTCTTTGATGCGAAACTGGGAGCCAAAGCCTCAGGGTTTAGCGCCCAGCCGCTGTGTTGTTCAGGCACATGCCCCTATGCCCTACAAGAATAGAAGCAGAGCAAGCCCTCAGTGGCGTCACTGGTGATCCAGGGTTGGCCACTGTCGACTGCTTCCGTCCTGTACTGTGTGGATGGTGTGGTTGCAGTGAGCAAGGCCGGTGCGAATTTTACCACTTTGAGCCTACCACGTACGGAGTACGACCCAATCAATATGAGGCGGGAAATTGAAATTAATTAGCACGTCGGGACAGGATAAGATTTGAGTGGATGGACGTGACAGGAAGAAAGATGGCCATGCCGGCAGCTGCTCTATTTGGCTGCATCTTTCTCATCCGACGCAGTAACTTGTAGGCTAATTAATTACATTTGCTCTGCTGGTGCATTGCTGCGTGCGAGTCCGGTATCTGCAAAGTACGAGCACATGTACCTGTACCGGCGGGTTTGAAGGGGGTACGGAGACATCAGCCAGCTCCGTGCAGACCTGCATGCGTCTCCTCCGGGTGCGAGAATTTGGCGAAAGGATACCTGTGTCAATGATTCAAGTCTTTCGTCTCCATGTTTTCACTCAATATAGCACCAACAGGGCGTACGATAATCGCTCCCTTGTCCCCAAGCAATGCAATGTATCGTATTCACAGTCGGAGTAAAGGCTACGGACACACGCCCTGAAGACCAACTCACACCACCCGCTCGTACTCGTACCAGCAGAAAAGAGTCGCCAGCACCAACTTTGGCACAGTCAGAAAAAACCAAGCGGGGAATATGCCTGCACCACCGAAACAGCACCGCCGCCTCATTCGCCAGTCTCCAGCCTCTAGTCAAGCCTTGCGCTCGTCATCCCAGCAAATAGCCCTGCCGTCACAGCCTCCTGATTGGCCAGTCACAATAAGCAGAGCACAATAACGGACCTGTGCTCTGCGCGGCGCGCGAATCGCGTCGCTTCATCCTTGGAGTGCGAACTGGGGGGGCTTGCGAGCTGGCCAATGAGGCTGTCGGCGCAAGAGGACGATAAAACCTTGGCTGGCTAGTAGCTACTGCTGTAGGTTTCAGCAGCTAGTGTGCATACGACTGGTCGTGTTTTGTTTTTGTTTTTGTTTTGATTGACTCGATTCTTTCTTTTTTTGTTGAATTTCCACATGTCGCCGGGCGTTGAGCTTGCAACACTTGTTTCCTAATCTAATGTAGCACCACCAGGCAGGGACTCGTTGCACTCAACTGCAATTTGGTCCCAGTGTTACTTGGTCAGCGTCGTAAGCCTACGTCGCACCGCCTACAGCCGAGAGACAGAGTAGCACGAAGCGTTGCCCCATTGAAAACATTCAAGATTACATCGTCTTGTAGTGAAATGATCATCATTGATGCCAGCTGTTCTAATCCTTGTGCTCCCACACGGCTCTCAAACCCTGACCCCCATTCTACTGAACCGTACGCAATCCTAGCCCACACACAACAAAGACATCGTGTCCCCATTTCTCTCTCGCACTACGCCCTTCCTTCCTTCCAACCTACGCCGCCCTCGCTCCACCAGCCTTCTTCGTGCCACAGTCCAAGCCTGTGCTCACAATGAAAGCACAAAATGTGTAAAATCAAAAATTCCGCCTCCAATGGCCCCGAAGGACAATTGAGCGCAGGACGACTCCGCGATGTGCAATGCAGGCCTCCCACACTAGCACTCCGCCTTCTTGATCGCGGACAAAGTGCTGAAACAAGGTAAGTATGAGGAAAGGAAAGAAGAAAGGAGAGGGAAAGGCGAGCAGCGGCGAGATTGTTTTATAGAAGATGGGTTGGTCCGTGCGCCACCGCCCCACAATGCTGCCTGGATGGAGATGCCTGAGGCAGAAACGACTAGAGCGAATCAACTCAGGCTCCCTTCGCTTGCCAAACGCCTCATGCAAACGCCGTGCCGCAGGTTGAAGGGGGCGAAATACCAGTGCAGGAAAAGAGACGGTGAAGCAAAAAGCGAGGGAGAGCGCAGCCGCACCTGCTCAACTGTGAAGAAGAGGAAGAGATGACGATTCAGAAGAAGGAGAAATCCATCGTCGTTCAGCTGGTTCGTAGCCTAGATGTAAAGGCACAGTAATCTGTGAATGGAGAGACGGACTTGCTACGGTACAGTACAGTCAGTCGCCTTCCGATGCTCTTTGTTACCAAGATTGATGGCACCACATAAGCCAAGGGCGCTACTGCTGCTGCTAAAGTGTCTCCCCATTGTACTTGCGCTCATTGTGCAGCACACGGATACGCCGTATTCTACCAGCGCAGGACAATGTACCTGTACCGGGCGGAGCGAATGCAAGGAGTATCAGCGCTACCCCAGCGTTATCTGTTCTGCCATGGAAGCGGAGCCTTTCTCTGAGTCCTGGCCAATCGCAGCCCCGGACGGGTCTCATGACGCATCCAACCACCGCTGAGACGCAGCACGGCAGCAGACCGTCCCGTGACGTTAGTGGTTTGCCGTCGGCGTCACTGTACATGCCCCATATGAGTGCAGCCGCTCAACCAGTACGACGGCAAGCAGCGCCAGCCTCACCTCTACCTTTATCATCTATTATCTCATCCAGTGTTGCCTTTCGCCTCCGTTCTCGAGTCGGCATCTCTTCTTCGTCGCTCTTCATCCTCTTCTCTATCCATCATATCCTACTACAGACTCATCAAATATCGATAACGATGCGTTTCTCTACCACCGTCGCCTATCTGGCTGCCTGCCTCGCCGCTCCGGCCACGGCCCTCGCCATCTGGGGCGATTCGGCCTCCGCACTCGACGCTTCTCTCAAGGTCCCTGGAGAAAACCCCATCGAGTTCTGCAGCGCCGACCGTGACGACGACCTCATTGAAATCAAGAAAGTCGACTTGGCTCCTAACCCCCCCAAGCCGTAAGAATCTTCCCCCGACAAATTCTTCCCTCTTGACTTGGGCTAATGATTCGCCATAGTGGCAAGGCACTCCTCATCACGGCCTCTGGTGAAGTCAAGAAGACCATCACTCCGGGTGCATACGTCAAGGTCACTGTCAAGTACGGCCTCATTCAGCTTCTCTCCACAACTGCAGACCTGTGCGAGCAGCTTGACAATGTCGACCTTTCCTGCCCCCTTGAGAACGGACAGATGACCATCACCAAGAGCGTCGATCTCCCCTCTGCCATTCCTCCGGTAAGCCTCCTTTTAATCCATCGGCGATCATCTTCCATGCTTACACATGTCAATAGGGAACCTACAGCGTCCTTGCCGACGTCTACTCCGCCGATGACGAGAAGATCACCTGCTTGAAGGCGACCGTTAACTTCCCTCGACCAAGCCTGGGCTCCTTCGAGAACACTGAGGAATTGTAATTTCTGCTTTATGCTACGAGAATGATTACGGGCAACTGGCAACGGTGGAGATGATTCGGATTCTGTTTTTCTTTTTCTTTTGACTGCTGGGTGTTTTTTTATTTTCCTAAATGGCATTGCTACGGCTGCGTTGGCTTCTTCTGGGCGAGATTGCTGTACTCCTTGGGTGATATTCCGATATGGTTCATAGGCACATCATTGCGGCGCTCTTGTTACTCCTACTAGAGGAAAGCACGCGTAATAATCCTGATAAACCAGTATACACTCGGCTCTTGATGATCGTATTGATATTATATACTCGCCATGTGGTATTGGGGTCCTCCATTGACGCTCCACACAGTTACCCGTCTCTAATAATATGACTCTGCGTACAAGATGAAACATTTACTCTCCAAACAGACGACGCACCCGTCTCAGAACACTGTCCTTCTCGGGATCATAAGGATGATCTTTGCTTGGGATTTCGAGGACCGTGGGGAAGGCAGCGGTGTAGGTATCAACTCGGTGTCGTATCCGGTCGGCAACCTAAGGTGGTCCCTGCTATCAGTACGCTTCGCTCTACAATGAGCACCACCATTTCTGCCTCAGGACAAACTAACATGCTGGTTGATCAAGACAATACCAATGTCTTTTCTCTCGGTAAAGCTCTCAAAGGCAGATTCGATGGCCGCGGTCTCTGTCTTGCTGTCGACGACAAGGAAGTTTTTCTGCGCATCGGCGCCAGCAGTGATGTGCTAGAGACTGTGTGAGAAGAAGGTCCGACTCTATCGATGGCAGCGCTGCCGTTATCATCTCGGGAGGTGAAGGGATCTCTTTGTCCTTTAGGTGAAACTCACGCCGATGCCCGCGAGCAAGAGGCCCGTTACAGAGTCCTATACGTCGATGTGTTAGCGACTAATCTGCGCGCGGTTTTATCGCGGGGAGTGAAACTTGCCTCATCGCCGATGACGGCGAGGAACTGCCGGTCTTTGAAGTCGGCGTTAGAAGCCATTGCGAGGGCGGACAATGGCGATTCTAAGGGGTGGTAGATGGTAGAGGTAGGTGTTGGAGGTTTGATGAAGCTTTGGCGACTGCTATAAGTTTAGTTGCCTTTCAGGTGGTTGCTGAATGGCCCCGCGTTGGAGCGGCTGAGAGAGGTGTACTTTGACGAGAGGTATTGCCGGAGGCACAAGTAGCACCGATGGGCGCATGCCGCTGTGTTTGACTGGGCCGTCTTTAGCTTGATAAAGACTACTGATTGTTTTCGTAATAATACAAAATTAACAAATACTATACCTGAAGTTGCATAAATGATCCCAGAACAAATTTGGTTTCACTAATTGTTTTTCTACGCAGCCTGTGCGAGTCCTTGAAATGTTGCTTGATCACCTTTAAAGACCGTCTTTATGAGATCTGGGTACTTGACACCAATGTACCTATCCAAATGTCACTGGGCGGTGGACATGCGCTTCCAGCAAGCAAGGGCGCTAGGCTCCAGGCGGAAATTTCGCAGTGGGAAAACCTAGGACCGCCAAAGTAAACAAATTCGCCGCCAGTCCGACAACTCTTTGTTTCTTCTTCCTCTCCAACCACCGCCAGTGGCCATTCTTCTTTTCTTTCACGGTGCGATCAGATAGCAAGGTTCCTGTCGCCTGTGATTAATTGACCGTGCGAAACCTTCAAATCAGACCCTGCAAAGATGCCTCGACTCGTGCGGCGGAGACCGCTCTGGGAGCGCATCACGTCGCTGCTGAATCCCATGGACTTTCTCTTGTGGCTCTCGGAAGAGATGGAGACGAGGGACTGGGACTCGAAGCTGGCGGGCACGCAGCTCGGCTTAGGCATGAACTTTATCTTTCTGCTGGCACGCGCAAATTTTGGGTCGTCGTACGAGTGGTCGGACGACGACATTTTTGGCGACGATGGCAAGCCTTCGTTGCTTTCCTATATAGTAAGTCCTCGATGAAGCCATCGCATGATGTCGCGCTGGATGAACTAACATTCTTTACCAAGACTTACCCCGTTGTTTGGGGCTTCGCGCTATTTTCCTTCGTTAACGCGGCTTACGCCTTTACGCGAACGCGAAAATACCGACTGTTTGAGGCCAACATCGACCAAGCCCCATCGACACCCTCTGCGCGACGAGTCCAAGTCCAGTCGTCTCCCGCGACGACATCCTCACCGCTTCAATACTTTGCCGACAGACTCGCAGCAGGCTCTGCTGAGTCGCGAGCACATCCGGATAAGAGACGAGATGTGTGGGAACTCGCGGTTTGGGACCCTCTGCCCATATCCTTGAGACTTGTTTGCTTGTTCAGCCCGGGACACGTTTTGGCCTACCTCCTCTTTCTACCTCTGGCGCCACTGGATCCTCAGCCTAGTGTCACTGTGTTCAACACCATCGTCATGCAGGTGGTGCTCTCTGGACAGATGCTTCTCCTCACTTCGCGGTTTGCGCAGCAGGCAAAGGATAACTCCATCATCCAAAAGGAGGTCATGAACGAGTACAACACCAAGTTTGTTCATCCTCGACTCCACCCCGTTGTCAGAGATGTTGGTACCCAGGTTGCGGCCGAGCACTCTCCCCAGGGCCGTGGATTTGTTCAAGTTGGCACACCGACAACACTGATTAGAAAGTCCTACGCCACGCGAGCTACGTCTTCTATCGATTACGACGATTCTATGTCTACCGGTCGCAGCAACTTCATGAAGCCGCAGTCGTTCGGCACCTATGCCCCGATGCGCTCAGAAAGCACCCCGGCCAACACGATCCAACCTCGCTCTACTTCTACGTTTAGGCAACACATGATGGCTGATAAGCCTACCGCTCCAACTTCAGCTGCGGCCACGGCTCCTATGCCACTCTCGGCCACATCCGCAAACACCACCAATTATGGAGGCAATATGGGCATCTATGATCATGAAAGGTCGCCTCTTAAGAAAACCATGGGCATCAACAACTTTAACGAGCCCGCCTCGCCCCGGAACTCACGAGAGATGGCGGCCCTAGAGCAGCAGAGATTTTCTACCAAACACGCCGATTCACAGCGGTCGACGAGCGCCCTCAGCAGAGGCGTATCAAATCCTTACCAGGGGGCAACAAGAAATAGGGCAGCACAGCAAGAGAGGCCATCTAGGTGGTAGCCTTCTTCCATGTTGCCAAAACTTGATTACACTCATGGCGGCCGTCAAGATGGCGGATTGCAACATTTATGCGGTGGAACGAATTATTTGAAACTAAACGGTAATATTCTCCGTGCTTGGATTCAGCATAGCACAGCATGACTTTGGCGTTGGGTTTATTGCTTTATGTGGCTTTGGGGTTTGGTGGAGGCTTCTGGGAACTCGTACACTCTTCATATACGGCTTGGTATTGGGCAGAGGAGGAACATCTTAATGTCGTATGAGATATCGCTTGCTTTTTTCTTGGGAGGCATAATGAATTTGCTAGGCGTCGGCTCGATTAATCAAATTCGGGTGTCATGAAAGATTGAGTTTATGATTTGGTTCCAAATAGTCACCTGTTCCTACCACCTGAGACGTGAATTTACTACAATACGCAAGCACGAGTTGCCATCTCGCAGCATCACTTTGTTGCCAGGCCCCTCACCATATAATTCTATGCCCACGGTTATGACTTCTTTCAAACTTTGCACAATGACACTCACGCAATACATCTTTACCGCCTTCAGCTTTCTTCGACCGTGGTGGAGCAGCGATGATGCCCTCGGGGCGATCCCGCGTATATATCGATACGTTGTCGACGCATGGATCCGGAGACCCGTGGCTCCTCTGATATCGGTTACGCTTCTCGCTGCGCTCACTCTGCGGCTCGTTAAGATGGCGTATTTCTTGCCGCCCAAGGTGTCGGATGCTGCTCTTAAGCAACATGGAGCTGCATCCGCGCCTCAGGCACCTCCTCCTACTGCTCCTCAGGGACAACAGCATACCATCACGACTTCACAGCAAAATACCCTCACAGGGCCACAGCAGCATACTCTCGCAGAGGCACAGACGGAACGTCGACGATCTGTCTCTCTTGGAGGGTGGGTGAAGAACATGTTTCCCAGTCAGCGTCCTGAACGCGGCGGTACCAGCAGAGAACAGGGATACTGGGAGCAGATGGACAAGCAAGGCAAGACACCACAGCCTCGACGGCGCCTGACGGATAGCCAGTACAGCGTTGGGGATGTTTCGGTGGACTCGAGCCATATTACTCGCTGGAACGTGCCGAGGGATGTCTCGAGAGATCAACCCAGTGATTTGCCTGAACAGCCATTAAGTGTTGTGCCTGTTACCTCGAAGCCCCCATCGCCGCCCAAGGATGTTTTGCCGGACAGGAGTTGGAGTTGGAGTCCGCATAATGATTCTGAAGAACAGATTTCTGTGACAAAGGTAGGAGGGGTTTTGCAGAGCAACTATGACCAAAGCAACGATGCCAGGAGGAGCAGTTTGGGTATACAAACAGGGACAGAAGCAGAAAGGAAACAGCCTCTCAACAAAGATTTGCTTCGGGCGAGATCCAAGGCTCGACAACGCGAACGACGGAGCTTGAGGGAAAGTGGTGATTATCTCGGCGTACAAGGCGTCAATCCTCATACCGGAGAGCTGGACATTGTGAGTCCCACTGTTAGCTCTGCTGAAAGCTCAGCAGATCATCACGAGACGCCACGACGCATCTTGAGGACATGGCATAATGTCTTGAAGAGCCACAAGTCAAGAGACTCACCCAGTAGAGACAATACAGGTATCATGGATGAGGATCATAGGATTGCCAAGTCACTAAGGGGGAAGAAGAAAGTGAGAGAGCTGAACAAAGCCGTCAGATGGATGAGACGGGGACAGTCTTCGCTGCAGGAGCCAGACTTGAGCCCCATTGCCCAGTCTTCAAGAAGCGTGTCTCTGAGTTCTCGTGGGTTTCACTTTTTCTCTTCACTTCCACTTCACTTTACTTTCTCTTCACTTCTCTTCACTCCACATCAGTTCCAACCACATTCATACACATATAAAACACCTGCTGACACTGCAAGCTCATAGGGAAACCTTCTCACGTTCAACATCTCCCCCAGACAATCCAACAACCAACAGCAGCTTCCACTGGTGAACCGCTACTGAACATCGATCCCTCTCGTGCCCATTCCTCCGCAGTTGATGCATCTGACAATTACATCGCTGCTTCATCGCCACCGGTAACTCCTCCAAGCCGCTCTTCATCCCACTCTACAGTCGTTCGAACTCCTCGTCGGCAAAGCCTTGCGAATCCGTCTCTTATATCTTAGGAATTTATGGAGAGCGGATCAGCCCTTGACGACTCTGGCTCGCAAACGAGTTCCCGCCCAACAACCCCATCCGAAAGCAAGTCTTTTTTAGACATGGAAGCCGAAAGGGACGTCAAGAAATCGTGCACGGAGGCGAGCAAAGCAGCCCTTTCGGCAACTCAACCTACCCGGTCGACCCCAGCTTTTGGCCGGGGATTCGAGCGCCGGTTCAGTCTCCCAGGAATGATGGGCATGGCAGCATCCAGCCTAGATTTGCATCCGAGCATGTTCAGAGAGCCACCTCGTTTGACCCGTCGCGAAGGAAGCCCGTTGCAGGCAATGCCCATGCCGCGATCTACAGAGATTCGCATTCGCTCAAGGGACATGAGAAAGCGATGGGACGACCATCTGAGGTTCTCCCGCATGAAAGCACAAGCATCAGCCGGCCCGCGGCAGCAACAGTCACTCACGATGAGGCGTCCTGCAGGCTCCCGCCACCGACATCGACATCGACATCGACAGCTCACCAAGATGGCAATAGAACGGGACATGCTAGAATTGAAAGAGGGGGTAGCAAAGGTGGACAAGCAGCGGCTGGAGCAGCCTCATCACTTTCACAACCAAACCGTGACGGAGCACGAGCAGACGAGCAACGTCTTGCGCGAAATCAGGTATCAGGCCCCCGAGATCGTGGAATCTGCCAGCATACCCACCATCACCATTACTGGCTACAACCACCAAACGTTTCACTCCGCCTTTCTCCCGGACGGGTCGATGAACCCAGACTTTCTCCTTCCACTGAGCCCAACTCAACGAGACGAATCGATTTACAGTGCGCTGGCAGTGACCTCGTTCGAGAACAGCTTGGGCGGGTTTCATTCAGACCCATCCATGAGCTCCAAGCAGAGTCCAACCTCATCAGCAGAGGCCGAAACGGGAGGCGAACCACAAGTAGGCACTACATCTCTGGAGCTGGAGGCTCACAAGATGCAGCAAGCAGAGGGCCACTGGCAAGACAGACGTACAGCGAAGGCTACGATGCCAGTTCCGGAAGACGACTCGTTGCGCAAATCAACATTTACACAGATGCTGCAAGCTATGTACCAGGGCAAGCACCCAACAGCGGCGAACCAAGAAATGCAACAGTTGGTAACCGAGAAGGAGGCAAATCCAGCAGATCACCAAACGCAGATACACAACCTTCCGGAGGAGCATCGAGTTTATCAAGAGCACCAAGACGAAGACGACACCGAAAGTCTTTTGCCAAAGGAGACCAACCCAGATGAAGCCAAGGCTCTGAACGCAGAGCCAGGAGATAAAGATGATGAATTAGAGGATGAGAATGAGGAAGAGCTTACTCCACTGCAACAATTCCTGCGGTACCTGAAGATTTGGATCCGGCTATACTGGGCAACTATATGGCCAGTACTCGATCCACGAACGATGGGAGTCGCGCATGACGGACCAATGCCTTGGTGGGAGGCCATTCTGTTGATAGCACTCACAGTACCGGCTGCGGCTCTGGTATATGTGGTGGTTGTCCAAGGGACGAGGTTTGTCATGTTCATGGCCTGGCTGCTGGAGTTTGTGGATGATGAATCAGCGATCTGAGTTTAGAGATGGGCTCGTGAGGGTCGGTATGCTGGTTAAAAGGCGTATGGAGGCTGTATATACTGCTTGCATTCGCCCAGGGCGGTGGTTCGGGGTAGTTTCGGCCGGAGAAGCAGCGAGGACATTTTCTTAGCCATGGCGGTGATTCGAGTATAATTGTATAATTACTATTATGGTTTATGATTTCTGCTGTGTTTGGTTTTCAACGTGATTGCTTGTAATGTGATTGGGTAGTGAAGTGTAGATACTCCTTTGTGGTGGTTATGTGGTGTAGACGGGTTTCTGGAGTATAGTCGATGGTCACTTTTGCCTCGTATATTGGATACTACACAGGAGTATATCTATATCCATGTGTCTTTTTATACATGCTTCTTAGACCAATGGAATGATTTAGGTATAACATGGATAGGGCCATTAATCCAGTTGTTCTAATATCAAGCTGAACAGCTATTAATACTGTACCCGGGAGATGTACATGAGATACCCTGGAGGTTCATCCAAAATAGGGGGGTTTGCAACGCAGTTGGCGCAATCTGGGAGGCGCCAAATAAGCACAAGGTTGAAAATGTGGAAAGTAATTGTAAAGAGAGAATTGCTGCCTGCTGGCATATACTTGAATTTAGTATACGTAGTACAAGGTAATGTAGCTTTGGCTCTATCATGATATGGACTTATACTTTAAGGTCAAATTGTGCGGAATCTTATGTACGAATTCTAACATTGGGTTAGTTTGACTTTGTCCTGGCAGCGATATAAAAGTGTAGTATATCTTGCTGTCGTGGCCTTTTCTCTCATTGAGTTAATTGCAGAATCAATATCTTCTTCACCAACGACTTCACCGACATCTTCAACGACACCACTCCCAGGACCAGCACATGCAAGTCATGTTTCGCATCGGCATCTCCAAGTCGCTACAGCCCATCAAACACGGATTCCAACGGGCTGCCTACCTGAGTTCATGGAACGGACAACGAAATGACATTCTACGGGAAATATACGCGCCATTCTCAAAGCTGGTCAAAGATTCGCCTGAATATGAGGCGCTGGCGGAATCGGGAACAGTTTGGGAGGATTATTTCCAGCCGGGAGATAGTGAACGCTATGGATACGTGGAACTACAAAAGGTGAGTGTAAAAAATATCTCTATTACATATAGTATATCTATTATATCTAGTAGCAATACTCTATCTAGTAGCTCTACTATATCTGGAATATCCACTATGTTTAGAATGTCTACTTGGTCTAGTATATCTACTCGATCAACTATGTATAATAGATCTATTGGCAATAATACTGACACTAGAATAGTTGCACATGCCTCTGCTAAAAGAGATTGACAACCAGAGAGCCTCTATATGGACCCCAAGAAGCCGGATGTTTCACAGCCTCATCCCAGAATATGCCCACCAGTCTGTTGTCATCGAAAACAACAGGCTTCTACTAAAACACAGCTATTTGATGGATAAACACCTCAAAAACGCTATGCCGGACCTTGCCCTACCAGCTGCCAGCCTCTCTCAAATAGCACTCCCAGACGCCCACTCTCTGTTACCTAATGAAGATGCTAGCCAGGTAGCAGAACTTCGCAACCACATAGTGGCATCTCGGTGGGTCACAAACGCCGCGTTACGCGGTACCAGTTCAGGGCTTTCTGAGGACGAAATCCGGTATCTTTCTGCTCTTCTCCTCAGAGACACCAGTGGTGAGAAACTCTACAACTCAGGATGGGGAAGAAAAGTCGCTCTTGGAGATTATCGGCAAACGCCAATACAGGTAAAGAGCAGTCCTCTTACCATCTTTCCATATCATCATGAGGTTCCGGCGTGCATGCGGCGTTTTATACATTGGCAGGACAGAGTTACTCGGGAGGAACGTCTTCATCCGCTTATTCTAGCCTGCCATGCAACTGTGTATTTCCTGCATATCCATCCGTTCTTTGATGGCAACGGTCGAGTGTCCAGGCTGCTGATGCAGGATTATATGATTCGTCATGGTTATGCTCCAATGGTGATAAGGGATTTGGATCGTGAAGAGTATGTGAGAATGATTAGGAGTGCCCAGGAAGGTGATCCAGAGGAGTTTGTGTCTATGGTTCTGGCGACTCAATTGGAGCAGCTGAGGAGATTTGGGTTTTCCAAGCGGGCATCGAGTGAATCGGAATATCTCTTTCTCTTTAACCAGATATACTAGATATACTAGATATATTAGATATACTAGATATACTAGATATACTAGATATATTAGATATACTAGATATACTAGATATACTAGATATACTAGATATACTAGATATACTAGATATACTAGATATACTAGATATACTAGATATACTAGATATACTAGTGGGATGCTGAGTGCCTTATGGTAAGGGACCTGAAGGCGGAAGCCACTGATATCCTTGGCTTCTCGGCGCAGTATGGACCTATCACCTATCTCACCCTTCCAGCGTCTGTCAAAGGTATGTACTTGTTAATGGGGGATATGTGGGAGGTTAGATATACTAGAGATTCCATACAAGCTGCCTAGGTACCTAGTCTATTATAAAAGAGTACACTCGAACTGCGAATAGCCCCCTTCATAACCAACCTTCATCAACTCTCCACAAATTCGCCAATCTACCAGCGAGACACAAAGAACTCTTGAAACAAGTTTGAAATGCATCAGAAACTTTCAAAATGGGATAGACGAAAACCTTGAAATCAACAGTATCAATCCAACCGCTCACCCATCGGACCTCGAGGAGACGAGGCGTTGGCCGATGTCGGCCTACACTTTACAGCAATGACAGCAAAGGCGCCCCTGAAGAAAATGCCCATAGAGAAACAACATGTGAAAAACAAGGGGAAAGTTCCTAAGCGAGCCAATCAATATGGAATAGCATGTATTGCTGTCTAAGTGAGGCAACGGTGGGCATACTAGAGATGCTAAATATGGTATCCCTAGGCACTTACATGAAGTTGAGGACACTCCTATACACCACGGCAGATCATCGACCAGTTTAAGAACACTTGTTCATTAATGCACTCTATGATATGCAGTAATAGCATGTTGCATTGCGCAATCCTCCGGGTTATGATACCTCTTTAAAGCCAAGCCCGTAACTATTATCGTCTTTCGAAGCCCCCTATGACGCCCACTATTCCACTGATAGACAGATCCCATACCAGCCTTTGTCGAGCACACTCCAAGATTGACTCCAAAATACCGTTCAAGGACTTCTATCAGGGGTAGTACTCCTTTTCGCTTCATTGGTGAATGAAAAGCTCTCCCTCCACACATGGGTGGCCCAACCCGCGGTGAATGTTTCTCCCTCATCCGTGCAAACACCGTCTCGGCTCGAAACCCCAGCTGCTTAGGACCCTCGCAAGCCGTCGTAATTATTGCCATCGCCACGGCCAGACCCGTATCGTCACATACCCTAACATGACCATTGGGTACTTCTGTTGTGACTGCCGGCTATTTCATGTCGAATGTCTCCTACGCTGCCGATGATTCTTTTTCTTTTGGCTGTTATAACGTGGTACTGTTTTCGATCCTGAAGCAATCTTCGCAACGGTTCTGAATACCCTCTGAGCTTCGTGAATCGGGACTGGGCGATATTTCGACGTATTCCCCTGTTCGCGGAGCGTGGTGGCGTAGGTGACCGACCAGCAGGGTCGCGATTGATGTCGTTTTATCGACATTTCTTATTTACTGTTAGCGTTCGGGTCGTTTGGGAAGTAGTAGTAGCCGCTAGGAAATCTTACTGATTGTGAAAATAGACGTGCTGTGTTCATATGTCGGGGTGATGGTTATGAACTTTGTAGACGCAGTGTTGTTTGATGCCTCGGCAGGACCATCAACGCATTTCATATGTCAACAATTCATTTTGGCTTCTGTTGATATAAAGGCAACAGCTGTGCAAGTGAACCTTAATCTACTGTTGAAATCTATTTTCTTGGGCGCACAACTGG
This sequence comes from Trichoderma camerunense, assembly GCF_050948025.1. NCBI lineage: Eukaryota > Fungi > Ascomycota > Sordariomycetes > Hypocreales > Hypocreaceae > Trichoderma > Trichoderma camerunense. Next base: position 371,706 of record NW_028145349.1, read on the forward strand.
CTAAACCTGATACTCGAGGCAGGCGGCCTCAGCTCTTGTCGAGCCATAGCCGAATCCCGTGATGGAAAATGCTTCTGGGGCGCCATTTCCCAATAGCCAGGGACTTTTCAGTGTCAAATTAATGTGTTTCCTTTTGCACTGCAAAGTTTTGCTGTCATGTAGCTTCCAAAACACAATATATGGGACCTTGTATATGAGTCGCTAGCTCGGCAGATGCCTTGTATGCCTCCTCCGAATAGCATCATCAACCCAGAAACACAACAGCAAGCCACCTCCACAGGGTGGCTGTAATGAACAAAAAACCCTGATAGCTTCACGAATACTAACCTCGTTCATTCAAGGCGGATCCGCTTTGGGCAACGAAACCCGTAAACCGTGCTCCATTTTGTAGTAATGGAATGGATCCACGGAACCCCAAATCAGACAACAGCATGACACGGATTCAGGATTCAGGGCAAGCAATCACGCACTTTCACAGACACGAGCTTGCAACGATCGGCCCCATGTCGAAATGCATGCAAGTCTCACGTTATGTAATCCCTTGCAGCCAACCAGCTCGATCCATTTAGCAATCGCCCGCTCCATCTAGCTGGCAGTTCGGCTTCCAAAGGGCCAAAGGGCCAAAAAAGTGCCGTTCTTCTGGTTAGCTGGGGCGAAAGCTGGGGCAAAAGCCGCCGCACTCCGATCATCGGAGACATGCCACCGGGCAAGAATCGGACTTGGGAGCTGCGATTTGGGCTTCATCAATTCAAGATAAAGTCGACAGCTGGCTGCTCCCCCCGCCCTTTTCATCTTCTCCATTATCGGCTTCATTTTAATTTCTACACATTGTGGATTGTGCATTTTGCAGAACGCGGTTGAAAAATATCGACATCCCGAGCTCGGTTTAAGCTCCCATCGCTGCTTGTCAGCTTCACCTTTCCACAGCTTCCGTGCCCCTCCTTTGGCTTAGAAAAACGTCACTTTGTGTGTGATTTCGGCCGCCCTTTCTCCAATCTCCAATCTCACCCTCCCTTTTTACTTCTCCCAATTCCCAATCCTCTTCTCCAGATTCCGACACAATGCCTGTATCAGTATCAACCCCGCAGACCCTTTACGACAAGGTTTTCTCGAGCCATATTGTTGACGAGAAGCTCGACGGCACAATCCTGCTGTACATCGGTTCGTCACCTAGATTTCTTCGCGCTTTGGAAGCTTTGAGCTAACCACCGAGGGATGTTTAGACAGACATTTGGTTCATGAAGTGACATCACCGGTATGCCCAACCATCGAGATTACTACTACCCTCCCGATTAATGAGTTATACTGACAATTTACCTGCAGCAAGCCTTTGAGGGCCTCAAGAACGCCGGCCGCCAGGTCCGCAGACCGGACTGCACTCTGGCCACCACTGATCACGTATGCATACACCATCCAAGTATCCGTCGCAGCCGAAGAAGAAGAATGATGCTGACTCAAGCTGTGGCTTTATAGAACGTCCCTACCACATCTCGAAAAGGCATCAAGGACATTGCCTCCTTCATCAAGGAAGATGACTCTCGAGTACAATGCGTTACCCTCGAGGAGAACGTCAAGGACTTTGGCCTGACATATTTTGGCCTGGGTGACAAGCGCCAGGGCATTGTCCATGTCATTGGACCTGAGCAGGGCTTCACTCTCCCCGGCACCACCGTCGTCTGCGGTGACAGCCATACTTCCACACATGGTGCCTTTGGTTCCCTGGCCTTTGGTATCGGTACCAGTGAGGTTGAGCACGTCCTGGCTACTCAATGCCTGATTACCAAGCGTAGCAAGAACATGCGCGTCCAGGTTGACGGAGAGCTTGCTCCCGGTGTCAGCTCCAAGGACATTGTCCTGCACGTCATTGGCAAGATTGGCACTGCTGGCGGTACTGGCGCCGTCATTGAGTTTTGCGGCTCCGTCATCCGAGGCCTCAGCATGGAGGCTCGCATGTCCATCTGCAACATGTCCATCGAGGGCGGTGCCCGTGCCGGTATGGTTGCCCCTGACGAGAACACTTTCGAGTACCTCAGGGGCCGACCCTTGGCCCCCAAGTACGGATCCGAGGAGTGGGATAGAGCCGTTGCCTACTGGAAGTCCCTGGCCTCCGATGAGGGTGCCAAGTACGACATCGATGTCTTCATTGACGCCAAGGACATCATCCCGACCCTGACCTGGGGCACCAGCCCCGAGGACGTTGTCCCAATCACCGGCAAGGTTCCCGACCCCGAGACTTTCCCCACCGAGGCCAAGAAGGCGGCTGGCCGCAGAATGCTCGAGTACATGGGCCTCACTGCTGGAACTCCCATGGAGGAGATTCAGGTCGACAAGGTCTTCATCGGTTCTTGCACCAACTCTCGAATTGAGGACATGCGAGCTGCTGCCCACGTTGTCAAGGGCAAGAAGATTGCCGCCAACATCAAGCGAGCCATGGTCGTTCCCGGCTCCGGCCTCGTCAAGACACAGGCAGAGGCAGAGGGTATTGACCAGGTCTTCATTGACGCCGGTTTCGAGTGGAGAGAGGCTGGTTGCAGTATGTGCCTCGGCATGAACCCTGACATCTTGTCGCCCAAGGAGCGCTGCGCCAGTACCTCGAACCGTAACTTTGAGGGCCGTCAGGGAGCCCAAGGTCGAACTCATCTCATGTCCCCTGTCATGGCTGCCGCTGCTGCCATTACCGGTAGGCTGACCGATGTCCGCAAGCTGTCCGAGTACACTGCCAGCCCTCATGTTCAGGCTCGCATCTCCCCGAGCCCTCCTACTGAGGCTGCTCACGTCGATGAGCGTGTTGAGGATTCTGACGAGCGTGAGGCCATTGGTGATCAGCCCCTGGATCTCCAGCCCCACACAAACACCCTGGTGGCCAAGAGTGATTCAACCGGCATGCCCAAGTTCCTGACTCTCAAGGGAATCACAGCGCCCATGTCTCAAGCCAACATTGACACTGATGCCATCATCCCCAAGCAGTTCCTCAAGACCATCAAGCGCACTGGTCTGGGATCAGCTCTCTTCCACAACCTGCGATATCTTCCCGATGGCGCGGCGAACCCTGACTTCGTCCTCAACAAGGAGCCATACACAAAATCCAAGATTCTTGTCTGCACGGGTGAAAACTTTGGCTGTGGCTCATCTCGAGAGCACGCCCCTTGGGCTCTGCTCGACTTTGGCATCAAGGCCGTCATTGCCCCTTCGTTTGCAGACATCTTCAACAACAACATGTTCAAGAACGGCATGCTGCCCATCCAAATCTCCAACAAAGCCGACATCGATGCCATCGCTGCCGAAGCTCAGGCTGGAAGAGAAGTGGAAATCGACCTGCCCAACCAGCTCATCAAGAACGGTGCTGGCGAAACCATCTGCTCCTTTGACGTTGAGGAGTTCCGAAAGTACTGCCTGGTCAACGGCCTTGACGACATTGGCCTGACAATGCAGCTCAACGACAAGATTGCCGACTTCGAGAAGAAGAGGACTATTCACACGCCTTGGCTGGATGGCACTGCCTACCTGAAGCGAGGCAAGGACGGCAGACTGGCTGCCAAGGCTGTGCCCGTGCCCAAGACAAATCGTGGCCAGGAGAAAAAGGAGCCTCTGGAGTGGTAGTTTGGGTGTTGTATGATTTGCTTTCTAACGTCTCCTTGTAATCTGTCTTGTTATCTTTCGTTCTTTTATGACTTTTCAAAGACGAATAATTACGCCGAGTCTATCATTAAATAGCCCAGTGCGGGTTGATAAGACAAAGGGATGAAAACTAGTGGGTATAGCTTATAGGTAGCTTGCCATAGTCGGCCGATGGCCATGAATCAAAAGGGAATCGCGTCGTATGTGCGCACGTATACGAAGAAAAGGGAATTTTACGCAGCTTCTTGGGTTGACAACGTGATTCATTGTGTTTGTCAGTAATCGTGCCAATATTGATAATGACTCCAATAATACAGTCAGACATCACAAAGAGTCCTTGAGGATTCCAATGTGGACAACAAACCCAGCTTCGGGGCGAAGCTCTGCCGGCATCATCCCTCCTGGCATCCTCCACACCCGAAAGTGTTCTTTAAAAGCCACCAGCCAGCTGTTGAAGACATCGTCGTTGCGTAATTGCTGTGCCACGATACATAAAGTTGGAAGAGCTTGATTACCGTCCATCTGGCGTAACCTGCATATATCGACACAAGTCTGGATAAAAGGCTGTATCAAGGCATAATTAAAGACACAGTCGCAAGCAATAATAGCGTCAAAAGAAGAAACCGAGGGTGAATTCGTAAGGGAGGGCGTTACTTGGGATGTTTCCCAGTCGAGCACTTGGAAGTGGATATCTGCTCCGGCGTTTAGGGGGCTTGAAGATGACGATTTGTTGGTGCTTCTCTTGGATTTTCCGGCGTGGGATTTCGATGATGATGACGGTTGGTTTTCAGCGAGGTTCTGCAGGACGAGTTTTTGGACGTAGGGCTGGTCTGTGAGAATGTATCGTGATACTTTGGGAGAGAGGGTGAGTGCGTTGAGAGGCGAGATTCCGCATCCGAGCTCGATGATGGAGCATGATGGTGTGAGAACGGTGCGGAAGAGCGGGTTTGAAGGGGAAGCGAGCCATTCTGCAAACGCAGGTGTGATTTTCCAGAGGACTTGTTTGTGTTAGTTACACAAAGCATGAGGGTGCCTGCATCTTGGCAAGGTACTGTAGGGGAGAGTGTGAATAGAACTGACCTGCTCCTGTGGTGCCGCCTTTACGACTTGATGCCAACACGCCTGGAGATTGATAAATAGTGATGTCTCTCCCGCTGAGTTGTAGTTCCAGGGCCGAGGCGTGGGAATCGATGAAGCCTAGGCCTTGAGATGGGATGTCGTTGGCATAGAGGAGGAATGTCTCTGAAAGATGGGAGGTTACCAAAAAGTTAGCGAAGAGAAGAAGATGGCGTAAAGATATAAAGATGCCTTTCTGAGCGAGCGGTGTAAAAGGATACACATGATAGCTTACCTTCCTCAGGATCCTGGATTTCATCTTCGAGCTGGGAGATGAGTTGCTCAACGGGATTAGCCATGGATTAAATTATGAAGTATCTTCTTTCTTTGTCGTTTACATGTAATAAGAAAAAATGGCAGCTTGTATGAAACAATAAGAGAAAAGACGAATCGCAAATAAAACTCAAACCCCATGAACGCTGCGCTAAACCTCGAAAAAGCACGTATATATGCATGCACACACACCCAAAGTTGTCAAAACGAAGCAATCGTCGTCGGTCGTGATTATACCTCAAAAAACGGCCCCAGAAAGAGCCCGTCGCCGTATAGGGTAAGTCAAGGCACGCCAAATGACCCACTTGACACATCTGCTCACAAATCGAATGATAGAGTCTACGCTGCAGTCAGATCCTTATAATAACCTATTATTGGCAACTGAAAACCTGCCCAATACGGATCCATCGGCAACGGTCGACCTACTGCTAATTTATAATTATGACAAAGAAGCAGCTTTAGACCGCTGATTGAAGACCAAGTTCAAGGTGAAATACTAGTACCGATTGATGGTTATTGCAAGCAATTTCGCAGGCTATGAACACCAACTATACAAACCGCCAAATAAAGAAACACATAACACATAATTTCATCATAAAAAGGAAAAGGGCAAAAAAAAGAGGAAAATAGAGTCAAATCATACCCAACAGCCATAATTTCGCCTTCGGTTCTCTCTTTTGCACATAGAGCATGCATGATACAAACTATCCTGTCCACCACTCCAGACGTCATCAGGAAGAGCAGGGCTATAGGAAAGAGGAAACTATATAGGGGCAAGGAAAAAAGCAAGAAGCTGTTCTTAGGGGCAAAACATACACAACAGAGCTTCCTTCATATAAAGTACCCAGTCGCCCGGACCCCCCGAAAAAAAAGAAACAGTAAAGGAACCATCAACAGAAGAAACAAGAGCAACGTTAAAACAATCTACACAAGCCCGTCGTATAAAGACAGTGCCGAAACAATCGTCTCGTCCCGTTTGCTTCCCTCCTTAAATTCTTCCATGTCAAGGCTACCGTTTTCATCCTTGTCCATCATGCGGAAGATTTTCCTAACCCGCTTCTCGGGTGTATCTTCGTCCTCGGGAAGCTTGACCATGGAGCCAACCTGTGATAACCATGCGTTAGCTACATGACAACGTGATAACGGCTTGAGGTTACTAAGCTGTTTGACCCATACCATTTTGTAGATTGCCTCGACGATCTGGAGCATCTCGTCGTAACTTATCTTGCCGTCGCCGTCGATATCGTACAGTTGGAACGCCCAGTCCAGCTTGTCTTCCATCTTGCCCCGGCTGGTAACACTCAGCGCACAGATGAATTCTTTAAAGTCTATACTACCAGACTTATCGCTGTCGAACACGTTGAATACATAATCGGCAAACGAACTCGGGTCTCCGAATGGGAAAAATTGCCGGTAGATCTTCTGAAACTCCTCTTTGGAGAGCATGCCCGATGGGCAGTCTTTCAGGAAACCTGCATCCAAGAATTTCCAATGTCAGAATGTAAATTCACCGAAAGCCCAATCAAATGGCGGAACAAGCAGACGTAGAACTTTTCATGTGACAAGCCACAATGCAGACGAAACTGAGGGAATGAGGGGTTCAAGATTTCTTCACCCCCTGTATCTCGGTGATGCTCACCTTTGTACCATTGCTGAAGCTCCTTCTTATCAAAGTGAGTCGACTTTTGGAGCTCGGCGAGCTGCTCCTGTGAGAGCTTTGACTGCCTACAATTGGAAAGCGAGTAAAATGTCAGCCATCAACATGTGCTGATCCAGGGTAATGCGTGTGTGCCAATCAGCTCCGGCAGAGACTAGCAGGATCCTGACAGCTAGCCTCCCTTGTTCCCCCTCCCCCTCTTTCGTCGTAAACGCTCGTGCACATGTCCCTTGGCAATATGCGACTTCAAGACTCTAGGGGGGTTTCGCGCAAGGCCCACTCACGATTTGCCCATATTTTTCCTGGGCCGATTAAGAGGAGGTTGGACTGAGCGGGAAAAGGAGTAGGCGGTTTGACTCTTAGGAGGAGAACGATCGTAGAACGAATGGGCGGCAAACTCCGCGGGAGAAGTAGGATGTCACGAGGTGCGCCGTGGCGAGGGTATCAGATCCAAAGTCCCCGGTAGAATATTGCGCAATCGGCCGACGGCAGTGTATCCTATCACAATTCGGTGCTCGAAAAGAACGGCAATGGGATTCGGCTGTGCGCTCGCTCTCGCTTTCGTTCTCGTGCTTGTACGTGTCAGGGAAATCGCCGTCGCTCGTCGTGGGATGTCCGTCGTAATGGCTGCAATGCTCCGAGGCTACCAGCGAGTATGAGTGCAAGTTCAGACCAAACAGCGAGACGGCGGGCCACCCAGGCAAGGCAACAAGATAGATAGGATAGGCCCGGACCGTGTCAAGAGTTCGAGGCCTCGAGGAGAGAGGAGATAGAGAGGGTTATATGAGGTACAGGGGAGAAGATAATCAGGTCGGTGGAAAGATGTTCCTGAACAGATACACACGCACGCACAGTTGAACAAAGAAAGCAAGCAAGTATGCGCCGAGGCCCAATACGGCTTCTTTTTTCGGAGAGGCGGAGCCAATAGAGTCGGCCGTGGGAACAAAGGACGAGAGGCAAAAAAGGCAAAAGGGCTGCGGTCTGGAGACTTTGGCTCGGGCCAGAGGGCAGATGATGATGGGGAAAAGCGGAGGGAACCTGTAACACAAGCAGACAGAGGGAACATAACCTCCAGTCCAGAGAGGGAGGGGCCTGGTGCTGGTGCTGGTGACGACTGGAGCTTTCCGTGGCTTTGGAAGAGCCGCATCGCCCGCTAGGGAACTTCCAGCGCCATGGTGCAACTGTATTCACGCAGAGTTCGCCGCTAGCTTCGGGTCTCCAGGCGGTTGTTTCAGCGGTTTGTCAGCGCATCACGTCGTCGTTTAGCGGCCTGTAGCTGGTACATAGCGGGGTTGGTTGGGCAGTGCAAGTGCCAAGTTCCTCGGATCGGGGCTTTCGTTCTCCAGAGTTTCCCGACCGAGTGTCCGGCTTGCCCAATCTCGCTGCCATACAAATGAGGAAGCTCAGGATAGCGGAAAGCTGCAGCCAAGCCCATACTTGCCCGATTCTGCGAGTCTAGCCAAGAGACTACTGAGCTTGTTTAAATGAAGATCGAGTTGGCAAACAAAAGTGCAAAAATGAGGAAAAAAGAGAAAAAAGATGGGGCTTCACCGGGATTCGAACCCGGGGCCTCCTGCAAAGGCGATTCTGAAGAATCGGGGACTTCAGGTGTTTTCCCGAAGCAGGAATCATACCACTAGACCATGAAGCCAGTTGTAGAATTGAACCCATCGTTGGTTGAAAGCGGGGGACTTTAATCCAATTTATATACGCAGCTGTTTTTTGTTGCTCCAAACCGGGATTGGCTGTCTTGGTTCCCCCTTCCAAGACATCTGGTTAACCTGCAATCCGAAGAAACAAAGAAAGAAGTTGCTGCCTCGCACTTTACAACGAAGATGGATGCAACTCGCCAAAATGGACACTCCGAGAGCCAGTGCATCAAATGTTTTCTTTTCCTACCTATTCATTAAGCATATCAATACCTCGTATGATATGACGCTTATCCATCCACATGTTATTTCGTACTCATATCACCACTAACTCGTTCTGGAATCATCACCACCATGCGTCAACACTTTATGCTTCCTTCTCGTCGTCCTGCCCAGTCTGACAGCATCTCTGCCGGCAAACCTCTTGCACGCAGACACTCGAGACTATTTGGAACCAGCCTCCCAAAGACTCCAGCCCAGTCACGCTCAGCTTCTTTTGAAACGCCAAAGTCAGGCGAGACAACAGAATCAGACTGTGATGAAGAAGTAAAGCTCCGCAAGGCCTCGAGCCTGGCACATATTCACAATGAAGAAGTAGAGACTACTGGACCTGTTGCTAGGTCGTCGAGCGCTTGGAGTGTTGGATCTCAGCCGCTTTGGCAGGAAATCTCCAAGATGTCCAACTCGGGCAGAGGAAGCAATCTACACAGCCGATAGTGGAAAGATTTCAGACAGCTTCCACTTCGCCCCAGGAACGAAAATCCAGATGGAGATACCCGCGACTCTTCTTTTAGCAGCAGCATTACAACTATGCCACCTCCAGCAATATCGCAGATTAACGATGATGACTTCAGCATGATGAATGTCCCCAAGTATGACTTGTCGGGTCCGATTCCTTCAATGTCGGAAATGAGCCGCCACCTTCGGAAAACATCTTCTTCGTATCCCTCTCAGGGTAAAGCATCTACGCGGATCCAATCGCCAGAATCAATGTTTCGTCCAAACAAGCTTAGTCACACCGACCTGTCTCGCTTCAGCAAGGCAAACGACCGGCTTTCGAACCTCCGCTCTACTCTATCCTCAGACGAGTATTATGACAGGACCATGAGCACTAACCCCCTTGAGGTGATGGAAGCTGTTACAGCCATCATGGATCGTCAAGGCCAGGCTCGACCGTGTGCAACACCATATAATCAGTACGAGCTCGTGGAAAGCACAGAAGTACTTCCTAGCGACTCTGCCTCGCAGCACTCAAGTCCCTCTGGAGCACATCTTGCGATTGACACTTGTAGCCCGTCGAAGAAATCGAGGGGATTAATCTGGGAGAGCATGGATACCATCGATGGTCAATACGATGGTGCAAATGAAGCAAACAATAGGTTGGAGAACTCTGCTTCTACCGTACGTTCGCCAAGCACACCGGCAGATCAAGAGCATATTCACAAAAAGATCAAACGGAAAGCATCTGTCTTTTCTCTCCATAGCCTGGCCAACCCCCTTTCCAAGCACCCAAAGCTCGGCTTACGGAAATGGGCCAGCAGCGTGTACCACCAAGGAAGTCAAAAGCTCAGCCAGGCCCGACTGAAGTGGATATGTCCGAATCGACAAGATCGGCGGATGTTTGAAGCGTGGAGGATGCGCCATCGAGGGACGAACTCAGAATCATCCCCGTGCAAAGAAAAGTCTGACAGGAACTCTGGCATATTTTCGTCTGAGGGTAGAGTATGTGCGAGTGAAGATTGGTGGATGGACGGCGTCAAGATGTTTGAGGCGCCCAAGTGGATGAATTTCGGTGGCTTTTCTCGCTCTTGAATGATACTTGAGTGATACTTGAGTGATACTTGAGTGATACTTGAGTGATGCTTGGGTGATACAGTAACTTGGACACGCATATGGAGTTTCAGGTTTTCTTATGGGTGAAATAGGTATTAGATCCATTCGATGAGTGTATAGGCCGGCTGTCTACATTATTTTATCCAAAACAGAAATGCAAAAATTATCCAATATCCTCCAACTCCAAAGTCTAAATATCCTACACCAAAGAGCTATGTGTCCAAATTAATGAGATGATTGCCTCATCGCCTTTTTCACAACATGTATCGGAACTTGTCTGCGTGTCTCCTTTTCTTTCCGGGAACAACCAAGCCCTCCTCTTCGACAGTAGTGCTGTCTGCTTGCCTCTCCTTTTCAGCGATGCCCATTTTATGGTTCTGTCGCTTCAAGTAGAAACGCAAAATGACGGCTAAGAAAGCCACGGAAAGCATGGCCGATGCGCAGGTCCACATGCCGCGTGTGTAATACGGCGCCTCACGGTCAGGATAGAGGCGCGTGCCGATGAGGGGCCCGCACTGGCCGATGACCTGCATGAGTGCGAAGCCACCGCCCTGGCGGCTCTGGCTGGCCTGGTTATTGATGTTCCAGGCGATGACGAGGGTGACGACGTTGAAGAAGCCGATGGCGGCGGGGTAGACTGCGAGGTAGCGGACAAAGGGGGGGATGTGAAGCGGGTGGGAGAGGGCGAGGATGGCGTAGCCGAATGCTGAGGAGAGAGCGTGGAAGACGATGGGGGCGGTGCGGGCGGCGAGGCGATCGGACATGTGGGCTGTGAAGAGGACGATGAAGAAGGCGAGGAGATAGGGAGGTGCGCTTAGAGCTTGGGCGGTAAGGCTGTCGTGGCCCATTTCCGTGAGGATTTTCGGGAGGAAAACGGGGAGGGAGGAGTAGGCCATGTTGGTGAGGAAGAACATGGCGGGAGTAATCCATGCAATAGGGTCGCGGAGAACGGAGAGGATCTCACGGGCCTTGAGAGGTGATTTCTTGTTGGTCTTTGAGGGGGAGGAGGTTTCGCGACGGAGACGGAGGCGGGCGACCTTCTTCTCCCGCTTGGTGAGGTAGTGAGCCGTCTGGGGGGAGTCGGGGATGACGCTCCATGCGATGACGGAGACGATGACAGAGGGGAAGCCTTCGATGAGGAAGAGGAGGCGCCAGGGCGCAATGGGACTGAGCTGGCCAACCTTGACGATGATCCACGCCAGAGTTGATGCGAAGCTTGTCGCAAGGGGAGCAGCTGAGATGAAAATGGCAGTGCGAAAGGCCAATTCGTGCCTCTTGTAAAAGAAGCTCAGGTAAAAAGGCACGCCTGTGAAGCCCGCCTCTCCTATACCAAGTAGAACACGCAGCGTGATGAGCATCGGATATGACACGGCAATGGCTTGTAGCGATGCTGTTAGTCCCCAGGTTAAGACGAGGACAGAGACGTATATGTGCGCCGGAATGAGCTTCCATAGGAGGGACATCCATTCAAAGGCAATGTAGGCAATATAAAAGGACGTGAGTGCCCACTCGTACCACTCTTCGCGAGGAGGGCTAGACTGCAAATCTTCGTCCATGCCGGCGATGCGCGCGTTGCCGATATCTGGGGAGATGAAGTGTTAGTCAAGTCTAGCTTCTCCTATAGAATATGATTCATTATATGATTCCAATGCGACTTACTGGATCGGTCGAGAAAGCTCAGCATATACAGCAGCGCCACGAAGAGCACCAGCTTGCGGTCAAACTTGCGCCTCACAGCTTTATCCTCGTCCGGCGTGTATAGCTGGAAGCTCTCCACGGAACTGACGCTCAGGCCACGGCCTCTCCCTCCGCCTCCCGCCGTCGAAGGTCCGGCATCAACATAATCACCCTCCATGAGCCGCTCGCTGCTGTGTCCTCCTCCGATCTTGTATTGGTCCTGTCGCCTCTTCCCGCCGCTCACCATCTCGTACGTCTCCGAGCTGCTGCCGCCGACCTGGGACCGCAAATCGTCGTCTTCGTCTTCATCGTATACGTCGCTGTCCAGGTGGAATTCCTCCCCCGTCTGGGCAAAGGACGGGGACTCATCGCGGGGGATGTGGTAGGCCATTGCATTGGCGGGCAAGTTGGACGACAAGGGACGGCTTATACTGGTTTGCGCGGCGGCGGTCGAGGATGGTCGCCATGCGATTTGCGATTTGTTCTCCGGAAACGAGCACAGACTCGCCTCTCCCTCTCAGTGCTCCGTATTCTCTCCCAGAATGGGAATGAATGCGCGGCCCGGGGGTTGCTGGGGGAGGGAGATTAAGAAGGATAGCAAAGCAGCTCTTCTATAAAATTGTTCCCGTCCCCTGTCCAGCATGCGCGATAGCTGCATCTCCTATCCCTAGCTACATGTACATACACGTGACAGGGGACGACGTCATATGCTGACCTGGACGACTTACACGATCTCGAGTAAAAGCTCTATTTTTTTGTTCAAGAAGACTCAATAATGCTACTTGCTGTTTCTTTTTGCTTTTTTGCTTTTTCTACCTATTTTATTATGATACGGCCGAGTTGTACTTTGCGTCGTATTCTTGTACATTAGTCCCTATATGCTAATGCGCTGTCGCACCTCATGAATATGCGCCTCGGGTTTCACCCACAGCTTGTAAGCTCTCACAACATAATGCATCGTAACTACATCAATCGCATTGTATTAAATCAGTATCAAATCAGCCATGGATTGCCATTGCTATACCCTTGTGCTAAATTACACGCGCCAATCCACCTTAGCGATATCGTACACATACTGTCCACCGAACCCTCTAAGCATTCTCAAGCACCCAACAATTCCAAACTCTCTCCCATGTCGCCTCTTAATACACCCGCTCAAATCCATTAATAATTATGATAAGTTTCATATAACTTGGCCGTTACTCGGAAGCTTCCTTTTTGCTAAACAAACGTCGCAGACCTGCCCTCGAGATCTTGTGTCGTAGGGAGTGCTGCTGGTCAACGGGCCGGCTGTTCGTACTCCGCTGTTTTGAGGGACTGGTTGTTTCCTGCTCACGCTTCGCTTCGCTTCCCTCCTCGCCCAAATTCAATTCGTTAATTTCTCTCATTTCGCTGTCGAAGCTCTCCTCATCGTCGTCCTGAGGCACGCCGCGCTCCTCGTCTCCATTGACGACAACGTACCACTCAATAGGCGGCGCCTTTGCCATCCCCATTTGCAGCTCATCGCGGAGCCTTTCGAACCAGTTACCCTCATCCCTCTCCTTGACGAGAGCCTCGTATTTGGCGATTTCCTCCAATACGTTGGCGCTTAGATCTATGCGAATGACGTGGTCTGCGACATAAGCAAACGGTCGCGCCGAGATGGATGTTTCCTCCGGATCGTACTCCTCCAACAGCTTCACCGGAGATGATTGGTTGACCAAGACACTGTCCTCAGCGTCGGGAACACGTGATGGAGGCACGGACAGATCATCGTCCTGATGGGCAATCTTCTTCTCCTCTTGCTTTGCCTCTTCCTGCTTCGTCTCCTCCTGCTGGGGCTCCGAATTTTGCTCAGGCTGCTGCTGCGACGGTAGGCGTTGCGGTAAGTAGTCGAATTTGGTGGCGAAGCGTTCAAGGATGACTGCTGAGGTGGTGCGACCCGTGATCCAATCTGGCGCGGCATCATCCAGATCCTGCATGATGACCCAGATGCGGATGAGCCTCCGCGTCCATCGAAAACCGTGACATAAATAGGTTGGCATAATGAGGGTGAGCGATGATTCTCTATACTGTGAAATGAGAGAGTCGAAAGTCGAGAGTCGAGAAAAGGACAGAGAGGGGAAAATTAAAATCGTCAAGGGTTGAAATTCGTCAGGATCTCACATGTCCCATCTGAATCGCGTGCATTATTTGAAGCAGAGAGAGAATATGTGTTTACACGGCAATGCATGCCTCTGGCGTCGAGAGCCACTAGAAAGCAAAGACACCGATTACTGTTCCCCCGAGTTGCTGTTTTTTCTTTCTTTTTTGTTTTCTGGCCTCTTTTGTTTCTGGCAGTTTGCAATGACTCTCTCCCACCTTCTGTGAGAAGAAAGGCCCAGAATAGCAGTAGTAAAGGAGGGTGAGGCCTCTCTAGGGATTGCAGCTGGGAGGATCGAGACTCAGGAAAGGCTGGAGGAGCGGCACACCAAGTTGCCCGGCTTGTGGCACGTGTCTGCAGCCTGTTTATTGATGCGACGGAGCGCCTTTCAGGTGGGCTGGTGGAACATTAAATGGTTAGACGTGGAGGTTGAGGTCGACAATATTGGTGATATTGAAAGCTTGATTGTGCAGAGACGATGGATTAGAAAGAAGCGAAAAGACGGCGCAAAAGGGAGGTTCAATTGATATGGAGGTTGAAGGTTTAACATTGTAGTCTGTAGAAGCTGTCAAAATGGATTGACGAGTACAAGTACAGCTCCCCGAAGTCGAGACTCCATCAGCCTCAGCTAGTGGGTTTATTTTGACGGGATGACAGCACCGCATCCCTGCTAATTAGCGGGCTGCAGCTGCATGAGCTTCAATGTCTCAGACACTGGCCTAGCGCCCGACGATGCTGTGGCGGGCTGCTGGTAAATTACTGGGTCGTACGGAGTAAACTAGTCGAGGTAAAGTTGGGGGAGCATCCCGGCCATTAATATCCAGAGATTTCCAAGGCTATCATATGTCACCTCAGTAATAGAATAGCTGAGCTCGGGGCCGCTGTTCTGCTTCAAACCCGAAATGAAGAGCACCTGTATCTGTACTTGTACCTTGCATTAGATCTCGTATCGGCAATTTCTCCAACATCTGCCCCGCGGGAAAAGCAATTAACGGTTTACATCACTAACAGCTGGTACCTGGTACGAGAGTTTAGGTAGGTGGCCTGACATGACAACTTTCATCACAATTGCCAAATGTGGCGGATGCCATCACACGTGGGCTGATGTATAATTTCGGCCAAACGGGGATGTAATGAAAACTCTATGTCGACATTAACGTGCTTACTGCTGTAATGTTTTTATGTGAGCCGGTCTATCTGGAAAAGGCTGAGTGATGCAGTGATACTGATGTCCATGGCACTGCATATCCTTTATAAAGCATACATGTACTTACATATATAATTTGGTAGTATAGTGATGATTATGATGGCTACATGTAATCTTATGCCCGTCTAGCACTACGAATCATAGTGGCAGATATAATGTCAAGATATAATGCCTTTAACTACCTTGCCAAATTTGCTATTTGACCCTTTTTTTATTTTTTATCATTGTCTCGGCGTGCTTCTAGTAAACCCTGAGAGACCATGTTGCTCATGACGAGGACTTTTCATAATGCCTTCCGGGAAGTTGATATAGGTGTAATCATCGTCAACATACCAACTCAATTGTTCCTGAAAGCTAAGCAGGAACAAAACATCATAAAGAGAGGCAGCATGGGAGGCTGTGAGGTGAGTGCAATAGAATTCCCTATGCCTTCGTATTGCAAACACAGCGGTCTGTCGGACCGACTTAACCTCGTCCTTAAGCCGCGCCGCTATGGCAATCAAGATTTCGTCAGGTAAAGTTGTTTGCTGGCTTAAGAACTGAACAACAGCCTCTCGGACGGATCCATCGTCGTCTTCAAGCCGTGCTGCTATGGCTTTTATAACTTCGTTAGGCAAGGCTACTTGCTGGCCCAGGGACCGGACAGTAGCCTCTCGGACGGATTCACTCTCATCTTCAAGCCGGACTGCCATGACTCTTAGAATATCATTAGGTAAGGCTACCTGCTGGCCTAAGCACCGGACGGTAGCTTGTCGGATAGATTTTTCCTCGTCATCAAGCCGCGCTACTACAGCTTTGACTATTTCCTTGGGTAAAGGTGCTTGCCGGCATAAGGACCGGATAGCAGCCCCTCGGACATATTCATTCTCATCTTCAAGCCATGCTGCTACACCTTTTAGGATTTCTTTAGGTAAGTTCGCTTGCCCGCTTAAGGCTTCAAGAACAGCCTTACGGATAGACCAGTCCTGATCTTTAAGTCCCGCGATTATGTCTTTCAGGATCTTGTTAGGTAAGAATTGTCGACGTAAGGCTCTAATGGCAGCCCATTGGATAGACCTGTCCTTATCTTTAAGCTGTGCGGCTATATCCTCCAGGGTCTCGTTTGGTAAGTTCGCTTGCCGGCCCAAGACTTCAACAGCAACCCTTCGGGTAGACCCGTCCTGATCCTTAAGTCCTGCGATTGCGTCTCTCAGGATATCGTTAGGCAAGCTTTTCCGACCTAAGGCCTCAACAACAGCCAATCGGGTAGCTTCATCCTCATCCTTAAGTCCCGCGGTTATGCTCTTCAGGATCTCGTCAGGCAAGGTTTGCCGACTTAAGGCTGTAACGGTAGCCCGTCGGATAGGCCAGTCCTCATCCTCAAACTGCCTTACGATATCCATCAGGATATCGTTAGGCAAGGTTTGCCGACCTAAGGCTTCAATAGCAGCCAATCGGACAGCCTCGTCCTCATCCTTAAGCTGCACTGCTAAATCCTCCAGGATTTTGATAGGTAAGTTCGCTTGCTGGCCCAAGACTATAGCAGCAGCCTTTCGGATAAACCCCATCTTATCCTTGAGACGTGCTGCTACAGAGTTAAGGATCTCGACAGGCAAGGATAACTGCTTCAAGGCCGTGATGGTGGAAGCTTGGGGAAAAACTTTGTCGTGCTCTAGCCAAGAGACTACCTCTTCAATAATGCTCGCTGGAAACGTGGGCCATTTCTTTAGCGACTGTAGAATTCTTGCCTTCACATCATGAGACCCTTGGCGAAAGGCGGTGCTCAATGACTGCCCAGGAAGCTCTATCTCACTTGCCAGGTGAAGAATCTCACTTTGTGTGAATTCACCTTCAAACACTAGCCACTTGGCCAGGTGCTGCTCCAGGCTGAATCGAATGGGAAAGTTACTCAATACTTCGCTCAAGCAATGCATGACTAGCCGTTGATGCGTAGGACCTAAGAAATCGAGTGGTTCCTCTTCGATTTTCTGAAAAAAATCTTGGATATTTCCGTCGTCTTCTTCCCTTTTGGTGTCAAGTAATCCAGCAACAAAGCGCCACAAGATGTCGTAGCGTGCTGTGTATTTGTGCTTGTGAAAGAATTTGACAGGTTCAGACTTGTCAATCTTCCCGCTGCTGAGTTCTATACAATTGAGCGGTGCTCCGGCAAGCCATTGCCGTACAAAGTACCGTGCAGCGAAATACTCCTGAAAAGTGAGGTGTATAAAGTGATAGCTTCGGTTGTAGTCTTCTGATGAAGGGTTTGAGGTTCGCAGAAAGGAAAGACATGGAACGATCTTGTCTGGCAAGAAATTCCGGATGGGGTCAGATATACAGTTCAAATGCCTCTGTTCAAATTCTATTATATCATCATGTAGTCCAGTGAACGCAAGGCTCTCAAGGAAAAATATCTCATCTTTGACGAATTCTTCGATCTTTTGGCGACTGGCAGCTTGGATATGGCCCGCTGTTACTGGATTTTCGCCATGTGTTTTCTTTAGTCGCAAAATGTCCTTCTTCCACAGACTAAGTTCTATAGTTTGGTAAAGGGCAGACATGGTCGTCGGCATATCACTGCGAATATCCTTCCAGGAATAGCAAAGCGCATCCAGTTGAATGGGGATACGCACAAGGCCCTGAATCAGCCAATGGTTTTGAAGAAAGGTCCAAACTTTGTTGACTGTTCCCATGTCAGCCTCGATCGTCTTTGGATTGGTAAAGACCTTTTCGATGTAGTCCTTTACTTGATCTGGGTAGAATCCGATCGTTTCTAATTCGAGATCCATGCCAAGTAGCATTTTGCCAGACGGCCGAGAAGTGATTATGACGTTTGGCTGTTTTAAAAGCTCGTCAAGGAAGTTAGACATACTACCTTCGCCAAGGTCTTGGGATACTTCATCTAAACCATCAAGAAGAAATAAAGTCCTGCTACTCTTCGTCTCCAACTCTAATTCGTAGGCCAAAAACAATTCTCTAGCAAACTCTGATTTCTCAGATGACAGAGAGAAATATTCATGAGCGAAGAGCTGTTCAAAGTTGTATCCAGCTATTTCACGTCTTTCTTTCAGCTTTAGGTTTCGTAGAGGTACCCAGAGGACGCGGTCAAATAAGTTGCTCCATTCGCTCCAGGTGCCTCGAGTAAATTCATGGATAATCTTCTTGCACAAGGTGGTCTTGCCGACTCCTGCACGTCCTCGAATCAGTATTCTTCTTGGTTGTATTAGATTACCATCGCGTCCTCTGCGTTTATTAAAGATTGCTGCCAATTCAACCTGGATCGCTTTTTCTGGTGTCTCAACCTTTTGTCGATTGAAGAGCGAAAATGGGGAGGTTGTTCCGTAGCCCCCCTTTGAGCGACTTGCATCTTGGTGGCGCTGTTCCACAACGACAAGATTGATGTAGCACTGATCCATCGACAACAGGTCACCCGAGAGACGCTCAATCTTGAGCTTGTCTGCAGTATAATGCTTGTTCCGTATCCAAGCGTCAGCGTCATCGAGCAAGGAATTTGTACGAATATTCTGGAGAATTTCTTCAATTTTCGCTGCAACACATCTGTAATCTGGTTCTTCAGGGTCCTCAAACTTGTTCATCATTAGATGACATCGATCGAGTGGCAGCGGGTGTGGGACAATATCCAGAGTTGCCGAAGAGCTATCAACGAGCTAATGGCCGTTAATCCACCATCCATTTGCCCTCAAAACAGTATAAAAAGACCAAGGCAGCGAGGGTTATATGCTACTTACCGGCTTTGGCAAGCAAAACTGGTTCATCAGAGGAGACGGAATCAACCAACTCAGAGGGAATTTACGGTGCAGATTTGTCATGCCCGTTTCGTAGAAAGTAGTCACTTGGCAAGGATAATCTTTGTCTTGACACAGCTGGGTGAAGCTGCGTACAAGTTCCTCGAGATGGAAAGTCGACCCCTTGACCGAGTCGAGAAGGTTGCTCACTTTTTGGCCTTGAATTAAAGCCCAGGCCCTCAGACCAGGCTCTGCCCAATCTGCTACATCCTGGAACGAAGTCCCCCGGAAGGGCGTAGCAAGGAACACAATTCCGCGTGCCGATCGCCTAATAGCAGTATATTCACTTGGAGTATGGTCAGCGATCAAGAGGGCTTTCATCAAAATGATTCCCCCGAGACATGACGCAACAAAGACAATCGGAGGATCTTTCCTCTTTGGGTGACTGATCTTTGGCAAAGGACGTCGACTGATACCAGCGAGCAAGAGGCGAGCAAACTCTTCGGTTGTTTTCTGTATCAGATCCGGCTGTTCAAAGAGGTCGGATGGCCAGTCACACGTGAAGATCCGGGCACGTCCTACTCTTCTTGGAAGCATCTGCGGGGATGCCAGCCAGTTGACATCTCCATAGGGGAGTTTTGACTTCCAAACCCATGTGTCCAGAGATTTCGTGTCTAGACCATGGATTGCAATAATATCGATGTCTGTCTCGGCGTCGTCGGCGGGCGAAGGGTGCACCTGGGTAAGACTGACTCCCCTGTGAGGCCCCATTTCTGACGGGGCTCTATGTTTGAAGATATTCGGAACACCAGCGCTGCTCTGTACACTTGGAAAATCCAGCGAGGAAACGTAGAACAGTATAGAGAAGAGAGAGCGTCAACAGTCAAAGGTAGATCTAGCAACGCAAAGGTAAAAAAGAAACTGAGGCGGTAGGCAGATTTAGGCAGGAAGATGTCAATTGAGAAACACGAGGATCCTTCAGCGGGGAATAGCATCCATCCAATTGCAGTTCGCTATGTCACGGCGCTTTGGTGCCATAGGCCCTGTAACCTTGGACATCTATAGCTTATCATCCTGCTGCTTACCTGCATAAAGCTGAGGTGGTCAAATAACAGTCTCGTTAGCACTACAATGAGTGTTGCTTGGTTCAGATAGCTTTGGTGCGGTTAATACCGAAGCGATAAACCTATACTATCACTACCTATCACAAATCAGCGTTATCTCAGGTATAGTACCTACCTGTAGTAGATTAGTAATGCGGTATCCTGCCTATTGCCTTTACTTGAATATACCTGTATTGTGCTATCACCGTATAATCGCACCTGCCTCGAAGTCTTTAGCACGTGAACTATCATCGGCAAGGGCATCTTGGATTTCTGCTTCTTCAACTTTTTCACAACCCACGATTCTTGCAAGAGGAATTCAATTTCAATGGTTTGCCAATTTGATATATACTGCTCTACCCCCCTTTTGCTTTTCATGCTATATCATGCATAATTCCGTTATGCGTCAAGTTGAGATTGATTTTATTGTTCCCAAAAACATACCCAAAAACATCCTTTCCGTTATGCAAAATGCGACTGTCAATGCTCATCTTTCATGTATGCATTTATGCAATGTTGGTATATGGGGAAACAAGACAATGAAAATGAAGGAAAAAAGATCAAGGAAACAGTGTCAATCTCTCGCCGTCATCGTATATCGAGGCTCAAGCTCTCTTGGTCACGCCATTTACAAACTCACTCCCCCATCGTGCTCGATTCCTTCCATGGACCCCAGTCCAAAGTCGAAATCCATATCTTTGAGCATATCACCAAGATCTGCATCCGAGAGATTAATGTCCATGTTGGTCGGCACAGCGGATGGAAAGTCGTTCACACCCTCGGGCTCCTGCTGGATGGGCTCTCCAGAAGCCAATACGGGCAGCTTCGAGTGCAGCCACGCCTTGAACTTCTCCAAAAGGATGGGGTCATCAGCAGCAGTGTGGGTGGCCTTGAGGATCTCCCGTGCCTTGGCTTTTAGTCCAGTATCTGAAGGCAACACTCCCTTGTCCATAAAGTATGCCTTTGCATATTGCTGCAGGCCCCATTCCAGCTCACGAGAGCAGAAAATGACGGCCGGTTTCTGATTGGGGGACGATGTCAACTCTTCCAAGTAACTGTTGACTGCCGAGTGTCCCGCCGTGAACGGCTTGGCGCCGGTTCGCATCGCTACTTCGACATCATTATTGACCATGTCGTGGTCTTTGCGAATAGCATATGGTGGTGCAAAGCCCGTGCCGCCTTGCTCCAACGCCCACGCATAGCCTGGTGGGAGACCTGGGCCAGAGTCATTGATGATTCCAATGTCTCTTTTGAACCTGTGAAGCCATTCTGCGTTATCGGCGGCGGTGTAGTTCCAGGGATCGTCACTAAGAAACGCGAAACCATCAGTGTGATTCATCTAGAATGGGTGCGCATCAGAACTTACTCATCGTACAGGATCCATCGAGCTTGGTACTGTAACTCTTCATCTGTTGGGACATGGCGGTTTGGATTGTTCTTTGACATGGTAGAGGTAACCCATCGCTTGAGTTCCTTCTCCAGCCTTCGGTAGCAGTTGGCATCGTTGAGGAAGTACTGGAACGACCTCAAGTGATTACCGTTCTCATCGAGCCTGGCCTGGAACTCAGAGAAGGGGTTTGGCGCAGCAGTAGAGAGAGAAATGGACATTTTATCAGCTAATTTGCTAGCAATCGGTGAGGTACCCTTGGAGGAGCCTGAAAGAGTCGATTGGTCGGGAGCATTGCGTTGCCTAAAAGCCGCGAGCCATTCATGGTTATCTGCCGCGGTTTGGTTCCAGCCGTCGTCGAACTCGTAAATGGTTATGCGAGCCTTTCGCTGCAGCTCTTCGTCTGTGGGCTCTCTGCCAATGGCACGTTGCTCCTTGAGGAATGCAACCAGCTCAGACTCCAGCCTGGAGTAGTTGTGGATTGTGGAGTCGATCGAATTTGGATCTGTCGACCGGATCGAGTGATGCTGGACGTCTTCGCTTCGAGGTAGATGCGCACGCCGACGGAAAGCTGCGAGCCACCTCGTTGACGAAGTGATCAGTCGCAACAGCCAGTTAGCAACAGCCTCTGAAGGGTGAGTGCACACTTCTTCGACTCGTCCCACGATCTTACGTGCTTCCTCCTGAAGCTCGTCATCCATGGTTGTTAGGCCCAGCAGTTGCTTGGCCTTGACGTATTCATGCAGCTGCCTTTCCATGGGGCACTCTTCGAAAAGGTTGTCCTTGCCGTTAATCTTGAGGGATTGAAGCCTGTTTTCAGCGGCGCCACGGAGAGGACCAAACCTAGCTGTTTTGACAATCGAGTCGTGGCTCATGATAATGTCACGAAGCCACGAGACTTGCGTCGCGATTCCTTGCAAAGAGAGCAATTCAGAGGCGAAAATGATACGACATCCTTCCAACAGCATGTCTTCGTCGCTTGGTGCGCGGCCGTGTTGATCCCAAAAGTTGCTGCCAAAGTAGGCCAGCTCCAATTTGATCAACTCATAGGCATTCCTGGGCGATTCGGGCGGGGACGAGCCAGCATTGTACGGCAGAGGAGACTTTCTCTCATGATGAATCAAATCTATATTTCAAAAGTTAGACGCCTTGAGCTGATCTACGGGATACTGTAATGGTCTCATACAGGGAGGGATCGAGTTCTCGACCATGTCCAGCACAGGTACTTCAAAACCCCAGTCACCCTTCCAGTCCGCCATGGAGTAACCAGTCTTGAAATGCTCAGCAAGATGGTCAACTCGAATAGTCCAAGTATCCATCACAATGCCGCAGAAACCACACCTCGACCGAATCTCGGGGGTAGCAACTCTCCAAAGCTTCATTGCCCACTCCATGAATTTGACGTTGTGAACCAACCTAAGATGCTGGTTCAAGTGGTCTTTTCGATAGAACGTCCTCTCTTCCAGAGATCGTTCTTGACACGCCGAGTGGTTATGGCTCTCTACGTGGGCATCGTCTGGGTTCACCTCGCCACAGAATACGCAGCACAGCTTCCCGTTTTCTGGGTTGACAGCCCGAGGGCCATCTGGCGCACACACCCATCTCTCCAGCGACAGGTGGAGGGACTTCTCGTGGCGCTGCCAGTCGTGCTTGGTTCGGAAAGTTTCCGTACAGAAAGTACACTGGAAAGTCTTGAGCGGAATAGAGAGGCTAGTTGAGCCTCCCTCCTTGCCGGGCGCGGCCCTTCGCCTCCTTCGCCGCCTTCCCTTGGCGCTAAAGGCAGCTGAGCCGAAGGAGCCCCATGACTTTTGCGAACCATGAGAGAATGCAGATTGAAGAGAGCCACCACTGGAGTGGGATGTTCCCACACTGCTGGCAGAAGACTGGTTGCAGAGAGACCTGCTTGAGCCGTCATCTGTGTAGTTGAAGCTATAAGGACTGTTGAGGCCTGAAGAGACTCCAGATGACGACGATGCAGTAACGGCCCTAGCAATGGCGGTGACGGAAGCCGGTTCGTGTTCAGGAGGAGAGTGCTCCCAACGCTGCAGCGGGTTCATGGCTTCGAGAGCAGGTGTTCCCCGTCTGCGTGGGATATCGATCGAGGCAGATAGATTACCGACATGAGGCGAGGTTGACCTAGGAGGCTGAGCCTTACCGCGGCGCCGGGCATTTGCCAACCAATTGGTGATCTGAGTCTTGTTGAGGCCAGTCTGGCGCTGAAGCATCTCTTTTTCCTCATCGCTGGGATAAGGGTGTCTGTTATGGGTTGACAGCCAGTTTTTCAGAATCCGGACTGACTCTCGAGAGAATCTGGCACCAATCTTGGGTGGTGTTCCAGACTTGGCACCGGCAACGCCATCATCAACCGAACCGGCTGTCTGCGGGTTCATCATATCCAAGAAGGAAGGGGTGCCTTGTGCCTTTACCGGCTGGAGGTTGAGGAGGTCCTCCTGGGGAATGGTGTTGATGGGCATATCGGTGGATGACCAGGAGAGCCTGGTAGACTCCGGGTTCAAACTATCAGGGACAACTCCCCCAAAGCTGCATTCAAGTCCAAGGGCAACGCAGCTGGTGCAGTAGCCCTTGTGAAGACCCTCTCGGATTTTTTTGCAAGAGTATCCGCCCAAGACGCAGTGGGCACAGGGGTTGTCTGGTGTCTCCCAAAGCAATGACTCGGTGATGAGGGACTCGACTCCAGGGATCTGAGCAAAGTTGTTGTGTTCAAAGTGCTGAAGGGCACAGAAGCTGAAGTCGTCTTCATTGACATTCTCGAGTACAAGACCAATGTCATCCTCGGCAGGGTTTCCGGTGGACGACATGTTGGGCACAGGTGGGTAGACGCTGTCAGCACCTAGGCCAGCGTTGTCCCAGTTGACATACTCGTCCAGCTCATCAATGATGGTCATCTTGGTAGTTTATGTGAAAGGGCGCGCCGTGCTATTGTCTTGGGCAAGCGGAAAGGCGTGCTCACTTCATCCAACCAGAAGCCACAGAATGACTAGGAAAGGGCGCGCGGCAGGGTCTGAAGACGACGAATCGACCCCAGATGTCGTCCCACCTTCGGATCTGATCCCAATGAGAGAAAAACTCCGACCTTGGAAACTAATGGTCAGAAACCGGGGCAATTGTGAGTCGTGAGATTGAAAACAATGATCAAAATGAGATTTCACTGTTGACTTGATGAAGAAAACAGCAGTTGAGATTGCAATAACAGGAGAAATGTGGCTCGAGGCAAGGCGGACCGTTGCCAGTTTTGTTCATCTGCCTACCCACGCGATCCCCAGCAGGGTCTCTCCGTAACGACCACCAGAAAGCCCCATCTCCACGGCTTTGTGGCTCCCACAAGCGGTGCGGCGTAGCGCTGGAGCCAGTGGGAGCAGAGTCATGAGTCTGGGTTGGTGGAGCAAGCCTCAGCCGGAGCCGGGGCATGCGAGGCAGGGATTGGCGGCGTTGCGGTCGACATGAACTTGTCAATTGTGCGCCCTTCGTTTGACAGACAAGGAGCCCATCCAACCGTGTGTTGTTCCACTGTGTGGGGGAGCAATTATGGTTGTTTCTACCGCCAACCGCCGCATAATGATAAAGAGCTGTTGCTGGCCTCGGATCTTGCACACAGTATAGACACTATCTGGACGGTCGATGCGCAAATCCTTCCCCACGCTGATACATAAAGATATAGCCCGATGACGGCCTCAATGGCTCGGACACCC
This sequence comes from Trichoderma camerunense, assembly GCF_050948025.1. NCBI lineage: Eukaryota > Fungi > Ascomycota > Sordariomycetes > Hypocreales > Hypocreaceae > Trichoderma > Trichoderma camerunense. The sequence goes on from NW_028145349.1 coordinate 396,780, forward strand.
CTACACTTCCGTCGAGTGGCCTGCTTCGATTACTCGCGAGAAGGGTGTGAATCAATACGATGCCCGTTGCGCTATGCAGAGTGCGGAGAAGGCAAGAGATCACGGATCTCTGTTTGCGGACCAGACGGAGTAATCAAGGGTCTATCAGTACTAAAATTTCTTCCGTGTTATAGACACCGGCCCTTTGCATATACTTTGTTCCCCGACGTACAACCCGTCCCACCCAGCCGATTCATTGATTGCTGACTCCGCGAGTTCTCGGGCTTCAAAGCGGGTGCGCGAGGTGCGATGTGCCGTCGAGGTGAGGTAGTATTCTGGTGCGCGGTTCCATGCTCTGTCTGAAATTACGAGTGTTACAGCCATGGCACCCAGGGAATATCTCCGGGATGCAGCTGATGCAGGGAATAATGCGAATGGGTGATTTCATCTGATGCTGGCAAAACTCATGGACGTGTGGTGATACAAGCCACGTATGGGACACCACATCGCAGACTGACGCCGCCATTGGGATATAATCCTTCAGCAAACGCCCGCCCATGAGTCGATCTGCTTCAGGCAATTCATGCAATAGACCACTTCGTAAGTGGCATGACAAACCTTTTTGCAATTGATTATCAGAACCGCCGGGGACACTAGAGCCCATAAGGCAGATGACTAGTATCTTGGGCGCCCAAGTTTATCACAGCAACCGGGCCCCTGCTAGCCGCATAGCACATGAAGATGGAGCGATGCCGAATGGGCTCACCTACGACATCCACAGGGAGGTAGTATAACAATAACGTTATACCTCCGGACTAGCTCGTCCTATCGTCGTTGCCTGAGCGCCCCGCGCTGACATTCGATGCGCTGGGGGGTTGGTGTCTAGTTCCTGATGCCTGGCATCTGGCGAATGCTCTAGAAACTTCCGCAAAAGCCTCGCCCAAGTTGATGGTGTTGTCCAATGGCTTTGGGGCTTGCTAGACTAACCGCGAACGTGGTGCTGACGCCGAGCAAGTTCGAAATGGCGGCGTCTAACGGCACGTGGTGGGGCAGAAGCTTGTCCGCATTTCCACCTTGTTCGAGTGTACGGGATAGGTCGGGGCGCGAGGCTTGATCAACATCTAGCGAAGCTGTGAGTCGCAAGCAGCTCCGAATCAGGAGGTCTTTATTGTTGACCCCTTGTTCGGTCAGCGTCTTGGTCACAGTCCTCGTGGGAGTTGACGCCATTTGGGGTATATTGGATGCAGATGACTCAAGAGGGCATGGATTCAGCTGCGGCCCGATGGCCGAAAATTCAGATTCATGCTGGAAATGAGATTACCAATGCTGGTTTTGATGGCAGTTCGTGTGACCGTGAAGCAGTAGTGAGTACCTGGCCACCAGGAGATATATAACTGGCCTAGAGACTGGACACCATTTGAATTGGGCTACTTCGAATCTCGAGCCAGCTCAGAGAGGAAGAGGAGAAGATGAAACTTGAGTGGAATCGTACAACGGACGATTCCGCCTTCATAGCCTACGGCTTAGTAAAAGAAAGGCGGTATGTAAACTGGATTTCGTCACCTTTGTTTGATTTCTCTCAAGTGAGACATTCACAGGCAAGACGGGGGAATTTTACAAAGCAACACGCAACAATGGATTTGACGACGTGGTATTATCTTTTTGAGATAAAAAAGATTTTGAAATAGTGCAGCACTGCTTGCTGGAAAACGATCCTGATTCTAGGTGAAGACTTGAGGGTGATGCAACCGGTGTAAGACGGACAAATGCATCACCGTTGCAACAGCCAGCCATCTGGAACCGTTTGGTTTTGAATTTTTCGATTATGATTCAAAGAATTCCAGAATGCTGCAACGGTACTGATTATTTTGGGTAAATTTCAGTCTACTCTTTAGGCAGGTTAGAGAAATTTGTGCGATGCTTCTAGTTGATGTATACAGATTTTCTGTGCCACTAATGTGCCAAGAGAGAAAAAATGGGACAATCTGCATCAAACTTGACTGCAAGAAAGCACACACTCTTTTCCTTCTCATGGCAGGCCAAAATCTAGAAACGTACGTTCCTTTTTTGATTGGAGGGTCGATACTCTCATGACATTCGTGTAATGTATCTGACAGATGCCAAATTTGATTAAGCGTACAATCACCTCATTAACAAGAATAACGCTGTAAAACATAGGCATAAAGATGCCACATATTTTTATTATACCCAGGCAGATAATTGAATAATACCTACAAATATAAAACAATAAACATAACTGCCTATAAATTAAACTGTAGGTATAGTCCAATCGATATAGAAGCAATTATTCCTGACTATTCCGTACATACTCAGAAGAGAACCCATTCAACCCCCCACAATTCCGCCTCAATATTCTAAAAGAGCTGTTTACCCACTCCACACTAAAGAAACCAAGTCGATAGACACGCACCTACATATCAAAGAAGTCCGGTCCGCGGTAATAAAAGCCGGCCAAAACATCCTTTACAAGAAGCCAAAATAGTTTCACTGCGGCAAACGCCACGCTGACATGCTAGTTCGGCTTTGCTTCTGGCTCACGTTTTTGCTTAGCGCCATGGGGTGGCAATGGCGTTCAACCAGATCCATGGATGATTCTGTAGCAAGCGGCCCTGTAAAACGGATACGCACTGTACAGTAGAAATGATAATGTCGCAGTGTGTCTTCCACCAGTAACAGAGAATGTTTTACGAAGAAAAATACAAGTAAATACTGATATATTTACAGTAAAATACAGTAGATGTAAGCAAAGAGGAATGTATATCAACATGTCTCAAAGAGCAAGTAAACTATTTGAACTGTCTAACTTGGGCAATTCGCAGACCCGCTTTCTTTCAATTCATGGCTTTTGGGGGAGAGGCTAGTGAACGGCATTTTCGCTCGGCGTACTTTTCAATGTAGATGCGATGCAATTTGCCGATCGATTTTGCACTAATTGCGACGGAAGAACAAGCCCGTTAGACTAAATTGTGATTATCAATCAATTTATTGACGTGCTATTGAGTGACGGCGCTTCATATCTCATGAGTGGTCTTACCGCTGTTTCTCCATGTAGGCAGATGATTCAACGTTTACCTAGCCATAATCTCGGCCTTAATAGGTACTCAACAACAGTTATAGATGGACAAGAAGATGGCAAGAAAAGGTAGACAAGTACAATGGCAGAGTCATTTCTTTGCATGTATCTGATGTAGAGAAACAATACTTCTGAGCATATATATAGGTAGTGACACATCTTATGGTACAATGCTCAAAACAAGACAAAGATACAACCCATGATGGTCCAGACAAAGCATCAATCATGCCGCAAACACCGGCCCATGCCTCGCGAGAGGTAAAATAACTCCCCTCTTCCAATTCAAGTAGGCGTACCTGCAAATCCTCCTTCTAGATACGCCGTCCCGTCCGTCCAAGACGCTATAAGTCATTTCCTTTCCCGATGCGCCTTAATGGGTAGCTATGTTTTGAAAAGAAAAATAAGAAAACAAGATAAAAGTTGCGCAAGGAGTATGAGACCATTGACCATTTGGCAATCATGCCGTCATAAATTCCCTTCGTTTTACCCTTCCAACTCCATAAGCTCTCGCTCTTTTGCAGCGAGCATCTCCCGCATCCGCTCAGCCTCTTGCCTCAGTAACAATCTGCGCTCTGCCTTGATTCGTTCGCTCTCCGCATCGATATCGTGAGGCCTTGGTGCCGCGTTTAATGGCGTAAATCCACCGCCGCCCGATAGTTTTGGTGATATACTGGCGGGAGACCTCAGGGGCGGCAGAGAGTAATCTCCCCGATCCGCACTGGTAGGCCCAGTATTTGATATTTCATCGGCATTGGTCGATGGATTCAGTATGGATTTGATGGAAGAAATTCGCTTCGAGCTCTCGTGACCACCATCTGCACCTTTGACAGAGTCTGCCTCGGTGGATGAAAACGATCGTTTGCGGTTGGGTGAGAGGAAGGAGGCGGGCGATAGGGAGGATTGTCTTTCGTCGGCTGTTGTTGAGTTCATCGAAGCTAGCGGCGCTAGTTTATTCTCGTCGTTGAGAGATGGTGGCATGCTGCGTGATGCGGTGCTGTGTTGGTGGTACACTGCCAGATCAGACGCAGATGCAGAAGGTAGTGGTGAAGGATTTCGGCTGGTCGGTTGGGGTTCGATGGTCAGAGGGTGACCAGGGCGACGTCGAAGGCCTAGATTTACAGATCCATCTTCGTTAATAGTTCCCCTCTCTGGGGTCCCCTGGCTTTGTGTTTCCAGTCCCTCCATGCCCTCATCCATTTCTTCATCCTGCGCCGCGGGAATCACTCGCTTTCGCCTTTTGATAGTGGCCTTTTTCATAGTAACTGGTCTGTGTACACCATGCAGCTTGTAATACAGCCCTAGATATCCCCCCTACTAGTTAGAAAAAACAATATGACGCAGTAAAATAATGGCATGTATAAACTCACCACAGGCATTGCAGATTGTATGTCCACTTTCATCTCTCCTCCACAAGGGCGTTATTGTAGTTGCACAGTTTTGACAGGCGATGATAACCGTAGTATCCCGTTCTTGTGCCTGAAGGGCATTGATATCGATGGGAACTGGTTCAGTCTTGGTTTCAACACGGCCATGGCATCCGCCTTGTCGCTGCATCACGTTGAGCTGAGCGCTCTTCGACATGCGGTTATTGTATGCAGGGCATCCGTTACATCCTTCAGCGCCACCGGTGCCGTTACAGCGGCCGCCGCCTGGACAGGTGCCTGACTGAGTAGCATCGGCTGCCACGTAGGTTGCGCCAGCGACATTTGGTAGCAGCTTTGGTGCAGGAGAGGAGCTTGGCTTAGCAGGCGGCTGGGCTGAGCCGGTGCTGGGCACCAAGTTGGGCGGCTTTTTCAGGCTCGTAGGCCGAGAAGCATTCCGGGCCTTCAAGTATAAGCCACAGGCGTTGCAAATAGTAGCGCCTTGGGGGCTTCTCCTCCAAAGGGGAGTACGGGTAGTGCCACAGTTGCTGCAAAGGAGTTAGCAATGAAATTCACGACACAACAGCATTATGTAGTCATGACAAAAGCTCACCTGCAAACCTGCCCGCCTTGTTCCTGCGCATTTGCTGCCAACAGTTTTTTGGTTTTAGGTGCACTCGACGTGCTCCTAGGGCTGCCAGCAGTCGACGAGAGGTCATCATCGTTGCCTACATTTTCCCTTTCTCTTGCATTCAAGGCAGCATACTCATCGGCATGTTTAGGCCTCTGGCCGTCGCTTTCCGTCGGAGATGGAGCTGCGTTTATAGGACCAGGTGGTGTGGTTTCGCGATTCTTTACCGACATAGGTCGAGAGGGCAGGGCTGTCCTCGCCGTGCCAGATTCCCTCTGAGGCCCGACCGGCGGCGTCCCCGGCTGTGATGCTTCACTCATTTCCGCGCCGACAATTTCTGGTGATATCAAAACTTGCTCAGTAGATGACGCCCAATACCACGAGATATGTTGGGCGTGGTACGAGGGCTGACAAATAATTAGTGGCGCAGGCACGGACTCGTCAACCGACGGCCGAATGTAACATTTGGCAACGGAGGATGGTCGGCTTCGAGGTGGCGAATATATCAGGACGATATTTCCTTAGAAGCACCGACAAAATAGAGTCGCTCAAAAGGCTGAAAGGCGATGGACAGGCGATGGATCAAGAGATTTGATTGATGGTGGTGGTGACGAGCCGGCAGCGACGTTGCTCCGAATCCGAGTCGTCAGGAGACAGGCAAATTAACGTATCAAACGGTCAGGATGGGGGCCAGATGGCCGGATGAAGAGGCCACACCTCGGCCGAGAGAGCTCGTTGACGCAACGCAAATTGTCTGGCCAATCGATACGGAAGTCGAAGAGCAGCCGCAGCTTGGCGGATGATGGAAGGATCGAGAGAACCAGGTAAAAATGGCGGCGAGTCCAGGGCTCGGTGAAAGTTGGAGGATTCGGGGAGCGGGGCCCTTAGAACCGAGACGAGGTGAGAGTCTCGGCGAGTCAAGACGAGTCAAGGCAAGGCAAAGGCGAAGGCGGGACGATGCGATGCGAGACGAGGCGACGAAGGATTTGATTCGAGATGATTTGGGTGATGTGGTGTGATGTGTGTTTCAAGCTTTTTCCTGCATGTACAAAGCTGGGTACCCGACTCTGTAAAGTGGTCCCCCCGATCTGTGGCCGAATCTGAGTCCCCAGATCTGGGATATAATCATACGGGCGGAGGAGATTGAATTCGGGAGACGGTCGAGCAGAGGCCCGTGAATTGAATTGAGGCCCCCGATGTCGTTGTCGGTGATGCGAAGGAGCACGTCCGGGCTCGGCACTAGAATATATTACGAAGCACAAGTGAGTACTTGTCAACGGCACTACTAGGAAGGTGAGTAGATGATCTGGGTGGTATCGAGGCCGCAGTGTGTTGGGCTGGCGTGATTGCCGTGCCTCTAGCACCTCAGAAGCGTCACTTCAGCATGCAAAATGTCCGGAACGAGACCCCAAGCCCACTGCAAGCCCACTGCAACCCACCGCTGGTCCGCCGCCAGCCCACCGCCTACGCAAGGTGGCCAATGAGGCTGTCGTGATACGCCGTCGAGATGCCTCTGCTTACAATAGTCGCCGTCTGATTGGCTGCCCGTGCAGCAAATCTGTCATTTGCAAGGGGCAGCCACAACCTCGCACTGCGTCGGTCATCGGCAAGGCTAGACCCGTTGCAGCGTCCAATTTGTCCAATTTGACGACGCGATCAAGACCGATAAGATAACGCGGTACCTGGACCAACGTACCTCGTAGCTCCGTAGCTCAAGCCGACCGGGCCTTTGATCTGCGGGAAAGCATCGTTTGTTGTTTGACTTTGATGCTGTACGGAGCACATCAAAGCAAACCCCACCACACGCACCGCCCAGATTTCGAGATACAACTTGCCAATTGCCCTCGCGCGTCTTTCAACTCCTACTTCCTTCTTCATCTGGCGCTTGAGCTCAACTCAATCCCTCCGCAGCCGCCCGCGATGGCTTCAGACATGGGCAGCCCCAAGCGGGAGCTCACGCCTACAACGTCCCTCTCGTCCATCCCCCAGAAGCGCGCGTTCGACGAAGGCCACAGTCCTGCCGTACCGTCACCGCTGAATCCAGACGTCAGGCCCTCTTCCGAAGCTCAACATGCCGACGACGCATCGCAGTCGGGACGTTCCAAGCCCGTCAGGACAAAGAAAGAGACTCTCAAGAAGCGCGAGGCCAAGGGCGGCGATAGCAACCCCGCCACTCCAGATCCCAAAGCTGGACGCGAACCCGAGCAGAGCGAGAACAGCCCGCTGCGCTACAAGCTGGCGCCGCCCAAATTGTCTGACTTTGACCCCCCTCGCGGGCCTGTCATGACACTGCATCATAAAGTTGACGGGCCGGGTGGAGAGACAATCGAGTTCATGGAAACTTCAGACCAGTAAGTGGTTCTATCTTCCAACTTGGCGACTATTCTAAACCCAAAAACAGTGTCTTTAACAAGAAAAACTTTCGCTACACTCCCTGCATTGCCGACCCTCTCTTCCCCTCCACGCTATACTATCGACAGACCGAGCCAGAGCCGTTTGGGCCGAGAATGAGCTTCGAGGATGCCGCAACTCACGTCTTCTTCGACAAATCCGGCCGGCAAGTTACCACCGACAAAGGCTTCCGCATGGCACGGGCCAATGTGGCCGTACGCGAAGGAAGATGGTATTGGGAATGCAAGATTACACAAGGCATACAGCCGCCGAAAGACGGCGACGCAAAGCCAGTTGGCGGGAAGCACGTACGCATGGGATGGGCCAGACGAGAAGCCTCTCTCGATGCCCCTGTAGGCTTCGACGCCTACAGCTATGGTATTCGAGACGTCGCAGGCGAAAAGGTCTTCATGTCCCGTCCGAAAGAGTTCTTCCCTCCCGGCGAGGGCATACAAGAGGGCGATGTCATCGGCCTCGAGATTCAGCTGCCCTCTGAGCATTTGCATAGAAAAATCATGGCTGGCCACTATAACCCTGCCGTGGATGCGGCGGACGAGCCTGCACCGGCAACTGCAGAAGCAGCCAACATTGTGCGAGACCGAGTACCGATCCGGTTCAAGGCGCACACGTACTTTGAGAAAATCGAATATCACACCACTAAAGAGCTAGAAGATCTCATGAATCCTTCGCCAGCCGCATCGTCAAGCTCCTCTAATGACGCTCCGAGCCCTACACACCCCACGCCTGCTCTAAGAACACTTCCCAACTCATACATCAGAGTCTACAAAAACGGCGTGCTCATGGGGACGCCTTTTGAGAACCTCTTGGGATTCCTCCCCCCTGCATCCAAACCAATGCCCCAAGTCGGCGCCCGAGAAGGCCTCGACGACGGCATGTTGGGCTACTATCCCGCCGTCAGCGTGTTTAGGGGCGGAGCAGTCGAAGTCAACTTTGGGCCGGACTTTTGGTATCCGCCGGCAGATTACGACTCTACCAATGGCGAGGTGGATATGATTCAACCGGATGGTCTCAGCGCAAACTCTCTCCATGCGGTAGTTGAGCGGTATCAGGAGCAGATTGCGGAGGATATTATTTATGATATCATTGATGAGGTGGACTTTTGGATGCAGGATGGGGGCGGCGCTACGAACCAGGCTGGCGTTGATGAGAAGACCAAGGAAGTGGTTATGGCACCTGGGAGAGAAGAAATCAAGGAGTTGGTGCAGGACGATTGATATTGCGATTGTCGCATTGCATGCATGGAATAACCTAACCTAACTCAAAAGATACCCAAATACGTATACTACCTACCAAAAAAAGAAAGAAATAAAAGAAACAACCAAGAGGAAGGACTCATTATCCAGAACTCATGTCGTGCTCGTGTCATTACCATAAGAAAGAGGGGTATCGTTCCATCTCATCAAGTAAACAATTTGTTGGTCATTAGGAGTGATTCTTCTTCTCTGCCGGAGCAACTGAAGGCGGTACCTCATCAGTTGGTGAAACTTCTTTCGGGGCTGCCACTTGTTCTCCTTCTGGCGACGTGATGATGACTGGTATGACTCCCGCGGCTGCTGCAGCCCCTGCTGCCTCTACAACTTCTGCAGCCTCTTCAGCTTCTTTGGCATTCGGAACTTCTTTGTCGTTCTCATCAGATTCTTCGTCGTCGGAAAGCTCTGCAAGTCGACGGGCGGCCTCTTCGTTTCCAGCTGCCGCTTCTTCACGAAGAATGCGCTCTTCACGACCGCGCTTGTAGCAGTACCATAGGACCACAAGCAATACTACACATAGTTAGTTTAATGACTACATCAACTGAGGAAGAAGGAAGGAAACTCACAGCTTAGGGCAACGCTCCAGATGACGTTCATGCCAATAAACGCCGGCCATCTCGACTTCAAAACCTCCACGATTGCCCTAAGCATCCCCACAATCGCACCAGGCTTCTTCACCAGATTCGCCAAGTTCTGACCAAACAGCATTCTCTTCGCCGCGCCCTTCATGCCGCCCTCAGCGACTTTAATCCCCTGCGACTCCGCAGCAGCAGCCAGAATCTCCGGAGCCAGCGTAGTGGTCAGTTTATCCGGAAGCTGCGTAACAAGCTTCTGCAACGACGAGGGAAGCTTCTCAAAGAGCTTGTTGATGGTGCCATCGTTGTTTTCGAACAGCTTAGTAAGGTCATCGTAGGCAGTGGGCACGCCGTTGACGAGATCCTTGAAGATCTGGGTGAACCTCTGAAGGATATCGGACGAGTCCTTGGATTCGGTCACGGCTTTGTTGTTTTTGGCGGAGAGGTTCAAGAGGTCGAGGACGCGGGTGAGGTCCTTCTTCTCGCGCTCGGCCTCTTTGGGCGTGACGTTTTCTGTGTCTGGCTTGAGTGTATCGCTAGGCTTGACGGTATCCGCTGGTTTCTTGTTTCTCGTAAAGAAGAGGGATAGCCTGTTGGGCTGCTTTTCTGTCTTTTCTTTTCCATTCTTTTTCGCCTTTTCTTTTCCGTTCTTGTCTGACTTTTCTCCGGCGCCTTCGTCTTGTTTCTTTGCAGCGTCGGGGGTCTTCGCGGCCTTGTCCTTCTCGTCATCGGTGTTCTGCTTTGATTCATCGATGGAACTTTCGACGTCGGAATGCCAGTCTACATCGTAGGTGTAGATGCGAGGTGGCAGCGGTGGTGGAGATCCATCGGCGTCCTGGGCGAGGAGCTCTTCTAGGAATCGCTCGTCCTCGGGCTTGAGGACTGTCTTTGGGTGGTTAAGCTCCGAGCTAGACGAATCGTAGCTCTCGTCCTGCTTATTGCCCTCCTTTTTTGCATCCACTGCTGACTTTCCATCGTCTTTTGGAGTATTCTTTGCGCTCTCCTTCTCTTCTCTGCTCTTCTTGAATTTCTTATAGGTAAAGTACTCCAGCATCTTGCTCTCCGTTTCGGTCGCAACGTAGATGTAAAGGCTTGTAGGTAGGTAGCGGTCGTGAGACGAAGGGTTGAGGGTTAGGAATTGAAATGCAAGGGCGTGGATCTACTTCGCCTCACTGGAATCTGATTAAATTAGTAGATCGTTGACACGTGCAAGCCAAGTCGTCACGATGTCAAAGAAAGTGAATCGTGAGAGTGATGTCATTGGGTGCAGCACCGTAAGCTTCGACCAATCAAAACTGCAGCGCATCTAAAGCAAAAGCCTCCCTGCGCAAGAGCAGTACGTACCCGCAGCATCTGCACTGTAGACGAGTGAAATGAAGTCTACACAATACACAGCGAGGCATATCTCGCAAATAACGGTAATGCAAATGTTTAGCATATTTCTCAGTTGGACAATAAAAATTGTTCTAGGGTATCATTCGTAAATGGTAGTACCATATCCCGCCCATCATACAGTCATGTATATATCCGTGATAATATCAGCCAAGATATTCCAAACGACAGCGCAAATTTCGTTGCTTTTGCCGATAATTCATCACATCTCATCATTCCTCCTCCTCGCCTTCACTTTCTTCGTCACCTCCCTGCTCATGAACAATCTCATCTGCCAGCGCACTCCTATGGCCACCGCTCTGTCTTCGACCTCGTCGATACGCCTCAGTCATTGTGATGGCTCTTTCTCCAACGTAATGATTCCCAGTCCATTCACGAGAGCATTTAGGGCAATTCGTTCCCCGCCGTGACCTCCAAAACGCTTCTTGGCAGATATCATGCAGCCGGAGTGTACAGTCGGGATCTGCACACCTGAGACCCCAGGTGACAATCTCCTTGCACGCCTCGCAGAATTTGATCCTCTGCCACTCGCCGGGCTCAGCGTCTGGGTCATTGTACATATCAATGAGCCAAGGACGGAGCTCCAAGAGCGCTCGTGGCGTCAGCGAGTAGAAACCCTCTCTGCTAATCTCGAACCAGCCTCCCTCAACGAGACTTTCGAGGACGTTTTCCACCTCGCTGTGCTTCAAACCCCTATCTATCGGAGTTTGTGACTGCTCTTCTCCGTCCCCCTGACTCTCTCTGCGTGGCGGCCTTGCAAGTTTGATAGCTTGCATCTCGGTAATGCAGAGCGACTCAAGCCGGGGCCGGTTAAACTTTTCAAACATGGCGTCGAGAACCCGCTTGATGAAGGATAGCTCTTCCGGGCTATATATCGTAGCGAGCTGTGTCTGAGGGTCGGAAGTGGTGTTCACGAGGGCAAAGATCCTCTCCTTGGTGACCTGGTGTTGCGTGCTCCGAATCTCATAGTCAAACTGGGATGCTGCGGCGGAGGCTTTGTCAATGTAGTCATGGAAGACTTCTTCCGTAATCTGGTCGGGCCTGTATTCTGAACCTTCTGGGTCGCCGGAATTATCGGCGTTGATGATGGCGGCAATTATTGGCCGTGCTTCTTTGTAGGTCAATGTTCCATTGGCGAGGAGGGCTTGAAGGAAAGCCCTGTTGCCATGGCGGTATCCGGATTGGGTACTCATGGATGGTACACTATGAAACTTATGTGTTTTCCTTCTGTGTAAAAATGAAAAGAGGGCCCATATGAGGATGAAAATGCTAAATGATCTCAAGATTCTTTACCGGCTCTCAAGTGAAGCAAATTCACAAAACGCGTGAACAACGCGTGCCTCTTTAATGGATTGTGGCGGTGCGTGGCTTGAGTCGTCCACCAATAATGGAGATGTATAAGTAACGGCCAATATCGAGGCCCAAAATAATGATATTCTGGTGTTTTTATTATTCTAAATCCTCTGTAGCCTAGAAAAGCTATAGGTGTAATGCACTGTATTCTACGTTTACCGCATTATCTGCACAAGGCACGGCAAACTAATGCACATCTATGTACACCTCACTGTACATCTCTACACAGGCAAATAACGGCTGAATGCCCGTACTGAGAGCTGTCTGGATACTTGAGCCTGTTATATTTCTTCAATTCTCCTTAATTGCATGCCCATCATCTTCCATGCTTTGCTTGATCATGCGTCTTCTTGATCCAGTGAATGAAGCTCTTGATATGTAGCTGCGCCACAGTTGTGATGACTCATCAGTTCTGACTGGCTAATCACTACACGTCGGGCTTTGTCCTACAGAAATTCAATTCATCATTGTGTCAACACAAGGCAAACCCCCAATATACTAATTGCTCTGTGCTATCGAAATAGAAATTACAGTATACCGCCGAGGACTCACAATATTCCCATTGAGCCACGCGGAGACGCTGTGAACTGCCTGGAACTGCCCTTCCTCCGTCTCTCTCAGGTCTACAATACAGTATAACTGCGTGCTCTTTGAGAGATCTCGAGCTTTGGCAAACATCTGATCACGCATCCACTCAAGCGTCTACAACCATCTTTTTTCTCCTCTCTATCAGCTATTTGTATGGGATATCTGGATTCTTGAAGCCGCTCTAGGTCAAGGGGTCACGAGACCTACGTGTCGGGATAGGCAGCGTGTGGTCGTGGAGCAGAACAGCAGCAACGCTCGTCCGAAACGCTGTATCATGATTGAGAAGCCATGGACACCAAAGACTTTGATGTGATCCGCATTGCGAGGAGCGATGGAGTCGATACTGGACCGGGGTATTGGCCAGTGACAACGCCGACACCAGCAGCTACCACTGCCGCGAAGAAATCAGGCAAGGAGGCCACTGTCGCAGACAAGACTCCACGAACAAAGCCTCAGATGATGAGGCTAGCTGAAGACGACCCGAGGTTTGTGGAGTGGCGGATCAAGTTGGGCATTCTATTGAAGCAGGAACTTTCACCCAACCCAGATGGTAAGATATTCCCAGTAACGATGGCATGCTGCTGCTAGAATACAGTCTAATGATGTCTTTTTTCTCTGCAGAAGGAAACCCGTGGTATGTGCAATTTCCACGAGGTTACTGGCTATATGAAAAATCCAAGCATCTCTGGGTGTCTGGATACCCCACCAAGTCAAAGCTATTCAAGAGTCCTCAGGAATTTGGCGTTCACTTGATATGGCTGCTGTCAGCGTCCAAGGACTACGGCGACTGCTGCTGTGTTCACTGCAACATGCCCAACCTCGCAAAGCCTCCACTGGTTTCTGAAGAGGCGGCAGTGGCACAGCCTACTTCTCAAAGCTCAGCTCAGCCCTCCGTCTCAGCCCCTGTTCAGATTCAGGCTCAGGCTCAGGTGCCAATTCAGCCTCCTATCCAAGCCCTGGGAGAAACTCCAGCGAAGCTCGAGAGACCTGTCAAAGTAACGCCGGTTCCTTTGCCTCCAATCCCGGGCCAACCATCTCACAAGTCGCCCAATATTACTCCTCACCCACAGGCGGCGCAACAACCTCAGCAGCTTCAACAACTGTCACAGCAACCGCCACAAGCGAAGCCTATCCAGCAGACTCCTGTACCGCTACCCACACCGATTCAGCCACGCGAGTCGCGCGAGCCGTCCCAGCCCACACAACCCGCTCAATCCCCTCAGCTTATACAGCCAAACCCCTCCCAGCCACTCCCTACAGCTGTTCCCAACCCTTCAGCCCCGATGCCTGCTGCAGCGCCTGCTGCAGTGCCTACACCGCTCCAGCAGCAAGCACTCCAGCAGCCAAAACCTCAGGCTATCCAATGGTCGCTTAAGGGGCCATTGCTCTTCCGAGCTGGAGAGCTCGTATGGTATCAGACAGGTAATACCTGGCGGCTTGGGATTATTTCGACCCCTGGCAACATGACCCCCAACGGCATGACATTCGAGTTATTACCCATTGGTCATGCCGTGGTGCCTCAACCAAATGTGACCAAAGCTGAGGCCGACCTGCGGCCATTCCACTGCTACAGCGTCCCTTCCGTTGATATTGCGGAACTCAAGGACAAGGTGTTTGATGACGTACCTTGGGAAAGCTTGTTTCAGGCTGCCGGGAACAATGCTGTTCGACGAGATCTTATTAACCTTGATGCTTCCAAGATGGCGGCCTCAAAAGTTGACTTCTCTCACTCGCTTTGGACCCGTCGCGGTGATGACCCCACCGGAAAAGCCGTGTCCTATTACGGCTGCTTCTTCGGTGCTGAGCGCCTCGAGATCGGCGATGCCGTACGGGTGAAAATGGCAGGGGCTGAGGCGAACTCCAGCCCGACAACCGTGATGGGCTTGCTACACATCTTTACTAGCGCCGACTATCCTGGCTCTGTCTTCTTCCGCGGGCCAATCTATCAGTTGTCAAAGGGCCCCAGCGCTGCGGGCACCGTCATCGACGATGAAAAGGATAAGCTGCCCCTCGCGCTGCAGGAGGAAATTCGGTGGCGGACGCAAGTCACGCGAAGCAAGCAGTGGTGCTGGATCCTCATTAAGGACAATGTCGTGTTCAAAGAGCAGTCCATTCGTGGCCGCTTTTACCCTACGCACCGGCTGATGCCCATTTACAATATGAATGAATTCAGGGGCCTGGTCGCGGGGCAACCGTTGAGAGATCAGCATATATACTTGAATAACCGGATGGATGGAGGAGGTGGGAGACATATTGGACGGAAGGCGAATCGAATTGATACGCTGGGGCCTTGTGTGTCGCATACGGCCAGGATTGTGCTTGAGCCACATATCATAGAGGAGTAGTCGTGTGTTCTTGACAGGATTTGATTTTGTATTTGTGAAGAAAATGGAAAGGCAGCACGGAGCTGGAGCGCCCCTAAAAAGGGTGATGGCATAATACGATAATACGGAGTAGTGTATTTTGTTTACAGTTGGTAGGTAAGATATACAAAGCTTTGGGCAATACAGTTACAGAACGAGTCTTTCTCAGAATCATAAGCGTGACACTGTTTTTTTTCTTGGCTCTTTTTATGCTTAACTCCACCACTCCGATATAAGTTGAATAGAGTCCAAAATCCTCCACATACGACCATAGGTAGTGGAAAATTCGGGGTCTCGTCTGCTCCCCCAGAGACAAGCCACTAACCGGCAGATTAGTAGTTGAGTGGGAGACCATCAGCGAACACCGGCTGTTGTATGTTTTGTTTTTTTGCCCTCTTTTTGCCATCTCGACATCTCAAACACGTGGATTGATGTGTGAGTTAAGCTACCTTTTTCAACAGATATTTTTATATATCGATAGCCACCCTCATCAAAGATGGAATGAGATTTCACTTTTACTTCTTACTTTTTTAATGTTGAGTTTACATCATCCCAACCCACCATGTGGTTAGAACGAAGACAGAAGAATAAACACAGTTGACGATGAATGTTGAAGAGATAATCAAATAAGATGTTAGGTAGACAGGAGGTGGGGGGAGAATAAACCAGTCATGCTCTCTCGCTTTTTGCGCTTATAAAACAAATAAGATATCAACCAAATAAAAATCCACAACAAAAAACACCAATACAAAAAAACAAACTAGTCGTTCATCAATGAGCTGACCATTCCGAGTGAAGCCATCCTTCTTTTTTCTTTGTCCGTCCATCATATCCACCCTTCTTTAACCAGTAGATAGAACGATGGATCTGATAGATCGCCTGCTCGAATTCCTTCCTCCCCCTTTCGGTATATTGTTCATGACAAAAGAAATAGAGAGCTGTTGCTTGTTTGCGCAGTTTGGCAGGACTGACGCTTAATATGTAAAGAGAAGATGAAAATGTCGTCGTTCCAGGAGAGATTCAGTGTCTGAGAGAAAAGGGGTGAGGTGAGGTGAATGAGGTGAAGAATGCTTCAGCACGCGAAACGACGCTCTAGTAAAGTCGAATGACGTCGTCAAGGTCGTCTATGTAAAAACAGAACAGACGTAAAGGTGAATGCAAGACATGAGGGGGGAAAGAAAAAAAAGAATTCGCTCAAGGATCGATGCAGACAACAGCTTATCCGTGCAGGTCAAACCAAGACAAATCCTACGTGACTTTGAGACTGTCCAGTTTAATCTGTATCGACTTGACCACGTCCGGGTCGGGTATCGGTTCCACCTTGCGAGGCCGAGCACGAGGAGAGGACTTTGATTTTGGATTTTTACATTTCCTGCATTCCGTTCCATTCGCGGCGTCGGTGGGATAAACTGCTTTACACTTTTCGCATTCGTAGTGAGGTACGCTGTTGGGGCCAAACTCATCGCCGGGATACCCAAATGGATATTTGTCCTTCTTTGGCCTGTCACATATTCTCGTCAACATTTGAACATACCCTTACAAGCGTTAAAGTGTCTACTTACGGGTCTCGAGGGCAGTCGGTACAGCGAACGTGACTGCATCTTTCGCATACTTTGGTCCCAGCCATGAATAGCGTCTGGCACTCGTGGCAGGTTCGTCGGACACGTTGGCGAGGCTTCTTATGGACGAGATCCTGGCCTCCTGTCTTGCTTGGGCGTGTAAGCACGAATTTCTTGTCTTCTGGGCCGTAGTCGGGCAATATCGGGGCGTTTTCGCGGTTGGCCTTGATCTTGGCAGCTCTCCTTTCGCGACTGGCAATGGCCTCGGCCTCAGAGAGCTTCGGTGGGTAACGCGTGCATTTGGTGCAACGGTTATGGTTGCAGTTGGGGCATTCCTTAGCAGCGCCAAAGGTAGCGTTGCAGCGATGGCAGGTTCGTCGAATGCGCATTCTAATGGGCTTGTCCATGCGAAGTACGGTGTCGTTAGGGATGGCGTTTTGCCATTGCATGGGTTGAATCTCCAGGCCAAATCGTTCGTTCAACTTTTTGGCTCGCTCTTCAAACAGCTCAAGCCTGGAGAGCTTATTGACTCCGGCCATATTCTCATACGCAGCCCGCGCTTCCGAAGTTTTGACAGCGACATGGCTGATACTTGGTCTATACGTTAAAAGGCTTGTTAGCATGCTACATACAAGGTGAGGCTCGAAGGTGCCAATGTTTATCGCATCACGGCAGGTAGCCGTAACAGGCAGTTGGCTAGAATTCAAGAAAGCAATTTCAGCGTCACACATACGATTTAGGAGCGTCTTCAGCTCTGGTTTCTGTAATCGTGACAGGCGCAGCGACATCGCTGACATTAACAGCAGCTGAGGGTGCAACAGCTGGTGATTGACGCTTAGAGCCGGCCGATTCGCCTCTCCTCCAAACGCCCTTGACCTTAGAAAACACCTTGCCGATCCCCTTCTTCTCTTTCTCGGCCTTGGGCAACGATGCCTCTGGTTGGGCGGAGGAGCTCATAGTTTCGTTGTTGGTTGGTGTACACAATTGCAACGGTAGTTTGTCTCAAAAAAAACCGTTGGCACGTTGAATCCGGTAGGCTGGTAAACGGGAATAATCGCAATGATAGCCTTGGGTGACCTGTCGAAACACTCGGAATCCTTCCGCAGGTTTCTTTTCTTTTTCTGTCTGCGCACTCCTTTTTTTTTCCTTTTTTGCCTTGTTCGGGGAATAGGAACCGTTACCACGGTAAATAGCGATCCTTCGGGGTCGTAGGTTTTTTCGATGGCTGGGCAAAGCTGGAATTGAAGTCGATAAGTGTCGCGAGGGCCCGGACCTAGAAATGAATAAATAGCGGCCTAACGACAGCGCATCATCTGACGTCTCGCCGCGACTGAAGTGAAGCCGGACACAACAAGAACTCGAGGGCCTTGGAGTGGTGTGCGAAGATTAGAGTCGGAGGAGAGCGACGGGTCGCACAGCGTCCTGGAGGTCCAGCGGTTTTAGCACTAATGCCGGGTTGTCCCAGGTGCTGCTAGGCCTGCAGCTTCAGCGGTCTTAGCGCGCAGTAGCTCGCACCGTGGTCGCACCGTGGACAGGGCCCCTGCTTGCCCTGCGTTGCGGCGACTAAAACAGCCCAGCGGCGTCAGACGTACTGTGCACGGTGCTATTCGCACTTACACCGGACCGGCGCCAGCAATCCGGGATGGTTCCTTCCTCAAAACAGCACTGGCTCCCTGCTATCCGCAGGCAGGTACGAGGCACGGGCACCGGGATGCCAATGCGAGGCAAGTACTCGTGGCTGCTATTACAGCATGACAAGCAGGGCAGAGACGGGAAATCGCCACAACTTGGAAAATTCATCACCATCGCCAGCCGCCGCGGAACCTACCCAGTACCCAGGCCGACAGGGGGTGGCGGGATGTTTGTATTTGATTATCAATAGCGACAGGCGCAGGTACCGATACGACGCATATTCTCAGCTGCTGCGCGACAAGTCAGTCCTACGCTGCCGGCCAAGTTCCAGTCCAGGTACCGCTACCTGGTCTCGTTGCACCGTGCGATGCAAAACTGGCGGGCGAGCCTCTACGCAAGCGCGCGACTCATGGGGAGCTCCTATTTCAATTCCCCCCCACTCCCCTAGACATTAGCAACGGGCGACGATGGGGCTGCTGCCATGGGTGTCCAGCGCACCGGAGCCTGGCGCGGGGTCTGTCCAGTTTCTGCCCCAAGCAACGCTGGGAAACACGACGCCAACGCCGCAAGAGGGTCCTGGAAATGGCCTGTGGTTGGGCAGACAGCACTTCGGACCCAGCACTCTGGGAGGATGGTGTGCGGGAAGCGTGTTACGGGAGCTGCCAGCGGGAACACCAGACTTTGCCTCCCGTCAATCCGCACCCAGCCCGTCGGGTCGCAGCGGCGGCGGTCGGATTTTGGGGCCAGACAGATTGGACGCCGCCAAGGTGGACATGATGCATTCATCCAAACACCTACAGTAGCGCCCTGCAGCACGTCCTGCGCCTGTGCAAAGCGCAGATGTGTCAGTGCGTGCGAATACTCGTACTATCCTGCTGGCACCACGTTTGGCGCACCAAATATCGAATCGAGGAGGTGATCCGGCCACGGGAAGGTGGGGTGGCTTTTCCGTCGAATCCTGGCTCCCTTTGGTTTTACATTACGGAGCACACGTGTATCCTCCCTACGGAGATTTCCATCACAACACTTGCTACCAGGCCTCCGTTGCAGGGCGATGGTCTACGCTACGTCTGAGCACCTGGGCATTTCTCTCGGTCCAACACATGGCTAACAGGGCTGCAACATGGCGGAGAGGGCATTACCGACCTCTCGAGCTTGACATGGGCTGTCGTATTCTAGCCCTATCACAAGTAGGCGAAACAAGCCCGTGCTAGTGCTGCCAGGAGGGCTTTGTAAGTTGACCGAAAGGACGACTCTTCTTTTGTTTGCCGGCCCTAGGCATGATCGACCAAGTTCCGGCAGAATTTCTCCAGGGAGGCGAGGCCGTCCTAAACCATTTCGGCAGCCTCTGAAGAAATCCCGGACACCCGGGTTGTGCTTTGATTATTGCAGAAATGTTCTTTCCGCATTTGCGCATCGCTACTCGTGCTCGGACATTATGTCATGGCAACCTTGCGAGAAATATGAGAATGTTCTTCAAAGCTGTTATGATGTAAAACACTGCGCAGAAGATACAAGTAGAGGTAAGCATGTGTTTGCGAGCTCACATAATTACTCCGCACCGCACCATATATTTCGCCCGCCTGGTGATTGATTAAAATTACACTATTGCGTGTACTACACTGTCCTCTATAAGAACGAGACTATTCATTGTCATACCCCGAGGAAAGTCGTGCGAATCCGGGAAATTGCAAAATGCCTTCCTCTTCTGCGGCCCTTTCTGGTACTCATTGGTCTGTGCTGGAAGCGTTGGACAACCAACAATAGCAAATTGGGCACCGTGGCGGAGTACGCCGTACCGGCTACCAGGTAGCAACTCTCGCGTTTCGCACCGTTGCTCGTTGCTCATACAAGTCGACGTTATGGGCCACTTTAGTCTCTGCCGTGAAAGCTTAGGCGAGACTGGCAACAAGTTCGTCTGCACACGCCATTTGCTACGCCATCTCTCACAGCCAACGCGCTTCTAGAACGGCGAACAGTACCGGCTACAGACTAGCAAGCGCTGCATATCAACGCAAAGCAAGCAGGCCTCGAAACAGGAAGCTGGCCCGACAGTATGGCATCGAATCCCCGCACGACACGACATTTTCTGACACTGTGGCTCTACGTCGGCGAGTTTTCTGATGTGTCAACTCTCACACAGTTAGCTCAAACGCGCCCGCTAATTTGAGACCCTGTCAACTTGGAAGGTGCCTCATGCAGCATGGCCAGATACCCTAGCCAGGCAAGCCAGGCTTCGTTTCCGCGGCTTGGCCTCTGCACGCGGTTACGACTTGGGAGAAGTACGGTACGAGCAATCAACCAGAGGAGCATGAGCATGCTTGTAACCTCTGATCCCCCTCGACAGCTTGGACGAGGAGGGTGACAAGATGCCTGCACCGGCACGTAACGAGCAGCCAGTTGCCAGAGCAGACCAATCACACACGGCAAGGGCCGATGCGTCCTTGGCATCCTTTGCCATCCATTACCACGAGCCAAAGTGAAGATCCACATCCATAGACGGTGAGCTGCTGAGGGACTATCGCTTAGCATCTGCTAGGCGGTCACAACCTGGTGTTTGTTAGCCGATTGAGACGCCGAAGGGGAAGAGTCAAAGAAGCTGAGGACAATCTAGATACAGGCGCAGGTATGAGTGCGAAACGTCAGCCTGGATTCTGCTTCACCGACAAAGCGAAGCCGCGAGCGCAACGTCTCCATAAGGCAATACCCAAAAAGCTCTCAGTTGCTTTGCCCCTTGAGGTAGCATTGCCGATAACATCATTTCGGAATTTTTCGCCCACATACCTGTTTGCCTGTACCTGTACCAGCAGGCTCTACAACACTACCTGTACTTGCACAAGCATGTCACCACAGTCTCCAGCAGGGTGCATGTGGCATAATGGTCCCCCTTGTGTGAATTTGGTCTCTGGCTCTTGATCATTGACTTTACATTATCCCCGACGCGAGGGTCTCTTTCTGTGTGGAGATGCTACTCGGATGGTGTGCATAGCTGCAGATTGCCTCAGCAGCTGCAAGACTAATGCCAGTAGCGCACCCAACAAGCCGTCACGCAGTGTCCCACAAACCTGGAGACCGGTGTATCAACGAGACAGCGTGGCATGCAGGTCGTTTCATTCTTCCACGAAGCGAATGTCACCCTCTGAGCCACTTATAGAAGCAGATGAGCATACAAGTGGCTCGTCACAAAGAATCCCCTAATACAGAGTGTATTCTGTGGGTGCTCTCTCTCTCCTTGTTGGACACTGAGCACCGCTTCCCAGTTTTCGGGAACAGAAGGATGGTGCTGTTACATCATAGAGGTGAGTCTGCCCATTTTGCAATCTCATGTGTCATATAATATGCGTTCAGTATGTATGCATCTCTCCATATTCGTGCCACACAAATGCACTTCGCATAGTGGTCGTATCTGCATGTACATATCTACAATGATATTACAGCACCTGGGCAGCTTTTTTCCTTCCGAGCATCCCCGCGGAGGTGATCCGAGCATATGGAGTGGTATCCATATGATAATTGCAAGGTTGAGTACGATGTACATGTGATAGACGCGAGGAACTCAATTTACCCTGAGCAACCTCTTATTTCACGGAGCCTAACACAGAGTTCCAGTACTCCTCGCATACCACTACATGTGTACCAACGCTGACCCTCCTTAGGCGAATGCAGGATTCGGGGGGCTGGTTTTTTTACAACGCCGACGTGGAGGCTCTCCGGTGTCTCAAAGCTGCTGGAACTCAAAGTCGGTGAGCCTCCAGCGTTTCCCAAAAGCCGGGAGTCAGATCTACTTGCACAAGCACGGGTAAGCTTGAGTGAATCAACTACCACTAGCACTTGCAGCCTAGTGCGAGCCAGAGCTGCCATCCGATCGGTTTTGCACTGACCCGGCAAGCAACCCGATTCTCGTCGCCCGTTGGTGGGACCGGAACAAGCAGCTTGCGTCGAGGTGGACAGCGCGCCCTGCATCACACCCTGGGCCTGGCACCGAGTACGTGGATGAGCCAATAGGCCGTGGCAGCTTAGTAGTGATACCACCACACCACCGCTGCTGCTCTTGAGACAGAGCTATTAGCCTAAGTTGCGACAGAATGCAATGTGAGTGGTTCTGTTTTCGGGTGGACATCGTACGATGATTGCCACGGGGAAGTATCGTTGGGCTGCCGAAGAAATGACGTCCCATCCCTGCCTCCCTACAACGCATCTGCTCCGTACTGTGCTACTGCGGCCGCCTCCTGTCTCCAAGCTGTCTGAACAAATGGCTCAATGCACCAAAGGACAAGTCCCTGCTCCACAGGAAAAGGGAGCATGCCGTCACTAAGTTTCCCTTGTGCTAATCAGCTTCAACTGCCAAGCTGTCTTCAACTTTACGATTAGTGGAAAATCGCCAAGCCCGAAGTGACATTCCAATCAACTCTTGGTAACCTGTAGTGTGGAACTAACTGTGGGCAATAGGCGAGACGAAAGACTGCTTCGTGTGTATGGTTGCCGAACCCCTTGTAAAAGGTAGTTATCCGACGAGCCATTTCACAGCTGGCAACAAACTTCAAGGTTTGAAAAATAAACTCAACTCAGAGACAGGGCCGATGATATGCGGTCAACTGCCGTCCCAAGAGGGACGAATGTGATCAATCTTACGTATTTCTGAGTCATGATTCTTTTCTCACTTCAGGGCATCTCTTGAATACTCTTATAGCTCTCAGTGATGTTACTGGATGATCTCGTGATCCTTTGTTTACTTAGTTACACTTAGATTCGACTAGCAGATTAAGAGAGAGTTCCTCCACCACATGAGCCACTTTAAAACGGATATATTTCATAGAGATACCCTCGTTGAATGACGCAAAATCTTGCTATTATCGGAGAATAAATAGAGGAGGCGAATCTTACGCCGATAGCAGTTAGTTCTAGATCATCGTGTCTGTGATGAATAATCTGATGCTTTGCCAGGGGCTACCCTAGGACATGATAGGTAGATATGTTTGCATCTGCTTTCGATGTATGCTGGCTGTTACAAAAAGGGAGAGGGGATAAAATGAAAGGGTAAAAGAAGAATTAGCCTGTACTAGAATGTTAGTAGATAGACGATGTATTGAGGCTGCGGTGTGCTAAAAGTAGTATCCTGATTAAATTTGATGCTCGTGTATATGAGTCGATGGCATTTTGATGGCAAGAGCACGGGTAATATGTACTAAACGATAGAACGAATGCTTGATTAAGATAAGTGAGTTAAATTTACGAGCGTTTCAGAATATGTATCAGAAATAGATAACATTAGTAGAAAGAGCATTTATACGGAAGCCAGCATTGGCTACGCAGAGAAGACCTTTCTCTCAGATAAACGCCATGGTACAAACTCCATCTCATCGTACCTATGCAGTATCGTGTCAACTGGGACCTCATAAATACTATAGGGTACCTAGTATCTTAGTGGAATGTGATTGCTAAAGTGATTACCATTCAAAGATCAGCCATATATGTAACTAGGTACACGCCAATAGAAGATCATAGGTGGCTATCGCTCCGATAAATATTTACACTTGTTTTCAATAGCAATTCTTTAAGCCCCGTCTTTAAGCACGCACGCACTGGACGGATCTTGCCTGAGTAAACCAGTATCCAGTCGGCTTGCCAGTATGTCCGTCGTTCCAAGTCTGCAAGTCACCAACGCCAGGAGCCTCGATACCACCGGAGTTGAGGTTACCAGAGGTAGCGACGCAGTTGCCGGGCTCAACCCACATTGAGCAGATCCATCCTAAAATGGTATGTTTATTTAGAATACAGGAATTTCCATCTCGTGGGAGTTTTGTATGATACGATGCTTATCTGAGTCGGGGCCGATTGCTCCCAGAGTCTCCCATGGCGAAGTCCAGCAGCCGCCGTCAGTCATCTGAACATCCATACACAGGTTGCTTGGTGTCCAGTTGCTAAAGTTTTCTATACTTAGAACATCTGGAGGAAATGTAACGTAAGAGGGACGACTTACGGTCCGGGACAGACGAAAACACCATCAGCAGCAACTCCGAGACTCAGCAAAGAGCTCGCAATGATTGCGGTGGTAAGTGACTTCATTTTTGGTGTAAGTGATGGATTATATGGTAGAAAAGATACCAAAAGGGACTGTATAATGTTTGTTATAATCTAAACATTAAGCATATTCAGCGTAGGATTGGCCTCTTTTTATAGAAATGTTTTTCTCTGCTTTGCCTGCTTGCCTGCCTACACCGGAGTGGGTTGTGATGATGCCTCCATCGTATTTCACAAGCATATGTGCCTAAACGGGCCGTCTCTCCGAATTACGCATGCCTTGTAATCTATTTGGCCAGCATCTCATGACTTTTGTGGACAAGCTCGTGGCATCTACACAGAAACACCTTTCTGGATCGAGCACGAGCTGGCACTACCATAGTGCCGATGTTCCGAGTAAGCTGACGAAGTTCCACTTTGGAGATGCGTCTTTGTAGGCCTCAACTCCATTCTCAACTTGTGATTTGCGGAAATCGGGCAAATTGACTACCGTTGTAAACGTCAACCATGCCGAGGATGCGATGATAGAGGGAATAGTTTGTCTATTCGGACATTTGGGGCGGACAGACGCAATTACGCGAGATGCATTATTGAGCATTATGTAAACAGCTAATTTAGAACTGAAAAAAGCATATAATGGATATCGTGACTTTATTTATAAGAAGAACCTCGGGAAAAGGTGTAATTAGGGCCGGAGACTATTGGCAGAGTTGCATTCTAGAAGCGAGAGAGCCGAAGCGGAGATGTACAGGGCTGAGCTAGATGGGCTTATTGGGCAAGCTTATGGATCGGAGATATTTATGGATCGGCCTTCTTATCGGGAGCTTGTGTTGTCTTATTGCCGGAAACTTGGTATGGGTGAATTGTGAGTCTGGGGCGTATTTGATTAACATATACGTGCCAGTGTTGATCTATTGGTTGGCAACTTGCAAGTCTTACAAACAACGGCTACGTATTACTATAAATAGAGGTAACTAGGCAGTTAATATTTCTGATCTGAATTAATGTAAAGATGCATAATTCGGCTAGCCACTGTCTCAGGGAAAAGAGAATGTGTTAGAAGGGCAGTCACAATCTCAAGTCTCCTTGTGTCCAGACTTGGTTCCTCGGTTTACTCTACCGCTGAGCAACTTGATGGGGACGGCTTTGTCAGTTTCGGGCTTATCATCCGAGAGAAATCATGCTTTTTGCATGTATAATTCCTTGCTAAGCTATATGTGTATTCAAGTTTCATGCACTTATTCTAGTACTGTGCTGTGCGGCTCAATGGATGCAGGATGCTGACCGGCTAAGTTGGGGACTGTGTATTTGGTTGGATGCTGATGATGATTCGATTGTAAAGTGTGGTAGACTAGTCAACATAGAGTAGGAGCAACCACGTGTGCCGGGCTCCACTGGCGAATCGAGTATAAGACGCTGGTTATTTATGGGTGGAATAATCGACTAGATATTGGATTCAAGCGGGCGTTGAGAGAGATTGTAGTGCCATAATGTGGAATTACATTGGGGGCTGTAAATTTAATAACTTCTAGGCTATCAAAATGACGATTCAATTCTCTGTACCAATATAGCATCCTTGTGCATGGGTAGAGGTTCATCACAAATCCTTGATGGTCTTTGAAGAACAAAGATATCAGATTCGATGTAGTATCGTCACTGGTGATAGTGGTGGATTTAAGTGGCACCAAAAATGGGTATAACGGCGGTAGTGACTTGGGTATGTCAGAATCTGCATCTTTTCGGCTTTTCTTTCCTTTTTTGAGATGAACCTAAAGGCTGCTATGATGTTGCACGATGGAAAATCTTCCTCCTAGTTGTTCAAGTTTGTCTGTTCATATAGAATCCTATTAAATTAAGTAGCGTGAACAAGTTTATTCATCTGTGCTGTATACAGGCACGCCAATGTCGTCACTTCGGCTCATTGCCGGCAAAGCGGCGCAAGTACCGGACACTGGCGCCAGTGAGGAAATGAACTTCTAATGCAACAACGCGTAGGCGCGGAAAATATTGTCTCAGCACCTTCAATTTTGATCTGAGTCACCTCTCGCAGCATCCAACCGCCCAAACACAACCGCCATCACTGCTACCCGCTGTCTATTCGTATTCGGCACGCGCCAGACTGTGCAAACATTCGCTGCACGGTCATCACTCTCACACCCTCTCGACCTCTTCTCCCAGCTATATGACCCAAGAGCCTCTCAAGACTCCAGCACCGCTTCTGAACAACAACCACCTCGACGCCCTCTCCTTCTCCCAGCATGGCTCTCTTCCCCGCGATGCCAGTGGCCTTGGTCGAGGCCGTTCAGGCTCCAGCCTCGGCTCACAGCGTCTTCGCCCCGGCCCGGACCAGCATCAGCATCAGCCCCTCCCGGGCGAAGATGCTGGAGTCAATGCCGACCAGCTGGACGAGAAGCTACGACGATTGAGCCTGGACAAGGGCTTCGACGATCTCCCTTCTGTGCCTGGACAGCGAATCTCCGAGTATGAGAAAGCTCTGAACCCCCAAGCTGCGAAGCAAGGGCCTGGATTCCAGGTTATAAAGCGCTCAGAACCCCGCTCGGATGGAATCCGTCTCGATAACTTTCCCAATGGTGAGCTTTCTCCAGTTACACAACGTGCCTATAAGTGAATGGTTTGCTGACGTGTTCCGCCAGAGATCCTGACGCACATCTTTTCGCATCTGCCGCCCGACTGCCACTCCTCGGTGGCGCTGGTGTCGAAGCGATTCTGGGCGCTGGTCACCACTCATCATGCGTGGCGCATGGCATTTATGCGCTATTTCCCCGGACATACCGTCCTAGAAAGCAATGGCAAAGCTGCCGCTGCCAACTCCTCCGATGTTCTGCGCTTCGAGACTCGATACTTTCCTCGACTCACATCGCTGGCTACTTGGAGAAGCGAGTATCTCTTGAGGACTCGCCACCTGAGGAACTTGGCCCGTGGCAAGCCGGGGGCCCCTCCGGGAGGAACTTTGTCTGGTCGGGTTGGCCGCGCTGGGAAGAAATCGAGCGCGGTTCTGACCTACAACTCGAAGCTGCCCTGGCAAGTGACCAATCTCCACGCAGTCTTTCTGAATGGAAAGAAGCCACCACGGGTTATGCAAGCAGCCGGAGATCTCGGCGCAGCAACCATCAGTGATCCCACCACGGGCAAGATTGAAAAATGGGGTCTCGAAGATCTATTCACCACCCCACAACTGGATGAGGTTGCCCCTAATTTGGTGCCATATGGCTTGGGAGACGGCCCAGCCGGTGGCCCCAACGTCATGGATGTGAGCTACACCTACGGCATGATATCTGGTGAAGGATTCCCCGGTGGCCGGCCCTTCTTCCGAGGGGTCAATGAAATGCGTGGCCGCTATATCGGCGGAGAGATCAGTGCCGTCGATACCCATCTTGACATCCCTAAGATCCCCGAAATGTCCGATGCGATTTGCAGCGTATGGATTGCCAAGTCGTCGAACGTTACATCAACAACACAGTCAATGTGCGGAATGTTAACAGGCTCCACTCTCGGCATCATTACTGCATACTCACTTGGCTGGGATACCACCGGCCCGAGATACGCCAACGGAGATGTCACAGCACGATGGGTCATCAGTCCTGGTGTTCCCATCATATCCTTGAAAGTCGACGATAGCTTCAACCAAAAGCGCAAGTCGACTTCCAGGGTCTGGGCTGTGGCACTGAATGCGCTAGGTGAAGTCTACTACTTATGCGATGTCCCTATCGGAAAACCAGTTCGAGCAACTGGGGAAGACCAGACCAGAAATGCCTGGTATGCTGGTCGTACAGTATACTGGCACCTTTTAGAGGCAACTCGTAGAATTGCTCGAGAAGACGAGCTAGACAAGAACGCAACACGTGGGGGGTATTCGCCCCGATCGCCGTCAGCCAACATGCATCTCAGCCAGGACCAGCTCGTGGCGGAGGCCCGGGAAATAGAGAAGTTTATGCGCTACAGGCCCTCTCACTTCCGAAAGGTCTGCGAGGGCTGGGATATGCAGCGGAAGCTAGAAGTGGATTTCGCGAGTGATGATGGTAAAGGCGCTGGGGAGAACATCTTTGTGATTGACTGCGGCCTTGCCGAGAACCGGCCTGCTGGTATTCAACGTTACTCGCGTTCCTTGATACCTGTGCAAGCCACTCCCAGCGAATCAACGACACCTCTTGCACCAGTTTCTACATCTCTCTTTGGCAGCATTGGAGGGTTCGCCAACCGGATTTCTCCAATCTCCGAATCTCACACACCGTTGTCTCCGCCTCCTACTCCCAAATCGCCTCCTGTGCCCTCGACAGTCATTCATGATTGGTCCACACAAGTGTTTGATCTCAAGGGCTACAGCCACGATATTGTGACTTCAGCCGCTTTGGACAACTCGCTCTCCTCGCTATTCACACTGGGAGAAGACCCTCTGCACACTGCAAATGAAGCGTCATCTACAACGAGTCCTTGGGCCGATCACGGGGCAAGAGAAATCCCTGGGCGTAGAACTCGCTTTATCATCATCGGAACCAACACAGGCGCAGTCCTGGTTTGGAATGCCCGGGATGATGATAGGACCCGTGAGACACAACCACTACGCATCCTCCAAACTGAGTCCCCAGAGGTATCTGCAGTGGCAGCATCTGGACTGTACCTCGTTCATGGCGGCAGCGATGGCCTTGTGCAAGCCTGGGATCCTTTGGCATCTACAGTGGAGCCCATCAGAACCATCAATGCTAGATCAAACGGGCGAGTTCCCCGTCACATGCTGGTTATGAATCCGGCGATGGATGAGAATACATACGCAGCCGTGAGAGCCATATACCTTGACCCTGATCCCACAACCCTTCAAGGAGTGGTCTCTTTTGGGGCGTTCTTGCGATACTGGTCCTATGGATCGAATGGCCACACCGCCGGCCGTAAACGCCGCGTCCGACACACTGATATGGACGCTCGGCTCGCCAGTCGTCGCCAAGGCCATGCAGTATCAGGTTACATTGCCTCTGAGGAAGCTGAAATGCGACGGGAAAACGAGCAGCAGGCTCGCGAGCATAGCCGTCGCCTCAAGAGATTCGGCGCGCTAGGCGACTTGACTGAGGAGGAGGCGCTTCTTTATGCCCAGATGGTCTCCGAAGAAGCGTACCATGTAGAGGAGCAACGGCGGGCTAGCGATTCCGCAGCTGATGCCAGTTTGGACACTGCTTCTTCCGTCAGTGAGAACACTGTCTCGACTTTGACTCCCGATCCGAGCGTTGCCGGCCCGTCTGCTTCGGAATCAAACGGTGTAGTCGAAGATGAGTATGAACAACAGATTCAACAGGCTATACGACTATCCTTAATGGAAGGGGTGAACAATGATGTGGCACAATCGCCCCTGGATACGTCACGAGGTAACAGCTCTGGTGATTTCGACTTTTCCGTCAACGTCAAGTACAAGCCCAAGGCCGGCAAGAAGGGAAAACAATCTGAGTCTGGGTCGCCGTCCGCAAGCCACACGCCCGTGGGCGGTCCTTCGCGATATACTACTACCGAAGACGAGGACTTGGCCTTGGCTCTCAGTCTTAGTATGCAAGATCAGGGGGGATACTCGTCGCCGCCGCAGCAGCCTTCAGATGCGGAGCTTGCGCTCGAAATCCAGCATGAGGAGTTTCCATCCTTGCCTGGTGAGGGAGTTGGTAAGGGGAAGGGGAAAAGTGTGCAGAGGTGGTGATATAGACAGGCATATCGGTGTGAAGAAGATTAGCAGAGACATTTTCATTCTATCACATGGGCATGGCAAATCTATTTGCCATGTTCCATCTTTTTAGAGTATTTTAGTCATATGCTCGAAACTCCTATTTAGTGCGTGCGTGTTTTAATACAGTCGTTCGTTTTTAAAAGGCCCTTCTTCTAAACTTGATGATGCAAAGCAACTCAGTGTCTAACGTGCGTATTGTAGTATTGTACATTATAATTTGAATATCCAACAAGAATCCTATACGTTTCGTGTATACTATAATACAGGTTTGCATCAACGGCAATAAGAAGAAACAAGAAGATTACAAAAGACATAAGAGGCCAACCATCACATC
Source organism: Trichoderma camerunense (assembly GCF_050948025.1). Classification (NCBI taxonomy): domain Eukaryota; kingdom Fungi; phylum Ascomycota; class Sordariomycetes; order Hypocreales; family Hypocreaceae; genus Trichoderma; species Trichoderma camerunense. Next base: position 427,046 of record NW_028145349.1, read on the forward strand.
TCTCAAGCGAGTATCCAAACGCATATCATAAAACAGAAACCCGTGACGTTAACAATAGATAAACCTCGACGCCATGAAAATGCGCTGCTCTCATCATCGTCCTGACGATTCCCATGACCACCCGTCTCAATAGGGAAATCAGGTATCGAATCCCTAGAAGAAGACAGAGTCGCCGTGACAGAAGACCCAGGGTACGTCAACGTCTGCGACGAGACGACCAAGCCGCTGGGGCCAATAGTAATAGTCTGGTTGTTTATCACAGTAGTCTCAAAGTTATTTAGATCGCCATCTTCGTTAATGGCATAAGTCGCCCCGTTGACGACGACAAGAGACGGAAGAACTTTCCCAACAGTGATGCCTCCGACGATTTCGTACTCCGTGGCTGTGGCATTTGCGGAGGGTCCGCCTATGGTTGTGCCGTGGAGAGAAACGCCCCTTGGACCAATTGAGATAGTTTCTCCGTTGATAACTGTTTGATTAGGGGCTATGTCGAGGCCATATGTGATGGTTGTGGAATGAAGAACGACGAGAGAAGTGCCGATTGCCGTGAGCATTTCTCCTCCCGTCACAATTTCGTGAGTGGGCTGCGGGGAGGGCAAGATGAGGGTTTCGCGACCGACGGCAACAGTTCCTGCTCCGAGAACAACTCTTTGGCCGTTGATACTCATTGTGGTTTCTTGCCGTGGGATTCTCATAGTGGTGCCGTCGACAACAACTTGTGTGCCCGAGATTATGACCGGAATGCCTCCTAAAGTTCCACTTGTCGCGGCTGGTGCAGGAGGAGGTGTTGCTTGAGGCGCAGGTTTCGTGATTGTCGAGCCCAATCCAACGACTGCAGTAGGGAAAATTGTGAACACTTCGTCTCGGACTGTGACCGTAGTCGTCTGATCAGGCTTCAGGTCGGAGACGGTCCTGTCGTTAATAACGACCTGTGTCCCCCCAGCAGTAAGCTGAAAAGTAGTAGCTGGGAGTTGCTTCACGCTTCCCGGGGTGTCAAGCTTAAAAGTATTGCTCTGAGGAATATCTATGGCGTCTACAGTCTTATGATGGCCATCTCCAATGTCATCAGTAACCAATGTTTGACTATAATCAGGGGTCGGTTCAGGTGAAAACACCACGGACGGATTCTTGTCAGTCGTGATAAACGTCACAACAAATCGACTATAGGAAAGAAACGGTCTCATTGTGATAATGACTCCACCGCCGCCCTTTCCGGCGGCATCAGGCGTTTGCGTAATAATTTCAGGAAGATCGATGGAAAATGTGGGTAGTGGAATTGGGATTGGGGCAACCATAAAGGGGTCGTTGGACAGAGACGCAGAGGAGGGTGCCGGAATAGTTAGTGTAGAAGTTGAATTGGATATATGAGTTGTGCTAAAAAACGTTATCAGAGCTTCACCCACAGGAGAGCAATAATCAGGTGTCGTAATTGGTGAAAAGGGGGGAGTGTAGTCGGTGCTGCTGCCATAAAATGTAACTGTTGAAGTATAAACAATAGAATATTCTGTAATGGCCTTGCCACTAGGTAATGGAGTACATGGCTCTGTTGAAGTTGTTGTGCTTGGTATGAATGAAGAAGAAGTTGGAAACGAAGAATTTCTGTTGGTAGCCATCGCGGTAGACGGGCATTCTGAAGCATCGCCATTTTCACACGCCGTCATGTAATTAGTAGTAGAGCCTGTTATCAATGCCGAAATGCGACTCGGGGTCTCTATCGTTCGTGCATCCTCGGTCGCTGAATATGAAGTGATTCTTCCAGAGCCATCGGCTTTGGTGTCAGTAGTTGGCACAAAAGCTGTCTCGATGTCGTATTTCGCAGTTGGGTCTGCCAACTCTGAGAGTGTCGCCCCCAATACCGTTGATCCTGCCGTTGACAAGCCATATTGGACGACTTCAATGCTGGTATTGTATTGAAACCCTCGTCGCTGGTTATGGTGATATAGAATCCCTGCAGGAGATGATTAGCAACATGATTTCTATACAAAGTGAGTCAAAGCCTCAGACGCACCTGATCTTACAGCTGCTGTAGCACACTCTATTAGAAGTGATGTGTAGAACAGCAAGAGAACATTTGTGCATTTCATCGTGTCCCCTATGACGACGTGAATCCTTCAAGTCGGTGAGTGACTAGAATGGAGCGTACGGATATAGAAGGTAACAATTCGGCTGGCCATCAGAGTGATATCGCCACTGGGTCGTGGTGATGCAAGAGTTATAGACTGATCATCTAGTGTACCGGAATTTGAAGGATCTACGAAAATACACAAAATAAGTCCAGAATTTTTGCATAATCAACGGTCGGCTGTGGAGGTAGGCTCCCTGTCGTATAATTCAATGGGTAGAAAAACTGATGAATGGGCTCAGTTGCTATGTATGGGAAGCTCCGTGCGGAGTATATACGAGCATATCAGCGTTGCACATGGGCACATATGCGCACAAAACGCGGTACACGGCATATATCATAACTGCTGTGGTCTGCCGTGGAGAACAGGCCAGTGTACGTCGGCCTTCAACCTCCTCCGTGCATCCCCTAGCAGTTGTTAGTCTTGTGCTAGGACCAACACGCCGTCTCGAGCTCTGGCAAGGGAGACGAGATGACGAGGTACTAGTGACTCTGGGCGTGCCCATGAGACACTTAAAATGTACCAAACATCGGCGCTATTGGGGTGGTAGCACGAATGTCCAGCTGTTGTTGCTTTGGCACTGATGATTCTGTAACAGTATCATGCGATCTTGGGTAGATTGGACCACGAATATGGCGGCGACTTGTCCGTCTGAGGTTAAAGGATCTGACCAACTCCGTAGCTCGAGTTCATTTATTCAGAAATTGAGAATTCAAGAATGGGAACACAGCAATCGATGGCGGAGGGAGTGAGATAGGCAGACGCGTCCATCCGACCAATAAACGCGGATGTGGTTTGAGCGAGGCGTTGGGAAGGGATATGAGCTAATAATTAAAAAAGGGAGAAGATGGTCTCATTGTCTCATTTGAATCTGCTGTCAGTTGAGAAATTTCCTGCAGGAGATGGGCTGAATAATAACCCATGACCCGGCTGCAGGAGGATTCCGCGTGTGACGCAAATGTTAAGGACATACAGTGGCTGCAAAAATGGCCCAAGAAATTTGGCCGCCTTTGAAGCCCCGACAAAAGGGCAAGTGTCGAGTACGAGAATGCCGCAGAGGGGATTGCTTTCACGATCAGCCGGTACAAGTCGAATAGCGGACGGAGTCTCAGCCACGGCTGGGTTTCTTATTCGATGACCAAACACGGGGATCGCGATAATTTCCCGTCACACTTTCAACTGAGCACTCTCAATTTGTGCAGTCCTGTTCTTCCTTGGTAGGAGTATTTTCTAGCCGTTCAATAGCATGCATGGTTCGTTTAATTTAGCGGGCGTGGACCAGCGAGAGAAATTATCGCAGGCTAGGCGGAGGAGAACACCTGACATTTGCTTTTTGTCCATGGCCTGAGACATTGTTCCCTTGGCTCAGCCGCTCACAAATTGCACAAAATACAAGGGTTCTGCCCAACTTGTGCGCACCAGACCGCTCGTAAATCCCTTGCTCGGTAGACTATTGTTGCTGCTAGCAGCTGCAAGGAGTAGTGCGGAGAACTTGGCATCTCGAAGTGTACCGTTGATAGGCCATGTTCTTGGTGTCGTTGCAGGGGGGCCGTCCTTGTTTCACCGATACGCCATCCATTTCATGGCTCTCAAGTCTATTAACAAGTCATCTTTTTTACTCTCTATGTTTAGCACGACGCCACATGTCCATGAACCATTCGGTTTCCTGGTTTCCAGCGTTGCGGAAATGAGCTTTGTATCGGTGGAGGAACATGGGATTTCGGTAATCGCTCTTCTAGCGCGCGAGATCCGTCATCGAAAGATAGAAGCGGCTGCGCTTCGATCAGGGCTCGAGTAAAGCTTCATGATTCTCGCGATTTGATGACTATGTCTGGTATAAGTTGTTAGTCGGAGGCTGAAGCCACGTTTAGCCTGTATTGATGGTTCTGCAATGCTTAGATCCGGTGAGCTCCAGCGAACGGATACAAACAAAATGCTCACATTTTCTAGAAAACAGACACTGTAACTTTTCGTGGGAGTAGATAAGGGCTGTTTAATTGCGAGCAGTTCTAGATGGACTGAATGCATTTGACAAAGGAGAAAAGGGTAACTCCCAATTTTTTTTTTTTCGAAGATGTTATCCAGGGTAGCTCTTGGCTTTGCGTTAGCAGCAGCAACCGCTTGTTAAGGTGGCACCTTCTTCATTTCAACAGAGGCACTGATGAAGTCACTTGCATCCATACATCTGCTGGCCTATTGGTCTACCCTTGATATTTCTCCTCTCCTTCATCTTCTCAGACCAGCAGTATCACAACTGAAGCTAGATTTACCGCCATAATTTTAGGCACGGTGGATAATGCAAACAAACGTCAACATACTCAGTCAGCTGGAGTCTATCAGGCATCTCCTTTGGTAATGTCACTTGGAGGGACAGCAAGACTGGCGGGCGGCATCACTAATATGAGTACAGGAGGTATTCCACTGCGGCAGACAAGGCCCTCGTATGCGGCAGGGACCTTAGCTCCGGCACACGCGTCCCCGGTCAGCACTTTACTCGTACATGGCGCAAGGGCGAGATGTCTAGCGAACGGGAGCCGGTACGCAGAGCGCCGGTGGGCGTTTGGACCTGGACTCTCCAAAGGGAGGGGGGGCAACTTGCTTGGCAGCATCTACGGCATACTGGGATGGATACTGGAGGCGAGAGTACTCGTAATGGCTCGCATGATACGAGCAGCATTGGTACGAGTACATGCTGGTCGGTCTTGAGAAGCGTGTGGGATGGTGGGGATCGCGGGTGGCTCCTAGTTGTTGATCCCGGCTCTAGCCATCCAGTGGACCCCAGCTCCAGATACTGCTGATCTTGGGTCCTGACCCCGGCCCTCCAGCTGTTGATCTTGGTGCTGTTGGACTCCGGCTCATCTCCAAAGCCAAGCCGGTGTTGCTCCGCTGTTGCAGTCTGACGATATCGTCGCTGGCCCCCGTGGTGTCGTGCGCTCGTATGGACGTGAAATCCACCGAGGAACATTGGCATTCCAACAGCGCCAACGGCTGGTCATAGCCCGCGCTCCGTTATTTGTACCACAGCATCAATTGATGTGCACCACGGCCGCCACACCGAGTCCAGGGCGGATTCCAGGCCAGGCATGTGGACAGCGCACATCTGGTCTAGTTTCGTACTCCGTACCTGTCAAAAGCCAAAGTACAGGCAAGTATGTACTCGTACGAGTATGTAGACCGCACTCTTGTCTCGCCATCAATGTCTGACCTGCATGACATTAGGCCGACCAGTCCCAGTACTGCTCTGTCACCGAGAATGTCGCCAGATCTCTCAGTCTTTCCACTCTTGTAGGCATACTCTGATTGCTATTTGCTCACAAGCTGCTACTGGCGTCGGAGGACTCGAGTGAGCTGACTGCTGAGCGTCCATGCAGAATAAGATACGATACGTGTACAACTGGTACGGACGCTCTCTGAGGAGCTAATGGCTCCCTGCTCTTCATATTTCAGGCCCATGGTGATGAAATAGAAGCGGTCAAGCCAAGACTGTCTCAACCAGTGTTGTTATTGCAATATGTTGTCTTGCATTGCAGTCTCATCGACCTCGGCGTTACAATCTTCTCCGTAGCTGCTCTGGAGAGACTCGAGCACTACATGGTACAGGTATCAAGGAGCATACCCGGTGGCGCATCCAGAAAGCGTGGAGCACCCCCAAAGTGTCGCCCCAATGAGGCATTGGCAACTGAAACCATTCCCCATCCTGCTCCCGTTCTGGCTGGCAGCCATTACGGCTAGATATTACTACTGGCATTAGCGCTTCCGTGAGCCATCGACGGCTCGGTGCTAGACCAAACTGGCGTTGCTAGGCTGATCGGAGCGCGCTTCAGTATCAGACATTCGGGGTTCGTCCCAGACTGACGGCTGGAATGTTCTGAATGGACCCTCACCGGGCAAGTGGCTGAATGTACCTGTACAGAGCAGATGTTCATCCCTTTGGGTCGAATTGTCAAGGGCGTCGCCCCAGGTTCCGAAGAGTTTTTGGCAGATCGGCCTGGAGCGTCCGCGCCGTGTACATGCAACTAGTACTCGATCCCGTTGGCAGCACCCCCTGGCACGAGGTACACCACCAGCCATCCATTCGAAGGGCACTGCTGGGTGGTCCAAGCCTTGCATTTCTATCCCTCGCCTTCGACTCTCTTCATCAATACACCACGGAGGCAATCCCGTGGAACCTCACGGTGTCCAAGAGCAAACTGTCCTCGCTGCGTGAAGCGTGAATCTGCCCACCGGTTCACGAGCTTTGTGGCGTCGTCAATTAACGGAAGCTGCAGATTCCCTACAGCCCCACGATTTTATACCCATGGATGCTGTGCTGTGATAGTGTCAAGAGTACTAACAGAAGCTGAAAGACGCTCATGATATCACGCCCTTCATCCCCGGCAGTTCTATAACCTGGGGGTCTTCCTAAGGTGAAGGCTTGCGGCATCACACCGCCGCCATCGGAGAAATGCGTCGTGATGTCCTAGTGATTGCAGTAGTAGCCGGCCTTGCCTATGCAAATGACCCGGCCCCGGTGTCATTTGATGCCGGAGACTGGTACGTTGTTTATTATCTTCTCTGCCTTCTGCTAGTACCCGCATCAGCGGCGTACAACGCGTTTCATCTTGTGGCTGACCTCAGATTAATAGGCTTGGGATCGATGGTAACTGGTCAACCATCAAAGTCTTGCTAGGTTCAAGCTCGGATCTCGTCAATGTTCTCTTGAGCACGTCACTTTCCGAATTTTGGGCCGTTGGACCTGGAGGCTGTTTAAAAAGTACGTCTCCATCTCGACTTGATCGGGTACCTCCATTACTCGCAAGAAGTCTCCCCGGAGCAGGCCATAAACGTCCATCTATCAACCAAGGAGCTGACTCGGGCCTCATAGAGGAACCGCATTGCACCGCTGCTCGCGGTGGCATTTACACTCCGTTTGGATCTAAACATTGGTCGTCTATGGGAATTTGGCAACTTGGGTTGGATTACTTGGGTTATGGTGGAAACGGCCAATATGGGTTGGACACAGTCAACGCATACAGCACAATTACCGACATTGGATTCGGCATGTCCAACGTTCTCATGTCCGCCATCAACACAACAGACTATTATTTGGGTTTCTTTGGCCTCGGTATTACACAGGGCAATTTTGGTCACGAAGTTGCTCAATCACCTTTAACACAAGCCGTCCATACCTTTGGATGGATTCCTAGTTACAGCTATGGCTATACCGCGGGTGCTTCCTATCGTATGTCTTTGTTTCTTTCTATAAATAGTCAGTGCTAACGTGGAAGGATAGGAAATATGCCCGTATCGATTACTTTGGGCGGCTATGACACAGCTAGATACGTGCCACACAGCATCGACTTCACCTTGACACCACAGGATAACATGCCTCGCGCCTTAATAAGAGGCATCGAAGCAACTGCAAATAACAGCGCCGCTAAGCCCAAGAAGTGGCCGTCCGAAACAACAAGCCTTTCAGGATGGAATAACTCCTTTACGGCCCTGATTGATAGCACCACTCCATACTTGTGGTTACCCAATGCCGTCTGTGACGAGTTTGCAAATGCCTTCAACCTGACGTATAACAAGACATTTGATCTATACACCCTTACCAACGAACAGTACAACAGCTACGGCTCGTCCGACTCTTTTACTTTTGTCTTTAGCTTTTCGAGCTTTGACAACCATGACAATTTTGGATCTCCGTTGGATGTTCCGGGCTTGGTGAACATCACTGTGCCAATGCGAGCATTCGTCAGCCTCTTGCAATACCCATTTATGCACCAGGCCATCAAATATGGAGACCCGGCTGTTCCATATTTTGCGCTGCGGAGGTCTGAAAATGATTCCGCAATCATTATCGGCCGATCGTTTCTACAGGAAGCCTATTTAATAACAAAATACGACGAGGCCGTATTCTCAGTTCATCAGGCCAAATTTCCTCAGGAACCTATAGCTGACGCAAATCTGGTACCAATCAAACAACCAAATAATAGCCCTTATCCTGCACCGCCGAAACAGACAGGTAGCAGACTAAACACAGGGCAAATGGTTGGCATTGCCGTTGGCGCCATTCTACTATGCTTATTCTGTCTTGTGAGCGTTTGCTATCTCTGCCGCCGAAGAAAATCACAGGAGAAGGGCGAGGAGGCCAAGGAAACCAAAGACAGCGCATCAACGATAGTTCCCGACACGCCAAGGATACCGAAGCCTGCCCTATTTTACAAATTTACACGTCGCAAAAGGGTGCAAAGCGACGTGACTAAGTCCGCCACGACTGCCGTTCTCTCTGATTGTATGGAGGCCCCCGATTCTGAAATCTACGAACTTCCAGCCCCAATGGCTCCCGTGGAACTTGATGCTAGCGATGGAGAAGACGACGGTTCAATAATTTGTGACACTGTTCCAGGCACAGAAACTATCAGGAGCCTCAGCGCATATGAAGTAGCAAAGAGGAAGATTGACCGACAGCTTCAGGGGCCTGTTCCCGAATACTCACCACCGCAGCTAGGGATTGTGCTGCCTCAAGAAAAGCCGATTTCACATAATATCGGCTCAGTGTATGCAACCTGGAGCGGAGAAACAACTCCTGTCTCGCCAATCAAAACTGGATCGGGAACCGGCTCGCTTCCAACATCGCTACCCTCACCAATTTCGTCTGGGTCGGGATACAATAGCCTGGCAAGTCCGATTGTTGCGGCTCAGCTATCAGACGGTAGCTCAAGAGATATGGACATGCAGAATGACGAGGATGATACGCAACTGGAGACTGATGGGTCAAACTCCCAACACGTGGAGATTCAGGACCACAGTTCTTCTTCAATGGCGTGCCAAAAGACCCCAATTGACCCAACAAACATTGTCTGTTTGGGCAACCTTCCAGACAATCTCAAATCGCTCAGACATAGTATCATGTTGGCGCAAATTGTGAGCCAAGAGAACCGCGACAGTATCAGCAGTTTTACACCTCGCTTCAAGGCCGAATTCCATCTTTCCGAGCAGAGTTTAGGGAGCAATTATACCGATGAGGAGGAACGAATTATGGGTGAAATGACGCGGCAAGCCACATTCTCCCTTGCCCGGTCAAAAGGAGAGGAATCCTCGGTCGAATCTCCAAGAGAGGACAAGAAAGACCACTCTTTCAATTCGGAGACAAATAGTCCCCAATCCTCACGAGGAGAGGAACGAATAGATGGAAATGACCTCATTCATGTCCCACAGATGGCAGAGAAGCGATATAGCTGGGAAGATTAAACGCTGGCGCACCAATACTTTATTTCCACCCATCAAAGCAGGCATTTTCAATTCTTCGCATCTTGAGGCCTTCCTTCCTATACTTACCTCTTCTATCACTCTTCATCACAATCATTTCTTATCTCTTTTGTCGTTTGCTACATAGCCAGCAATGGAGTTTTCTTTGGAAGAATGGGATCGGTGTATTCTATGTGCCAATGGCATTGCACAGGTGAGACGGTTGGACAAAATATGGACCCATTGGAGTTTTTAAGAAGGATCTTATACCACCACTTTGCACCGCCTTTTCGTTACCGCACGGGGTTTTCTTATTTAAAGGACTATTTGTAACTTTAATATCCGAGATGACGGATACTTATATAGTAGTATGAGCAGATGGCTCGGGATGGCATTTTACGAGCTGTGATGGGGACGCTCCTTCGCATGGCTCTTGGCCTCTCTTGTCGCGCGCTTAGATAGAAACAATAATGACAGAAGAAATTATATCAATCATATTCGTGGCCTTTTTGCTGCTACCTCGGATAGCCAAGTAGTAGTAGCCTAATGTACAACTCTTGCTCCTTTTCTAATGTACGCTATGAATATCATGTTTGCCTCTATAGAATATTATGCACAGCTTTACCAAATTTCCTGCCACCACGTTATCGCTCCTAGCATCTCCTTGCGAGCCTCCTCGTCCCCATTTTCGGTAAAAGGGTCGAAGACGGCGCGTTTGCACGCATCAGCCATCCTCGTGGAGCCTCCGCAGACGGCGAAAATGGCTTTCTGAGGAATTAGCTCTTCTAGCCTGGGTGCTTCCCGGCGAACTAGATCCTGCACGTAAACCTTCTCGCGCTGGTCTCTCGAAAAAGCCGTAAAGACAAGTAGCTGGGAGTTTTTCTTAGCCGCATCTTCTGCGAGCGCACGCCATTCGTCTTCGAAGAAGTAGTCGGCTGCGCGGTTTCGGTTGCCGAAGAAAATGATCATTGGCGCTGGGGAGGGATGCGTGAGGCGTTCGTGGACGAGACACCGCACGGGAGCGACGCCGGTGCCCGTGGCCATGGCGACGAGTGGTCTCTGAGCGTTGGCAGCTCCGTGAATGGGCGAGAGGACGGCCTTGTAGGAGACGCGGAGAGTTGCGCCGGGGAGGAGGCTGGCGAGGTAGCGGGAGCAGAGTCCTTCTCGGGGCTTGCGGAGGACGGTGCGATATTTTACCATGGCGACTAAGAGGTCGACTCTGGTGGCGCCGGCCTTTGAGGGGTGGATTGCGGTTGTGCCGCCGTTGGCGATGCTGAAGTCGCGGCCGCGGATGAGCGGGAAGACGTCTAAGAGGCGCTCTGCTGGGATCTTGACGGAGGTGAATTCGTCGAGGACCTCAATGATGCTGCGGCGAGAGCGGGTGGCGTAGTCAAAGTACTCGTCCATGTATTCGGGCATGTTGAATTCGAGCAGCCGCTCCCGATGGTACTCATCGGATGAAAAGTAGGACATGTTCTTCAGAAAGGAGCGGCGGGGAATGGCGGTTATGTCAATGTTGTTGAGAAGAAGGTCGCGTAGCGTACACGATTTCGGAGCATAAAGGTTGTGCGGAAGAGATGGGCAGGCAGATAGGTCAAGCGGCCGGTCAGCGAGGTCGTTCCAGTCCATGAGGTCAATCAACTTCTGAACGTCATGCGGGAAGTTCTTTGGGTATAGCGTGAGGCAGTCTCCAGGTGCGCATCGAACTCTTTCGCCAGATGGGTGAGCGGGTATGTCGAATGAGGCAAGACGGACATCCTGCCAGTGTTCCTGCGGCGTCAATCTTTCGTTCTTTGTCAACGTCGCTGTCCATCCAGCTGGTATCGGCAAGAGACCTAGAGGCGGCAGGTTGGGCTCTGTGAGCGTGGCATTTGTCTGGTCTATTGAAAGAGAAGATACATTGACCTCTTGGATCTTCTCGGAGAGCGTATTAAGAGCCGGAGCTAGAGACCAGCGGGGAGGGAGGATGGTGTCTTCTGGGATGGGCTCCAAGCCTGATGGAGGTGGGTAATGCTCCAAGAGATGCTTTTTCAGGTCCTCTGCCCACCTCACAAAACTGCCATCGATGCTAGAGAGGTAACGTGTGAGCTTCTTGTTGACAAAGTGCCTGGTTCATGAGGAGGGATGTAGCTAAGCTTACCCATCAGGAAACTGTTCGTCTGCTTCATATGCGTCAATGAATGTGGCAGCGCCAAGCTGGTCTAGTCTGCGCACAAGCTTTCGCGCAGCCCAATTAAACCTAGAAGCAAGTCATATACAATTAGTTCACGTATTCAAACTGAAAAGTAAAGGCGTTGTATGAGAGGAGTATTTTCATACTTTAGATACGTGCTGTCACCAAGGCCGAAGCAAGTGTACTTTAACCGACTCAAGCAGTTTGGCGGCAACTTCTTCCGGAGGAGCTTTTTCCAAAAGAGCAATGAGTTGTGAGGCATGTCACCCTGGCCGGTTGTCGAGATGACAAAAATGACGAGCTGGTGCTGCAGCAGCGCATTCTGGCAACGTGGGGATTCATTATCAATCACATGTATCTAGGCACCTCTGTTTGCTGGGCGAGAGACAACATACAAGATCTGTAGCATCGAGCTCACTGACATGGCTCTCGAAATGGAGCCTCTGGCACAGGCGGCCAAGCTCTTCGGCTATATCCTGGGCATTGCCCGTTTCCGACCCATACAGGACCAGGACGCTTCTCTGTTGGCTCGCCATGGCGACAAGGGGCGGATGAACTGCCGAACGCCAATCGGATCTGTCGCTGCTGCTATGTGTGCTCGCAAGGAACGTGTATGACTCGCATGGTGTCGAGAGAATCGCTTCTTCTCCGGAGCGCACAGCAGGAGTAGATCCGTTCTATCGCATTGGCATTTTCAGTTGGCGCTTAGTTGCAAGATTGCATGTAGGAAGAAAAAAAAGCGGGTGTCCGATGCCGGGCTGCAGCCGAGTTTGGTGGAGTCCATCTGATCTTATCGGTTCATGCTGCTTTATCTGATCAGAATTGCCTCTCCCGGCATGGAGCCACGTGCCGGGACATGCAAGCAAACGAAGGTTAAAAAAAGATGTATACAATGGACGAAAAAAAGGTTAAATTCACAGCTGAGGACAATTTGATCAATTAATGAGTATTGAGCACGTTTGAGCTGAAATATGAAACTGGGGATATTGTGATGTGCAGACTTTCCGAACAAAGATTTTCACTGCAGGTACCTGTATCGGCATGACTTGCAAATCTGATGGCGAGACCAAAGTACCATCTAACACAACACAAAGCCTCACTTCACGCTATGCGCACTTCAATGTTTGCGTTGCACATTTCAGCAAACCGCTTTGCAATCAATAACATTTTTTGTCAGTGCTTTTTAGTCGGCAACGGCAGGGAATCCGGGGAAGGGCTCGTTCCGTTCTTGTGGCTGGGCTAGCAAACAGCTTGGCCAAGCTCTAAGACGGAACTACAGCGGACAGCTTCAGCAGCTAGTGGAAACACAAGAGCAGAGCAGAGCAGAGCCGATAGCTTGAGGAAAGGAATATTCTGACGATGCCCAACCTTAGTACCTGCATATATATAAGGCAGCATGGCAGATAAGGTAGATAGTTATTACTACTGTCTGCCCGGTGAAAGTAAGATCTTAAGCGAGGCCATCAACAGCGCCGAGGCTTCCCAGGGTTGCACTTGTTTGGCCATGGCTCGGGCCACGTTGCCCACCTTAGCTGGGTGGATCGGCGACCAGGGCATCGAGATCCCCTGTGCCGTGCGACTTGGGGGTTGGCTGGATACACTGCTGTACATGCGCGAAGCTGGACCAAAGCCGTGATGGATTGGTCTTGTCGTGGTCCCTTGCAGGTCTTTTAGGCACGTTGGCTGTGTTCTCCTGTCGCCTGTGCCTTTGCAGCAGCAAATAAGCCAGATTGGGTAAGAAATGGGAGAAACTGAGTAATAGGCACTGCTGAGCTGTCGGCAGCTGCACGTCCACATCAGACGACTGAATAAGCCGTGGCTGTTGTCACGTCATGCTTGAACCGAACCGTCCACGGTACTGATGTATCCCCTTTCCCATTGATCCCATAAGATTATTGATGGGTTCCAACAGGTTCAATGATATTACTCCGTTCCTACCTAGTAGTATCCATTGAATTGTAATGCCCGCCTCCTATGTGCAGTCAAGGCAAGGTAGGGATATGTGGTGAATAGGGGCTTCTGAAGCAGTGGCTGCCCTTGAAACAAAGCTCCCTCGCAACGCGCAGCTGCCTCAGTCCTCCAGTAAATTATGGGGAGGAGCAAGTTTCACGGCGTGGACAGTACGGAAGGGTAGGTACCTGCCCGCTGGCAGCACGGCAGGCACAGCCAACGTTGGACGCACCGCATTGGACGTACCGATAACACAGTCTGCGGTTTCTGCCAGGTACCGTCCGTCCATCTGGATTGCATCAATCGTGCCCAGTGCACTGGAACCTTATACCATGGGGTACCCAGAACCTAATGCCGCCTGTACCTGTATTACTAAAGTACTTACAGCTTGCGTGTCCAAACTCCGCACCTGTGCTCGTACAGTAGGTACTCCGTCGCAGGATATTAGGCCATCCGGCTGGCATCTTAGAATAGGGGCGCATTGCAGTGCCTTGCCTGAGCACACAGCTTCCACGAGTTCCAGAATGTCAGGAACAAGATACACCTTGACCGCATCTGCTCCAGGGGCCGCCGGGTACTTGCAACGCCGGTACTCCCTGGTAGCGCCACTCGGTACCCCAAAGCCGGGGGATACATGCCACGACTTGTGCAGGAGGGGTCGGGACTTGCCCCAGCGCTGCTTGATCACTGCCTGACCTCTGCCTGAGTGCTGCCTGCCTTCCCCTCCTCGCTTGTACCTGCCGGGTCGCGGGGTACCTGCCGCCTGAGCCTAAATGCACCTGCGATCTTCGTACCTGCCCCCCTGCACGGTCCTTCCCAAGCACCACCTCCGAAAAAATATTTCAGTTATCGCACGCCTCGCCTCTCCTCCTCTCCTTTTCCCCTTCTTCTCTCCATCACACACCTTCAGTCAACCTGTGTTTCCGCGCAACGCACCGACGTCTGTCTTCCCTCAACTTGTTTCTAGGGCACCAAGCTACCCTGACCCAACTCCCTCCCTCATTGCACCAGAGTTCAAGTCCGACTCTCTTCCACAACAACACGTCATACGCCGACTATAACATCCCCTCTCCATCCGACTCGTCACCATGTCTGCTACCAACGTGGAGAAAGGCCCCGATGCCAACCCCGTTAATGACGCTGCAAACGCTCTGGGCAACCTCTCAATCAACAAGCCTGCCGATGACAAGGCCGCTGCCAACGAGGCCGCTTCGGCCAGTGCCGCTGAAGGTCGCCGTCTGTACATTGGCAACCTGGCATATGCGACAACTGAGGGAGAGTTGAAGGATTTCTTTAAGAGCTACCTTGTGTAAGTGGCCCCTCGTCGTTCACGCCTGCCTCTCTATACTTTGTCTCTACCTCCCACGGCTTTTTGTCTTTTTGGCGGCCTCTTTGTTCCTGCTTTGTCCTGTCAAGGCCGGTGACAAAGCACATCCCGCCTTAACGCTCTGGCGGCCCAACTTTGCGACGGTGTCCTGATTGGCGGTGAATGTCACTCCGCCCCGGCGTTGCTAGCATTGCATCACGCGATTAGCCTCTCACCTATCTCTCACCCCCGCAAGACCTTGATAGGGCGTGCCATTTGCTTGTGTCTCGGGTTTCCATCATTCTGCCGTTTCATCTACTTTGTTTTATTGCATTCCATCATACAGAGCATGTGCTGACAGCCCAATCTTTGCAGCGAGTCTGTCTCGATCCCCAAGAACCCCCGCACTGACCGCCCTGTCGGCTACGCCTTTGTCGACCTCTCTACCCCCAACGAGGCTGACCGTGCCATTGCTGAGCTCTCTGGCAAGGAGATTCTTGAGCGAAAGGTTTCTGTTCAGCTCGCTCGCAAGCCCGAGCCTGCTGGTGAGAAGCCCGAGGGCGCCAACGGAGAGGGTTCTGGCGCTGAGGGAACCCGTCGCCGAGCTTCTGGCCGTGGTCGTGGCCGTGGCCGTGGTCGCGGTGGACGTGGTGGCCGTGGTGGCCGCAATGCCACTGGCGTAAGTGTCTCCTATACTGAGCTACCATCCCACATGGTGCTGACATCATTATCATAGGAGAACGACGAGAAGAAGGAGGATGCCTCTGCTGACGCTTCCGGCGAGGCTGAGCCCCTGAAAGATATTACCAACACAGCCTCAGACGACAAGGGCGACAAGAACGACAAGAAGAACCAGAACCGCCCTCAGCGGGAGCGCCGCGAGCGTGGCCCCCCTGCTGACGGCATTCCTTCCAAGACCAAGGTCATGGTCGCCAACCTGCCCTATGACCTGACCGAGGAGAAGGTGAGTTGCGTATAGCCCATGTTTGTGAGAATGCGTGCTAAGTGATATGAGAAGCTCCTTGAACTCTTCAAAGACTACGAGCCTTCGTCAGCCAAGATTGCTCTCCGCCCCATCCCCCGCTTCATGATTAAGAAGCTCCAGGCTCGTGGCGAGGCTCGCAAGGGACGTGGCTTCGGCTTCGTTACCCTGGCTTCCGAGGAGCTCCAGCAGAAGGCCGTCGCTGAGATGAACGGAAAGGAGATTGAAGGACGTGAGATCGCTGTCAAGGTCGCCATCGATAGCCCCGACAAGACCGATGAGGAGGCCAATGCCCCCGCAGCCGCCAACGGCACCGAGGAGGTTGCCGCCGAGGCCCCGGCTGCTACTGCTTAAATTTAAGCGCGGCAAATTTTTTTTTCACAGGCTGAACAGCTTGCCGCCTACGTTTGATGAGTACTCTTTATGATATGGCACGCGATTTGGACGATTTCAATTATGACGCCAGGACTGGCTTTTATATCATCTTTGGGGCTGGAAGGGAGCTACATTCGAATATTGCTTCAAGTCTTCATATCCCCAAGACGGTATAACGTGCCAGCTACTTCTTGACAAGTTAATATTTCCCCTCCGATGGAGCACGGGATTTGAAACCGAAAAAAAAGGCCGCTTCAAAATGTTTTCTTATTTTTCGTAAATGCCTTTCCTTGTTACTATTTTCTTCTAGCTATGCGGTAACTCAAACCAAGGGCGGCAGGCAAAAAGGAAAGCGAACACGAGAATGAAAAGAGTATATTTTTGGCTGTGATTGATTGTGTTGCCTCTTGCTAGTGATGTTTTTGTGCCATCTGTCTTTCGAAACCTTTCCTTTCGTCTGCATCCCAAGCGATGTGTATGTGTAGACAAGTACGGTGAGGCTGCCTTTGGTGCATGTGACGGAGGATTCATCCACAACTTGGAATTCCTTGTATATTAAACGTTGAGCAATATAGAGCACGCCGGATGTATGGGGTATCCTTTTTAGGATGACAACCCAAGTATGCTGGTAATCAACCTACCTGTTCGAGCTGTCCTGGCTTGGTGGGTGTAATCCTTGGCCCCTTATCTGCATTGAAACACGATACCGACCTGGGCTCGGAGCCCTTGCGAGGACACCTAGGCTACCTTGTTTGCAGCATTTGAGTTAGCCTAGTGCAGCGAGATACGAGGGTGTCGAATATTGCACCGCACCCATCGTGTCGCTTCAGTTTGAGGATCCCGAGAATGCCATTGATGGCTCTGATGGCAATAACGGGCCAGAGAGGCATCCAATGCATGGCAATGGAGACGGCAGAGGCCCATCAATGCTATTTAGTGGTTGCATGTGCTAAATGATAGTGGAGGTGTCCATTTACTGGTGCAGTGCAGCAGCGGTAACAAGCAACCTGTGGCAAGCTCAAGGGCCAATAGTTTGCGAGCCCTGCTGAACAGTATATTCTAAGTTTAGTCAACATCAACGTTGACTGTTTGAATGGGATGAAATAAGATAAAATACAATAAATTAGAAAAATTAATAAAATAACAATTATCTCTATGCATAAACGTTGAACGAAGCCTTGTATATGATATGACTTTTGGTGGCACTTCGTCCCATCACTGGTAGAGGACAGCTGCAGCAGCGCACGGCGAAATTATGGGGTTTCATGTCGGGGGCACAGAACCTTGGAAGTTAAGAGGCCCCGCTCCCCTTTGCCGCGACAACCTCCCTGCTGCCAAGACCAAGACCAAACATCACGCGCCAGGGCTGTCGAGTCGTTGGAGGAACGCTTTTTCTTTTGCTACAACCCGCAGTCGCTGCTTTTCCTTTTACCATTTCGCTTCTCCTACCTACCAACGCTCCTCGTCACAAACGCAATGGCTTCCAAGGCCATGTGGGAGGTCGATCCCGAGACCCGGTCCAAGGTACGGCGCATCTCCCTTCTTACTTGCACCTCATCCCCCCTTTCGCGAGCCGGCGCATCGTCTGCTGCTGGCAGGGGCCCCCGATGAACAACAACCGACTTAGTCTTTGATTGTGTTACTATAGTTGGCTGCTTTGCAAAAGGAATCCAAGAACAACGTCTGCTGCGACTGCAATGCCCCGTCGCCACAGTGGGCGTCGCCCAAGTTCGGCATCTTCATCTGCTTGACGTGCGCCGGCGTCCACCGCGGGCTCGGCGTCCACATCTCCTTTGTCCGAAGCATATCCATGGACGCCTTCAAGGCCAACGAGATTGAGCGCATGCGCCTGGGCGGCAACGAGGGCTGGAGGAAGTTTTTCGAGGAGCACGAGGACACCAAGATGAGGGGACTCACCTGGGACGATGCCACCATTGCCGAGCGGTACAGCGGCGAGGTTGGCGAAGAGTGGAAGGAGAGGCTGTCATGCAAGGTCGAGGGACGAGAGTACGTTCCCGGTGAGAAGAGGCCCGTCACCACACAGTCGACTCCCGCCGCTGCAAAGCCGTCTACCCCCCTCGGCGGCTCCGCAAACCGAAGCCAGAGCCCCCAGCAGGGCGGAAAGGTCAAGGTGGACGACAAATATTTCGCCAAGCTGGGAGCGGACAATGCCTCACGGCCCGATGGCCTGCCTCCCAGTCAGGGCGGAAAATATGCCGGCTTTGGAAACATGCCTACTCCTGCCCAGTCCAGCCAAGGAGGTATTCCGGGGTTTGACGATTTGCAAAAGGACCCAATGGCCGCCATCACCAAGGGATTCGGCTGGTTTGCCTCCACCGTGTCCAAGACTGCTAAGACGGTGAATGATGGATACATTCAGCCCACCGCGAAGAGCGTGAGTATTCTCCCCACTTGTTTCTATGAGTCCCGCTCTCCTGATGGCCAGCAATTATTCTACGGAAGCTAACTCTTTTGTTTTCCCCTATTTCCAGATTGCCGACGGTGAGTTTGCCAAGCAGGCCCAGTTGACGGCCGCCCAGCTTGCCAAACAGGCACAGCTTGCCGGCAAGAACGCACAAGAGGGCTTCACCAGATTTGTCGAAGGCCCCGAGTCTACCAAGCGAAACGCACCTCTGGATGCTAGCCGCAAGGACTTTTGGGATGACTTCTCCAGCTTAGCTGAGCAGCAGAAACCGAACAATGCTATCGGCACAAGTGCTATAGGCATGGGCAAGAAGACGGCTCCAGGAGCCCCGGCCCAGAAGCCCAAGACTGGCGACGAGTGGGATGATTGGTAAACAGTTGAAATAATTTCATGTTTGCTGGCGTTGGAGTACTATGGCCTGAAGAGATACACTTTTTTGACGAAATATGAGCGTTTGGAATAAATTGACAAGACGATGGCCGTCATCCAAGACACGATGGCCCATATACCAATTATGACGAGTGGCCTCGAGGCGAATCCAGGGCGTTGAACGAGCCTGGATGGAGCAACGGCGTGATGAAAGCCGCTGAGACAAGGCTGCTGCTATATAAGATAGTATACATCATCTTATATGTATACCTGCTGCTCAGACCACAATAGGAGGGTATTACTGGGGAAGAATGCGGCCGGAGGAGAAAGACTCATGTATATACAAGATGCATCTAAATATTAATTCATTTTTCCCATTCAATTTTGGTTCCACGGCTTGTTCCCCTTGTCTGTTGTTGAAATAAGTGAAAATGCCCGTCCTTCTGTCTCTGGCCCGACGCCGGGATAAATGTCACGTGAGCGAGTATCCGAGGTTGCACGGGAGCCGGCCCTAGCCGGCAGCTGTAGGTCTCGGTCTCTTGGCCCGGCTATTTCATACTCGTATGTCGAGATCGGGAACGTCCCTCATTCTGGTCACATCCAACCCAACAAACATCCAGAAACCACAATGTCTGCCCTGCGGATTCTCGTCCCCGTGAAGCGGGTCATTGACTATGCTGTAAGAAGAACCCAGGCTTCCATTGTTCGCTGTGAGGAGTGAGGAGCATGTCAATTGACCAAGAATGGCGAAACAGGTCAAGCCGCGAGTCAACAAGGCCCAGACGGGCGTGGAGACGGCCGGCGTCAAGCACTCGATGAACCCGTTCGACGACCTCTCGGTCGAGGAGTCTGTGCGAATCCGCGAAAAGAAGCGCGCGCCCGGCGGCGTCGAGGACATCTGCGCCTTCTCGGCGGGCCCGCCCAAGGCGCAGGAGATTCTGCGAACGGCCATGGCCATGGGCGCGGACCGGGGCATCCACGTGGAGATCAAGGACGGCGATGAGCTGGAGCCGCTGACGGTGGCCAAGCTGCTGAAGAAGTCTGTGGAGGAGCAGAAGAGCAACCTGGTGATCCTGGGCAAGCAGAGCATCGACGACGACGCGGGGCAGACTGGGCAGATGCTGGCGGGCTTGCTCAACTGGCCGCAGGCGACGCAGGCGAGCAAGATTGAGTTTGGAGCAAACGACTCTGTGACGGTGACGAAGGAGATTGATGGTGGCGTGGAGACTGTGAGGGCGAAGTTGCCGATGGTGATTACGACGGATTTGCGGTTGAACACGCCGCGGTACGCTACGTTGCCTAATATTATGAAGGCAAAGAAGAAGAAGCTGGATAAGAAGACGCTTGAGGACTATGGATTGACGAATGACAAGAGGCTGAAGGTGTTGAAGGTTACAGGTACGTTGAGATACAGTTTCTATATGGCTGTGTTTTCCTCCCCCAAGTATTGATGTAATACGTTGGATGATATGAGGCTAATTGATGTGTGATGAACAGAGCCACCGCAGAGACAGGGAGGCGGCAAGGTTGAGGATGTCGATGGACTGATTGGCAAGCTGAAGGAGTTGGGCGCTCTGTAAAAGGGGGGAAATGCGTACATTGTAGATTTGGTATACCTCCACGGCTGGTTACGAACTCGACGTTGCATTTACGCCTATGGTAGACTATTATTACACATGAAATGATATATCAATCTGACGTCTCCTAATCTTGGAAAACTGAAGTCACTCAAGTCAAGTCTATTCTCTATCGAAATGCACTGCAATTGACTGCACACTGAATCAATGCTTCTGTGTTGTTCCAATCTGCCCCGCCATCATCAATCTATCCGTCTCTAGTATGTCATGCCGCAATTCAGATCCAATGGCTTCACAGCAGTTGTTCGCATATGCATGTATACAACCATCCATGTACCTCACGCCCTATCATCCAGACCATGCTACAACATCCCGCGCCCTTCTGCATCTCCAATCTCATCTCATCTCTTCTTCTCCCGCAAATCCCGCCCCCAATTTCAATGACTGCATTGTCATAATAGGGCACACGAGCCACAACGATATCGGCGCCCCAGAGCTCGCCCAAACAGGTCAAGCCGCACTTGTCAAGGTGGCACTAACACGCCAAACCCGGCCAATCCAGCCAACCATTGGCCAGCAATTAATCTCTTGCTCCAAATTCATCATTGCGCTGGAAAAAAAAAAAGTCGATGGCACTAAACTATTATCTGACCCCTCCGATGCACCCTTTTTTCCCTCTCCTCTTTTTTCTCTTCTCTCTTTTTTCTTTCTTCTTTTCACCATCTGTCAGAAGAGTCAACAGTCCAATCGCACCTTGTGCAAAACAACGCATCATCTCAATCCAATCTACCATCTAGAGTGCCTTGTGCCTCGTTTATATATCTTCGACCTGCCGTTTCTCAATCCGCCCTTATGAACGGGCGCCCGTCGGAATTCACTTCTCAGGTATGTGACTCTTTTTTCATCTCTTGTGTGCTGTGATATACACCTACGGCTCCCCACGTGCCCTTTTACATACAACTCCATTCTCCCCCACATTGGGCAGCTTTGGAAGAGCCCTCGTTTGCTTATTTCATAAACTTCTGCATCAATTGCTTTCAAAATGCTAATATCGTGTGTTTTACAGGACTATCTCTCTGGTTGGTGCTACCATGACTCACCCCCTCATGATGTAAACTAACAACAAGCTTCACAATAGACCACCTGTGGAGGGCCTTGTCAGCTTAAAATATCTGCCTCCCACCACCAGTCATTTACCAAAGAAAACCAAACACCGAACCTAATCCGAACTCGCCGCTGCCATGTTCTCCAAGCTGGCGGCTAATTTCGCCCAACGAGCGGCTGGCTCTGCCACGAGCGCCTCTCGCCGAGTGGCTTTCCAGACCCGATTCTCGTCTAGCCAGACACTTGCCAATGGCAGCAAGGGCAGGAACATGCCTTTCGCGCAGCCATTGGCAACTCAGCCTGCTGGATCTGTGCCCGCTACATTCACCATTCGAGTAAGATGCGCCATATCTGTTCTTTCACAACATATACATCGTCCATATAAACCATGTACTAACATGATTGTCTCAACAGGATGGCCCCCTCTTCCGCGGCAAAGCCTTCGGCGCCAATGCTAACATCTCTGGCGAAGCCGTCTTTACCACGTCTCTGGTTGGCTACCCCGAGTCCATGACGGACCCCTCCTACCGTGGCCAGATTCTCGTCTTCACCCAGCCCCTGATTGGCAACTATGGCGTTCCGTCCAACGAACGCGACGAGTACAACCTCCTCAAGTACTTTGAGTCTCCCCACATCCAGTGTGCCGGTGTTGTCGTCTCCGATGTCGCCCTCAACTACAGCCACTGGACTGCTGTCGAGAGTCTGAGCGAGTGGTGTGCCCGTGAGGGCGTCCCCGCTATCTCTGGTGTCGATACCCGAGCCATTGTCACCCACCTCCGAGAGCAGGGTTCTTCCCTCGCTAGGATCTCCATTGGCGATGAGTACGATGCTGATGAGGACGAGAGCTTCGTCGACCCCGGCCAGATCAACCTGGTCAAGCGCGTCAGTACCAAGGCTCCCTTCGTGGTTGAGTCCCCCGGTGCTGACCTCCACATCGCCCTCATCGACTGCGGTGTCAAGGAGAACATCCTCCGCAGCTTGGTCAGCCGAGGCGCCTCGCTCACCGTCTTCCCCTACAACTACCCGATCCACAAGGTCGCCCAGCACTTTGACGGAGTCTTCATCTCCAACGGCCCCGGTGACCCAATCCACTGCCAGGAGACCGTCTACAACCTCGCCCGCCTGATGGAGACCTCCAACGTCCCCATCATGGGCATCTGTCTCGGCCACCAGCTCCTAGCCATGGCCGTCGGCGCCAAGACCATCAAGATGAAGTACGGCAACCGAGCCCACAACATCCCCGCCCTCGACTTGACCACCGGCCAGTGCCACATCACCAGCCAGAACCACGGATACGCCGTCGACTCTAGCACCCTGCCCAACGACTTCAAGGAGTACTTTGTCAACCTCAACGACGGCAGCAACGAGGGAATGATGCACCGCACCCGCCCCATCTTCTCGACCCAGTTCCACCCCGAGGCCAAGGGCGGCCCCATGGACAGCTCGTACCTGTTTGAGAAGTACCTCGAGAACGTCCGCGCTGCCAAGAGCGCCCAGCAAGTCTACAAGGACAACCGACCTTCTCAGTACATCCTTGATGTCCTGAGCAAGGAGCGTGTTGGTGTCGAGCCTGTTCCTCTTGTCGGCCTTGCTTAGAGCAATGCTGAAGTTTGGGGCAGTCGATTTGGATCTCGAGGGGTTGTCATTTCGGGCGTTTTAAAGTAATGGGAAACTTCAGATTGTTTCATGGTTTTGGCTTTAATTCTATTTATAACTAAAAAGAATTACAATTACTTGATATCACTTACAAACAAATATCGCTTGTGACTGTTTCTTGAGGCCCATCCAGTAATAGATGAAGCGAGTGAGATCTCAAAAAATGCTTGGCTCGCTGTAGAGTTGGAATTGACACAAGTCCTCTGAGCAGAAAATGAATAAAGTAAACAGATGTCACCGAGACGTATAGACCATCTCAACATAAACAAGACTCATACATGTTTATACATAGGTATCCTACATTAATTCATACACGCATATAGATCCTCGAAAAGGGATCCAATGCAAAAGCCCCAAGGGGGCCAAATATCGCAAAAACATCATATCCATCCATCTTCCCTCGTAAAAAAACCTCCGTGTTGCCACCCTATTATTATAACCCTTTATATTAATCCCCTCCCCCTTTAAACGCCGTCAAGATTTGATAAATTCCATTATCCCCGTCTTTCCCACGTCATACAGCACGATAACCCGTAGCCTGAACGTTCTAGTCCCAGCTACTCGTAGGATACCCACCACCAGCGCGTCGGCTGGGGCCTGGACCGCTGGGAACATATCGGTCGCCTCGGGACCGGAAAGGCGGTGTTCCTCTGCGCTGCCGAGGACCGCTTCCACGTCCGGCACGGCGTTCAGCTTCACGATGAGGAGGTCGAATGCCTTCGAAGATCTCTCTGCCGCGATCTACGAAGTTGTCGCCGCCTTCGAAGGAGTAGCGGTTGGAGTTGAAACCAGGACTCGGGTCCTCATTGCTGTAGACTGATATGTTGTCCAGACGGCGCCGAGCGACACTCTCTGATACCGCCTGATATGGAATGTGAGGACGGGCCTTGGTCCTTTCAACAACATGGTCCAAAGAGCTGGCGGTAGATCGCGGACCTGCTCGCCTGCCTCGTGGCCCGGTAGGTGGCGGGCGCATCGTCTCGGAATCCCACTGTCGGCTGCGGTCACCCTCAACATCCCTTCCTCGGGAGCGATCCCCCTCTCCCTCATCCTCACGATACTGGTCGCGGCCACGTTGCGCCCGAGGACCAATGGGCATAGCATTGGAACTTCCAGGCCCAAACTGAGGCAGCGGGGGTCTAGCAGAAGCAGGCGGTTCTGGCTGTCCTCCTCTCGACGCAAATGTAGACTCCACCAACGAGGCTTGGACATCAGGTCCATCTGTATAAACCACCTGCCAACGAATCGACGACCGTCTACCGCCAGCCTCTTCCATCTCGATCCATTCGTCGACTTTTTCTGAGGGAATAAAGTCTACTGACAACGCCTTACGATTGCTCTCATTTGGCCAGACGGTGTCGTGCAGTGCTTTGCGAACTCGTTGGGCGGTGGCCACCGAGTCAAAGGCGACAAAGGCATGAGTACGGATTTGATCCAGGTAAAATCTGGCAATGGGGTCCTTTGCGGCGTCAGAATCATTCGTGGCAGCAAGGCTGACGAGATGGTTCTGCAGATCATCGGGGCGCAATGGGCGCATCAGATTGCTAATGTAGATTGAGGTAGTAGGGAAGTGCTGCGCCGGCTCCACGCTCCTCTCCGTCTCGACGGGCTGAACGTCTTCCATGGCAGAGGGCTCTTCTTCGTGCGCAGCACTCGTCATTTCAATATCCGCCTCGTTCGGTTTGTCTGCGACGGGAGCATCATCCTCGTGCGTGGTGTCATCGACGCGTGCACGTTTTTGTGCAATGTCTTCTTCGGTGGGAAGCGGGCTGTGCGAACGTCGCTTGCGCTTCTGAGCTTCCGGCGTCGGTTCGATAGAAGCCTCTGCGGTGGGAACCTGCGAGGGCTCTTGTGTGGATTCTTGTGTGGGTTCTTTGGGCGCGGGAGAAGCAGTTCGTTCAAGGGGCTCCTCTTTGCCAGCTGGCGGGTGACTGTCAACTACCGCCTCACCACCCTGGCCAGCATCGCCTTCTGGGGCTTCAGGGGGGTTCTCGACAATTGGCTCGGTTATCTCAGGCTTGGCTGGCTCAGGCTCAACTGGAGCTGGAGCTGGAGACGCAATGCGATCCTCGGTTGGCTGCGCAGGCTTGGCTTCCTGGCCGTCATCGGCCGTTTGCTCGACCGCTGGAGTAGGTTCCCTCGCAGGAGAGGGCTGTGCGGCTTCGACATTATCTTCTTCAACAGCTGCCGGTTCAATGGGCTCTTCTGGTGGGTTCTCGCCTCCCTCCTGCGCTGCCTCTTTGTCGGCAGCCTCCAGTCGCGCAACTAGCTCTGCTTTGAGGCCAGCATAGGGCAGACCGCGACTTTTGAGCTCTGCTTTGAGGTCGACGACTTTGAGTCCCGACCAGTCGACCATGGTGATGTATTTAGTAGATGCACTGCGGCACCTACTGTCGGCGGCTCGAAAAGGAGTAGAAGCGCGGCCGTTTCTTGTTTGGTTTCTTTTCAGATGCTTGGGCGAAAGGGGGCGATTGCGGCAGGCGGCGGAGCTGTTGGATGCGGTAATGCGCGATGACAAAGCTGACTAGGGCCAAATAGAAGATGTGGATAGAAATAAAAGTCTTATGCGACGAGATAAAATGCAGTTGTGAAGGCAGATGCGAGTTGGAAAAGCTGCTTTTTCTCGCCGTCGGTTGAGGGAGAAAAGCTGCCAGGCGCGTCGCGAAAAGCGTTGGACGGTCAAATGCTTGTGAAGCTCGATGCGCTGCCCCTGCAGGGCTCCAGTTCAGCTGCATTTTTTGGGTATTCCCACTCCGGTTTAGCGCGTGTCCATGCCACTTCCATTTCACTTCCATTTGTACTTTGTGTTTTGAGTCTACACAAGACGTCAAGGTTTTGTATTAGGCGCATAGCTGCATAACGGACTGTAGCACCTCGGTAGTCCATTTCATGCAGGCAGTTTTCAGTTTTTGTCTTAGCAGTATGTAGCTTGAAGCTCTGGCTGGTTGGACGCTGCATCCCCTCGTGACCACTCGCTGCGAGCGACACTGCCATGTCCGCATTTGTTTAGTTTGGCCTTTGGGCCTCGACACAGGCACTTGTACTGCGTCTACCTTTTGTTACCTGGTACCCAAAGTACAGACTACCTACATGTCATTTACGACGAGTTCAGTTGGTACTTGCTGCTGCTGCTTCTATTCTTGCAGGACCACTGACTTCATCAGAAACTGCAGCATCATGACTGGTCTCATGCAGTCCAGGTTAGGTGTTTGCTTGCCTGGCAATTGAGTTTGGCTCTTGGGCGGATCCCAATGACGTGAAGCAAGAAGATGACAAAAACCGCTGCGAAAAGTATACTCGTACTTGCATATAGGTACTTACTAAGGGAAAAGGAGAGCATGGATTCCCACCAGGATCCGATCCGCGTCAACCAAAATGCAAGCCTAGCAAGGTTCCCCGCTTCAACTCAATCAATACCGGTGCATCGCTGGCTAAAATTCATCGAGACCCGGCTCGAGGTGAGCCAAAGTGGGGTTTCTCAAAGTATTACTCCGGAGTAGGGGCAAAAGCTTGTCCCCGCTTTGTTTGACGTTTGAGTGTTTGCTCTGCTTTGCTTCTCTTGTGAGTGCTGGGGCAGCTCATGAAATAGAGGCATATGAGATAAGATACAGGTGGTGACGATGACAGCGATGCAGAGGGAAGAGGCTACAAAAGTAAAAATAAATAAAAATATGAAGAGTTCCAGATTCATTCCATTCGTTTCCTAATACTACAGCTAGTTCTTCAATGAACACGGCGGATGCTATAACATCGACCCGCAAGATTTACTACACAGCCAAGCTTCCGCTGGCAATTATATGGCGCCTGTATTGTTGCCGTTTACACGTCGAGGCCGTCGACGACGACTCCCTTGTTCCAAGTCCACTGCAGGAGCCTGGCCACCTCTTCCGCACACTTATCATCCACCAGGGCGCTGACAAGATACAAAGATGCATCTATGCCAGCGCTCTGGCCCCCCGCGGTGATCACTCGAAGACCACCGAGGCGCATCGCTGCACGTCTGACGATTGACTCACGACGTGTGTTGGACTCCTTGAAGGAGATGCTTCCCTTGCTGTTGTAGAACGACATTATTAGCAAACAAGTCCATTCGTAGATGCAGGATCACACTAGTGTAACGACTTACCGGCCGTGAGGTCGTCCAGCATCGGACGCGCGGCGTGTGTATGGGCTTTCATCTTCGCCAAGCTCAAAGCGAAGGTTGTTGACGACATATCGGGCATCTTCGATGACGTCGGTGCGCTCAGTCAAGAGTCGGGTAGCAGCATCGCTGCAGAGGTTCTCAAATTTGGTAAAGTAGTCGGAGTGAGTAGTGGCAGAGAGGCCACAGAGGATACCCTCGCGGGCAAGCAGGTGTGAACCGGTGCAGATGGACAGGAGGGTTCGTTCTCTGGCCGGATCCTTCTTCTGAAGGTCGGAAAAGGCGGTGATGAGGCCAAGAGGTTCAAGCTCCTTCTGGATGATCTCATCGGTGTTTCCGCCGAGGATGACGAGAACGTCAAACTCATCGAGGCGATCATGAGCCTCTCGGAAGGTGATCTGGGACTGCACAATGGGGCCCTGGGCGGAGAGAACCTGGGGCTCACTGCCGGCAAGAGTCACTTCAAATGCTTTGGTGGCTGTTTGAGATGCGGGGGAAGCTGGTTAGCATTTGGGCCCAACCTTGACAGGCTCACAGCAACATGTACGTACAATCATCGCCAAAGTCATGCTGGGCTTGGCAGAAAGTAGCCAATGGCCCTGCAAAGTCAAGCATATCGAACTTGGGATGCAGAGCAAAGAGGACATCGATGGGTTCTTGGTCAGCAATAGCTGAAGTCTTATTCGCAGCCATCTTGAAATGCGGGGGATTTTATGTGTTGGGGGGGAAACAAGAAGAGTGTGAGTGATTCAGGTGGAATTGACGGCTTGGAAGTGTAAGCCGACAACGTATGATGCGAAGTGATGGATGAAGAGGAGGTAGACGTCTTTGACGCTTTCAATTGGGATGTTTTGAGGGTATAATCAAGTTGGATGAGGAGGAAAAAGAAGGAAGAAAGAGTAAAAAACCAAAGTTCGAGGAGCAGAAGAAATAGGGCCGTAGCTCCAAGAGAGGGGGAGGCGAGGAGGGGCTCAAGGGAGGAGATCACGCGATACGATTCAATTGGTCGAAGCAGCTTGTGCCTCAGAGCTTAAGGGCTTCACCAGGGCATTGTGTACATATGCTGACTTGGCTGAGTGTGGCATGGATATGGCGAGTGTATGCGACGTTCCAGTCCGTTACGTAGGACCTTTGCTGAGCCCATCAGTCAGTCCACTTGCCCACCAACCTGATGATCGGGTGGGTGCCCGGGGCTTGCAGCACTAGCGGCCAACGGCTCAAGTGGTCTCTGTTACCCCGCAATGGCTGGAGCCCGCTGGATCCCTTGAGTACCGAGAACCTCAACTGTACCGTAGGCCGCATCCGGGTCTAGCGCATCTCCGTTTCCTGCTGCAAATCCGCAGCTTGCAGCTCTCCGCCCTCTCAAAGCTTGTTCTCCATCCGGCTAAACCTCACCAACTCCAGCGCGCAACACCATCTCCAAAAACGCGAGGTCCCTGATTTCGAGCCATATCGAAGCTTGTAGCGCATCTGCTGCTTCTGTAACTGCTCTCGAGAGACCTGCCGGAAGCATCTACGATCCTCGCGGTGGCCACGGTGGCCTCAGCTGTGGCCCGATGCAAATCCTGCCGTGATGGCTTCTACAATGTAAGTTGATCGTTGATCGTCCATCAACGGGTCCTGGTTTGTGCGGGGTGACTGGTTCTGCCCCTCGGATTGATTGAGACTGACCCCACCGTTGGTAGATCCCTCAAGGAGCTGTCCAAAGCCATCAAGGACTTCATCGTTGAACCAACCGTGCCCCTTCCCGACGATCTCACCGAAACAATCGCTGGCTACCTGCGGAGGCGCGAGAAGTATGACGAGGCTGCGTCTGATCGGCTGCAGGAGGAGCTGCTGCTCATCTTTGATAAGAATGTTCGGGGCAACACTGCCGCGGCTGGCGCCTGGTTGAGCATCTTGCGCCGGCTATTTACCGTGCTGCGGACTCCCGAGCGAATACTGGTGTGGTTGGACGCCTGCAAGGGCATTCTCGACAAGACGGGATTCGACAAGAACGTTGTCGCCGAGGCCATGGAGATACTCAACGAGATTGTCACCATTTCTGACGACTACCACGATGGCATCGGCAAGGACTCGGCGACGAACCCCCTCATCGATCGATTATTTGAGATATGGATGGACGAGTTTCACCCTGCCCGCTTTGAGGGCTACCAGCCGTCAGAGCACAGCGAAAAGATGATAAGCGATGCGCTGGGGCAATTTGGGAAGAAGCGACCAAAGGTATGTATAGCCATACGCTCACTGCCGTCTTTCCATCTCTTCTGGACTCTTTTTGTTCTTTTCAAGATCGCTAGAACTAATAAGAATCCAGGAATTCTTCTCTTCGTTGGACGGCTACCTTGTCAAGAAAAAGTTTAGAAAAGCCAGTCTGAATTTCTTCTGTTCATTTATCCAATCACAGCCGCCTCATCTACATCAAGTGGCTCAAACTCCATTATTTACCGATCTCTTAACATGCCTTCAGCAAGATACGTCAACTACGGTCATTTCGGCTGCGCTGACCGCACTCATCATGCTACTGCCTCACATGCCTAGCTCTCTCGTGCCACACTTGCCTACTCTCTTTAACATCTATACCAGGCTACTATTCTGGGAAAAGGAGAGAGCGGGAACCATGGAGTCGCCCTTTCACGATTCCGAACAGGCAAGCCGGTGGGAGGTCTTTGCATACGACCCGGAGACGGAAGACACCAACATATCACACCTATCCAACTACTACACGATTCTATACGGTCTCTATCCTATTAATTTCATGGACTACATTCGCAAGCCCCAAAGATATATGCGCCATGCCAACGTGTCTGGTGCGGACGAAATCGAGGTACAGCCGACGGAGATTCGACATCAGTCAGAACAATTCAGGAGATGCCATGTACTTCACCCCAACTTTTACACACTCACCATCGAAACGGAAAAGACGGATTTTGGGCGGTGGATCAAGAGCGAAGCCGCCGAAGTCGTGGCCGAATGCATGGCGCTGTGTGTTGCACCAGAATCCCAAATGTTTGGCGACCACGAACTGTTACATCTGCCCGACTCTTCGGGCCAGGTTCTCAACGACGAGTTGAGCCAAGTCAGGTCAGACCCTGGATTGCTGAGCAGCTCAGTGACCAAGGTGAATTCGTGGAGGAACACTCATATGTCGGCAACAGAGTCCGTCACCAGCGACCGCACACCATCGACATTGATGCGGCGAGGCTCTCAATCTAGTCACCATTCGGCGAGAGATTCTGGGGAAGCTGCACGAAACAAGGAAATGTTTGGCGTGGACAGCCCTTCTGGCACTCAATTGCTCCAGTCGGCCTCCCATACCCAGCTTCAAGATCTTATTAGGTCAAACAAGGTAATCAAGAGCAGTCTTCACCAATCTTTGGCAAACGACAGCGTACCATCTCTTGCTCTAAGCCACCAGGAGTCTGTAGTGGATAGGCCCTCGACGATGATGACTCTGCCACCGCAGACTCATACGCCTGTATCCGCCGGAGAAAGTAGCAATGCGCAGATTGCCCACCTGCAAAGACAACTCATCTTGTTGCAAAATGACCTCAGCTTTGAGAGATATCTTAAGCAGCAACACATGGCCCATATCGGCGAGCTCAGGCGAAGGCAAATGGCGGAGGCCGCCACCGAGGCGGAAATGCAGAATCTTATCATGATGAACCGAAACCTCAAGAGCCGCTACGAAGAGGCCAAGATGGCTGAGATGCAAGTCCGCAAGGAGTCAGAAAAAAGCAGGGCTATGGCGAAGAAATGGGAAGCAGACCTTGCAAACAAGCTGAAAAATCTGCGTGAAGAGTCGAAGAAGATGCAGGCGGAGATTGAGTCGGTTCGGAAAGAACTCGAGGAGAGCCTGCGGGAGTGTGAGAAGCTACGCAAGCTTGTATGCGACGCCGAAGTGAAGGAGCTGAACGCAAAGCAAAACATGCAGTCGATTGAGATACACGGCGCAGAGATTGACCGGCTCAAGGCAGAAGTCGAACGACTATCGCTTTCGGAAAGGGACTATCAGGCGAGGGAGGTTGAACGAATGGCAGCGACCAACGCAGCTGAGGATGCGCAGAATCAACTAGAAACGCTCAAGCTGCAGTTGACGGCTTCGGACGCGGAGGTGCAGCGAACGAAGAAACTTTTCCAATCCCAGGTGGCAACGCTTCAGACACAGCTTTCAGAAGCTCGCGAGGAACGAAACAGGCCCGCGGTGACGGTGAACATTGCAGTTGAGAGCGCTCTGGCGGCGAGCCGGGCCAAGCAGGCCGAGATGCAGAAGCAGTATAGCCTGCTGACGCGCAAATACACGATGCTGCAGTCGTCTCTTCTCGACATGCAATTAGAAGCATCAACTACTACGGAAAAGTCTAGCATTGCGGAAGGAGAGGAGGATCACATGTCGTCATCTACGGGGCCAATGCCGATGAAATCAAGGCCCCTTCAACTTCTCTCAACGACGGAAGCAGCTGAAGGAGCAGGGTACAATATCACGGCGTCTCCCGCATCAAACCCGGGGACTCCTACATCATCTGTGCTGCAGCCACTGCAACCGACTAGCTCTGCAGGTACAGGCGGGACGGATGGACAGTCGTCGTCGGCTAATTTGTCGATGAGCCCAGAAAGGAGTTATTTTGGCAGTAAGTTTGATATATTGATCGCGTAACTCATGTACGCATGCATATTTGATGATTGACAGCGCTAACAACACACGCACACAGGTGGACTCCAGAGCATGATTCGTAGGGATAGCAAAGACAAGGCCAAGGACGAGTCTGGGAAGCCCAAGAAGGAGAAGAAAACGTTGGGCCTAAGGGGTATACGGGGATTTGTTGGCAGTAGTTGAGGTAATTGGCATTTGAGTATACGACTATGGCACTAGATGTTGATCTTTTTCTCTGGTTGAAGTAAGGGATGGTTGTATGCATATCTGCAGGGGCGATTACCCATTCGCGATTATACGATAGAAACCGGCACAGATTATATAGGAGTAGTGGCATGGAGTGTACATGTATTTGGGAGCTGATGTTATCAGTATGGGTTAGAGGCACTGCGTTCCCTGCGCAAGTAATTAACTCTTAACCTAACATGGCCCTAAGGACCTTGATCTGCTCTAGAATACTTGATCGGCTGGTGCCGCCCCTGGCCGATTTCGCTTCAACACTTGACTCATACTTGAATATCTCCTTGATATCATCCGGGAATCGGCTATCGATAGCCTTTAGTTGCTCGAGCGTAAGCTCGTTCATCGGGATGCCCAGCTCCTCGCTCTTTGCTACACATCGTCCAGCGATATGATGTGTCTCGCGGAAGGGCACGCCGAGTTTTGTAAGTCGCTCAGCTACATCTGTAGCAAGCATAAAGGGGTCCAACGCAGCCAGCATGCGCTCTGGCCGAATGGTGAGTGTGGAAAGGATACCGTTTGCAATCTGTATACTATCGGAGATAGTTTTGACGTGATCCAGCATGGGTTCCCAACTCTCCTGTAGGTCTTTGTTGTATGTGCTCGGCAATCCTTTTTGGGTCATCATAAACCCGCTCATGTGGCCAAAAGCTCGGCCGGCCTTGCCTCGTAATAACTCGAGACCGTCTG
Source organism: Trichoderma camerunense (assembly GCF_050948025.1). Lineage (NCBI taxonomy): Eukaryota > Fungi > Ascomycota > Sordariomycetes > Hypocreales > Hypocreaceae > Trichoderma > Trichoderma camerunense. Next base: position 460,038 of record NW_028145349.1, read on the forward strand.
GGTTGTGCTAGCATGATTTTGTTAGCAAAGAAACCATAATAGTATGTGGATTTCTTCAAACCTTTTGTGGCATCAGCGATGAGCCTGTCGAGTAGGCGTCGGCAATATAGATGAAGCCAAATTCTTGGGTACTGTAGATGATGAGATCCTCGGCCCACCGCGAAATATGTTGCATGAATAGACTGCCCCATTGAAGGAATTCAGTCACGAAGTCTCGATCAGAAACAGCATTCATGGAGTTCCAGAGGATACCGTCGAAACCAAGCTCTTCAGCCATCATCTCGCGGTCAATGTTAAAGACATTGCCAGCAAGAGCACCACAACCAAGAGGGCTCTTGTTCACCCTCTTCAGAGTCTCTCGGAGTCGCTCAACATCATTCATAAAGGCGAAGCCAAATGACATCAACCATTGGGAGAACCTGATGGGCTGGGCACGTTGTAGGTGTGTATACCCAGGCATAAGGTAGTCGCTAGAATAAGAGTGTCAGAAGGGATACGCTCGCTTGGTTAAAGGAGTGTTGTTATTAAGCTGACGTACATTTCAGACTCAGCACGGCTGGTAATGACCTGGACCAAGGCAACAAGCTGGCTGTCAATCTCACGAATCCGTTCTCGCAACCACATACGCATATCGCAGACCACCTGCTCGTTTCGGCTGCGACCTGTATGTAATTTGCCGGCAATATTCTTGCCAATGATTTCGCCAAGTCGACGCTCGTTGGCGGTATGAATCTAGATGTTGGATCTATTGTGTTAGCTATAATCATGAATTGGTCAAGTAGTTAACCTAGAAGGGGTGAAACATAGTAGTATCTTACTCACATCCTCATCATTAGACTTGATAACAAAGTGACCTCCCTCCCACTCTTTCAGGACCTCATGTAAACCCCGCTCGATTTCAACAAAATCGTCGTTGGAAATGATGCCAGACTTTGCATTGGCACGGGCAAAGGCGATGCTTCCGAGAATATCTTCCTTGAAGAGGCGCGAATCGTAGGAAATGCTAGCATTGTATTGATGCATGAGGGGATCGATGCCGCCTGTGATTGACCCGCGAGGTTAGCATACATACATGGAACTCGGGAGCTTTTCAATTGCCCCGCCAATGGCATGACGAACCAGTGAATCGTCCACCCCAGAGCATGCCCTCGCTGGGCGCATTGCCAGGAGCTGCCATGATGATCACGTTTATTGAATATCGTAGGTATGCCGGTTGAAGTTGCTACGCGCTTCCAAGCTTCCAAGATATCGATATACAGTCAATTGGCGTGGAGGGGTGCAATAGTCATACGGGAAAACTTTGGAGGGGCCGAAGCTATGGAGGGGCCGAGACCGGCCAGCAGTATTAGGTAAGTCAAAGCATCTAACCCTTGCTGCTCACGTGACGTGTCAAAGAGAAAATAGACCGAAAATGAATATGAGAATAAGAGCACACTATATTAGATGAGTTTACAGTGATGAGCGTGTGCGGATCGTTTGCTTTTGTGTGTTGGTTATTTGTCGATTCCCTCTTTTCTTTGCAAACCGCTTTGGGTTCCTATCTGATATACATGTATATGTTATCATTAGCAGTACCTTTGAACTAAGATAACAAGGCCTGATGCTACTGGAAAATTGGCCTAGAGGAACAAAGCTCAGCTCATTTGATCAGGGCCGCCCAGATTGATCAAGTTCATCCCGTTCCGATCAAGGTCTCCTGGCAAGTGGCCTGCAAAGAAACCGAGACTGGAGAAATGATTAGCACACAAAAACACTCCACGCGTACAAGCTACAGGGTATGCTAAGGTGCTCGCTCTGCAAGTTTATTGTCTGTAATGCTCCAGCCATAGCTGCAACTCATTGGCAACGGCCGTAACTCGGCCCACCGAAGCAGTGGAAACCCATTGAGGATGGAGCAAGCCGGTTTGCTGGTCGCGGTGGAGCGGCCCACGGAAGAGGGAAGAAGACGAAGACCACACAAGAGAAGAAAATGCCTCTCTGCAGTTGGCCTAGTACTGGATTCAGCTCATGCCATACTCTGCCAAGACGCAATGGCGAAAACGACGTCATTGTCCATGCCATAGCAATCATGTCATGACCCATCGTCGATGCTGTAGATCGTCGATGGAACGAGGCCGCCAGGGATCAATACGATACCAACAGCGTGACACCTAAATTCACCCACCACGTCATCTCTCTCGATCCCCTGCAAAAAAGAGAGAAAATAGCACCGCCCAAACAAAAAACGCCACAGCGGCTGCCCGGCATCCCCCCGGTTCACTCGTGGGCGCTAACACTCACTGACAGATGCCTGTACGACAATGTCTCTCGCCCGTCTCAGATGCAAGATGCCGTCTTGTGTGTACGAGTATCCCAAACACAGCGAACACCAAGCATAATAGTTTATTCTCTAGGCACAGCACAACTCACATTTTCGCTGTCATCACAAGGCCACTCAGCTCAACTAGCAGAGAAAAATAACCCGAAAGACCAACCACCGCAGGCCTCAGTACTCCATACAAATCCCCCCTCGTGACCTCGTGTTCACCAAAAGGGCAGTCAAGCATCGTATCCCATTTAGCCGCCAGCACCAAACAAGCTGCATGGCCACCTAAAATCGCTGGCATCTATACTATTTGACTATGTACTACTATCAAGTAAACACAAACCACTCTCGACAAAGGCTGTAAACGTTGGAATTCTCATGTTTGTACATACTGTCTTCGCTACATTACCATCCTTCCGGCTCTTCGGAATCCCGCGCTGTGGCTCCCGCTAACGCACAAAGAAAAAGTTGAAAGGCTCGGGGGCCACAGGCTTTTGTTAGCCGTACCTGCATGGAGACACTAACTATTCGAGTTAGTCTCCATCCTGTTGTCACTGCTTGTGCTTGTGATTCTCCCAAGTTTGCAAGCGATTAGAAACCTCTTGTTGTTGGCGATGATGACGTATCCTGGATTGGAAAGAGAAGGTGTTGATGTAATAATAATTATAAAAATAATTATAAAAAAGGAGCCAGAGAGAGAGAAAGAAAGAAGAAGAGAAAAAAGAAAAAAGAAATCTGTGACGCTTGAACCCCTGTGGCTTGATTTAGAGCAACTAGAGACGATCGACGTACGTAGGCTTTTGAGAAAAATCGAGCAATGGAGCAATGGAGCACCACACAAAGACGGAGACAAGCTGACGAAAGAAGAAAAGTTGAAAAAGAAACAAGAGGCGGTGGTGTGGCAACGTTGTGTGGTGCCAGCTGGAGTGGGTGCATTTGTGCATCGGTGCCTTGCTTTTTTCGGCATCCACGCCAGAATCTCGTATCCCAACTCCAGTCAACTCCGCTCTCCCGCCGGCTGACGTTGTTCTCTGGCTTTCCTTTTCAAGGCTGGCTTCTCCTTTTTTTCTTTTCTTTTTTCTTTCCCGCTCTTTTTCTTTCTTCTTATACCATCTCATCCTTCGTTGTTTCTTGGTCTCTCCATCCCCTCGTGGCTGCTGACCTCGTCCCTTCGCTTTTGACCTGTGATATAGCACCGAGTAACATCGTCAAGCTATATTCTTGCAAGGACATTCGCTTGTTTCTGCCTCGGCTTCCATCTCGTTCGCTTTTTTGGAACCGACGACACCTGATATCGCCACCTCAAAACTCCGGGTTTCCGTCTCGTTTTAATCCGGATCTCCCGCCGTATATAGAGGAATCAGGAAGCATATAATATCGACTTTAGATATTTTACTGGATTTGAGGAAAAGAAAAATGCCTTCTTCATCCACTCTTCTCACTCTGGCTACGGCCATTTCGGCCGTCAACGCCGCTTACCAGGGCTTCAACTACGGCTCGACCTTTACCAACGGTGCGCCCAAGGCCCAGACTGACTTCGAGGCCGAGTTCAAGACCGCTGCTGGTCTCGATGGCACTGATGGCGCCTTCACCAGTGCTCGTCTGTATACCATGATCCAGGGTGGCACTCCCAACTCGCCCATTTCTGCTATTCCCGCTGCTATCAACACAAAGACCAGCCTGCTCTTTGGCCTGTGGGCGTCTGGCGGCGATGCTGCCTTTGCCAACGAGATTGCTGCTCTCAAGGCCACCATTAGCCAGTACTGCGGCAAGCTCGACGGCCTTGTTGCTGGTATCTCCATTGGTAGCGAGGATCTGTACCGAATCACTCCTACTGGTGTTGCCTCCAACGCCGGCCCTGGAGCTCAGCCTGGAACTCTGGTTAACTACATCAACCAGGTCCGCGACACCATCAAGGGCTCTTGCTTGTCTGATGTCCCCATCGGCCACGTCGATACCTGGAACGCCTGGGTGCTGGACTCGAACAAGCCCGTCGTCGATGCCGTCGACTGGCTCGGCATGGACACTTACCCTTACTATGAGAACACCAATGCCAACAGCATTTCCAACGCCAAGTCCCTGTACGAGGCCGCTCTGCAGAAGATCCAGAACGCCGGCCCCGGCAAGGAGGTCTGGGTCACCGAGACCGGCTGGCCCGTCAACGGCGTGAGCTCCGGCGCTGCCATTGCCTCTACGGCCAACGCTCGTAGCTACTGGGAGCAGGTTGGCTGCCCCAACTTTGGCAAGACCAACGTCTGGTGGTACACTCTCCAGGATGCCGCTCCCGACGCTCCCAACCCTAGCTTTGGCCTCATCGGCAGCACGCTCACCGAGACACCTCTGTTCGATCTTTCTTGCAAGAACGTCGATACCAACCCAGGCAACCCGGCTTCGTCTTCTGCCGCCTCCAGCAAGCCCGCTACTTCTTCCGCTGCTGCTTCGTCCACCAAGGTTACTACTCCCGCTACCACTCCCACCTCCGAGTCCAGCTCCAGCTCCAGCTCCAGCTCCACCACCCCTGTCTCTTCAACTACTAACTCAGAGCCTCAGTCTTCTACCAGCTCCGACTCTCAGTCTACTAGCTCCGACTCTCAGACCACCACCACCGACTCTGGCTCTCAGTCGACGACTACTGCTGTTCCCCCACCGCAGTCTACCAGCTCGGAAGAGCAGCAGACCACGACCTCGGAGGCTCAGACTACTGGTTCCTCGGGCTCTCAGAGCTCTGCTTCTGAGCAGCAGCCCACTGGCGGTGCTCCGGTCACTTCCGCTCCTGCTACCACTTTGACTACTTCTGTCCCCTTCCCCAGTTCTAACGTCACTGTGACCACTGGTACTGGTGGCTCTCCTACTGGTCCTGGATCAAGCGCTACTGCTTCCTCGACTAACGTTCCTGGAAGCAACGGCAACAAGCTGAGCTCTTTCGGAGCTGCCGCTGCCGCTATTGCTGTCGCCGCTTTTGCTCTGTAAAAAGACAGAAGCAAAAAAGTTTGACTTTATCGGTGTAAAATATGGACTCTTTTGATGCATTAAGAGCAAAAGAGTGCCGATGAAATTGGTCTTGAGGAGGTACATATATTGTGGAAGAAATGATGTCTTTAATGAGTTTTGATGCCTTTTGGGTACATCTACCTAGAGAGTCCTCGGTAGAATGGTTGTTTGGTTTCTTTTATTGCCTTGCATGTCTTGTTTGGATGATATCCTATAGACTGCTTAATGAAGGGCATTGGATTTTTGGACAAAGGGGGTTAACGGATCACAAGGATGAATGAACACGCTCCTTTTATGATGGATGATATAAACATTAGGACTGAAATATATGACGATATTATTTATATAATTGAATATTTGCACATAAGGGACTACCACGACTATGAGAGTAGAACACAGGTATCAAGGAGGCCCATACGTCGAGCGGTCATCGCCAATCACATCCCAAAACTCCTCCACAAACTCCCTCTGCCCTACCATCGCCGGCCTCACAGCGAGATACCTCCGATTATCAACGCGAGGATTCCACCCTCCGGGATGCCCATCGACCATGACACCGCCAGCCTCGACGAGGACGCACCAGGCGGCGGCGACGTCCCAGGCCCAGGAGCCGCACTCCCAGAAGGCGTCCTGCTGGCCGGCGGCGACGCGGCAGATTGCGATGGCGGCGGAGCCGGAGCAGCGCAGGGAGTTTACGAAGCGGCCGCCTTCGGAGGTGGTGCGGAGGAGGGCGGTGAAGACTTTGAGGTTGAGGGCGAAGTTGGGGCCTTGGCGGTCTGAGCCGAATTCGATGGCGATGCAGGCGGGGGAGAGGCCTAAGAGGGGAGACTTGGGGGAGAGCTGCTTTGTATTTTCAAAGCTTGAGATGCCATTGTTGTTGGCAGTGGTGGTGTTGATGATGTTGCTGGCTTGTGTGGTGTGATATGCGCCGTGGCCTTTGATGGCGGACCAGAGCTCGTCATGAAAGGGATTGTATACGACGCCTACAGTGGGAACTTTGTCAACAACGAGGGCGATGGAGACGGCGACGTCGGGGAAGCCGTGGACGAAGTTGGATGTGCCGTCGATGGGGTCGACGATGAAGGTTGGGACGTCGGTGATGGTCTGGCCGGGATGGTACGTCTCTTCGCCGATGAAGGCGAAGGAAGGGTAGTGGGAGGCGAGGTTTGTGCGGATGAGGGATTCGACTGCTTTGTCTGTTTGGGTGACGATGTCGGCGGCTGTGAAAAACAGATGATTGTATGGGTTAGTGATGTTTTACAAAAGGGGAAGATGGATGGTGAGAGGACGGACTGTTTTTCTTGGAGGAGGTTGTGAGGGGCGTTGGGTTGGCGGAGAGGATGATGGTGCCGGCTTTTTTGGCAATGGCTATGAGGCGGTTGCGGAGAGTTTGAAGGTCTTGTAATGTCAGGTTACTATTTGAGCTTGTAGTGGACTCCATTTTGGATCGATTGGCCTTGAATCCTGCGTTTGAAGAAGAGAACAGGGACGAGGAGAGGGAGTAAAGGAGCGTGTTTTGAGCATCATATACACATTTCGAGTGGACTCCATTTTGGCCATCTTGAGTGTTGCTCACATATAGATTGGTATAGTCTCCAGAATAATGAACATTTTGTTTTTACACAAAAGTTGTCTTTTGGATGAATCTTACATTAACATTCAGCCGTGTAAGTGAGGCCATCAAGGTTCGTCGGCAGCAGATAAGCCCCGTCATCGGCTAGAGATAAGGCGCCATTCTTGCCCGAAACGGCAGTGGGAATCGTTCGACCTCGCTAGCAAGTTGCAATGCCTAAATCAAGCACGTTTTTGAGTCGCGTTTCCCCCAGAGAAGCTTCCCCTCACCGTCTCACCGGGGGCCCCTCCTTCCTCAGAACGTGCGGAATGGCTTCAGGCAAGTGCTGACCAGGCTAATTGCCCAATTGCCCCCTCCCCAAAATGCCCGGCCCCACGTGATTGTGTACTTACACAGGTAGCAATACCTGTATACAGCTACAATCTCTCCCTCTGCTAAGCCGGAGATGGACTTCAGTATGTAATCCAAACCTCGCTTTATCCCCTTCCTACATACCTATTCCAGTCACCGAGATTCCTCCCGCTTCAGATGCATCGTGAGGCCGGATCGGAGCCGGATCCGCTATTATGCAGACCCTAGAGCCAAGGAGCTCCGGAGCGCAGCAGCAACCCTATCGGGGCCGAGTCCGGAGCGGCTGCCTCACCTGCCGGTCGAGAAAAGTCAAATGTGACGAGCTCCGGCCGGTTTGTCACAATTGCACGAGGCTTAAGCGGCGGTGCGTATATAAGCCGAGGAAGAATCAGCAGGCCAGCGGTGCGGCACCTCAGACCCCGGAGCAGCTCACACCGGATGGATCTTCCGATATCACTGCTACTACTCCGGTGTTGGGACAGACGGTAGAGGTGGAACTGGCCTCGCAACAGTATCCAAGTCCGTTGTCTGAAGGAAAGGAAATTGGATTTTTACAGGGCATCCCGCTTGATGGCGAGTTCAGCATTGCGGATGGCGCCGCAACGAATCCGTTTCAATCGCCTGATAGCTCCATTGTTGATATTACCACCCGTCTGGAGAAGGCGCTGCGGCAAGATGCCATATCTGGCACTACAGACGACGCTGAATTTGAGCCCGCTTCGCCAACAACATTGATATCTCGTGATATAGAACTCACAACCACCATCGATGTGTTGGCTATTCGCGAGGTACCTTTGCAGCCGTCAGTGTCATTCTTCGTTGAGAGCGTCGACTGCCCCGCAATCGCTCCCTTTGACGCCGTCAATTGGCGGCGCATGAAGGCTCAAGTTGCCGAAGTTGGCATGAGCAATGATGCCGTGGCCGAGGCGATTGTAGCTCTTGCTACGCTTTACAAGGGGCAGATATATGGCCTGCCGTTGTCCAAGGCTATGTACCTCTATCAGTCTGCCAGGTCGAGATACGAAGAGCTCTTGGCCGATAGTAACCAAGATTTCGACGTCGTTTTGATCACAGCGTTTCTGTTGTCTTTATTCGACATTGTACAGTATTACGAAACGGTTCCTCTTCTTAGAGAGCCAAGTGAGATGTTTTTCACGAAGCTAAGGGCGTGGACGCAAGACCAACTCCCATCAAGCCCGCTTGCCATCAGAATTGTGGCTTGGCTGAGGTTACTTCATACAACAACAGTTCGCGGTGGAGGTACGGGACTTGTATCGGAAGATGTTTATGAACTTTTCTCCAGTTGCGGCGAGAGCATGCCCAACATTGCTGCGCCATTGAACGACCCTCCAGATACTTCGACACATATATATGAGATGCTCACCACTCCGATATTTGACTTTTACTTCCGGCTTCAGATGATTTCTGGTGAAATTGCGCAAATGACCCATTACCACCGCTCACGCACCACCGGCGTGGACCAAAAAGATGTAGTCGAACAAATGGCATACGTCAGTGCTCGACTGCACACTCTCTGGGATAATCGCTGTGCCACTCAGCGCCAAACCCCCGAGGACCTGCGTGCCCACCTTGCGCCAAAGGTTGCTGACCCTATCATTGCACTGGTCGGAATGGCTAATGCGACGTACCATGCCGAGTTTATCGAAATCGGTCGCGTCTTAGGAGATCCCATTTCCAAATCTTCAGAGTCCAGACAAGCGATGCACCATCTACGAGAAATCGTTGACGGAGATTGGAATGCTCAGGAGGGAGGCGTTTTGAAGACGGGCTATCTCCGTCCATTGTTCTTATACGCCATTGAATGCATGGACAAAGAGGAGAATCAGTGGGCTGTGGAGCGGCTGGAGAGGATCAAGAATCCCATCTGCCGGAGCGACTTTTTCGCTGCGTTTGGTAGAGAGCTGTCAGAGGCACAGCTGAGAAAGGAGAGGAGGGTTACGTCCAAGTTTTTCTGTATGTGGTATTTTGGGGTGCCACCTCCGTTTCTGTGAGGACGTGGCATGGAGTGATGGGTTTTTTACAAATTTGAAATTTCAGGGTGTAAATATCGGTTTGCGGGGCTAATGGGAAATATCGGAATGCGAAATCTATGTGTTTAGCTGGCCAATGGGCACTTAACATAAGTGGGAGGCGTTGGTGGACAGAGGAATAGTAGCTATTTTCAATACTTATCATTCATTGTGTACCTAGGTATGTGCACTGATACACGCAACTATCTAATTGATACAGAGATCGGAAAATAGTTTCTGTTTAGAGGAAGTTCAAGGATCATCATTGATTTATTCACTACCTATTCACCGTTTTATATATGTCCCATCATGCTCTGCCATCATTCAATCCTTATTTTTCTGTCGAACCAACTTAAATCTTCTTCTCGTCATCGCCGTAAATAGCCTCGGTCAAATCAACCGGCGTCTTGGAAAAGTGTCGAGGCGAAACTTTTCTCTCAAACAGAATATCCAACTCAGCCGTCGTCCGATCTTTGGGCTCAGGAACGCAGAAGTAAGTGAAAATAATAGAAATAAGACAACCACCAGCCCAAAACAAACCCGTCTTAGCACCCCAATTCCAAGCGGTAGGGTTGAGCTGGTAGGGAGTGAGAACACCGGCGATGATGGTAGTAACAGCGTATGTCCAGCGAGCGAGAACGACAGACTTGCTGCGGAGGAGGGAAGAAGGGATCTCGGAGCAGAGCGTGTTGGTCAGGGGTCCGATGGAGCAGTTGTAGAGGAACGAAGAGACGATGAGGAGGGAGCCGATTGTCCAGGCGAAGGCGGGCGTGGGGGAACGGGATTGCGGGACGCCGAGGGCACCGACGAGGATCATGATGATGAACATGAGGACGAGGCTCCAGAAGTAGATTGTGCGGCGGCCGAAGAGGGGGAGCAGAACCCACTGTTGTTTTCACACGTCTGGGTTAGTAGAGTTACGGTATGGGTATCATGATAGGGGGGTAGTTCTTACGGAAAAGAAGCCGCCGACAATGGCGACTGCAAAGCCTGCGATTGTCATGTTAAAGGCTTGCGTGGTGGGCAGACCGGCCTGTTGATAGAAATACGTCGAGTATCCACGAAGAGGGTTACCATTAAGCGTCTGAATACAATAAATGCCGATAACAATGAGTGTTCGCCGAAGATTTGTTCCCTGGAAGCAGGCGAGGTACGTCGTCTCGGCGTTGATTGAGCGCTCGTGCTCTGTGGTGACGACCATGAGGGCAATGTTCTTGTCAATGTCAAAGTTGACGTTCTTGTCGGACGTGAGACGCTTGACGACGGCTCTGGCGTCTTGGAGGCGGCCTTTGCGGACGAGCCACCAGGGGGATTCGGGGGCGAGGAAGATGGCGGGGATGAGGATGACGGGCCAGACCCATCTAGATGGGGGAGAATGTTAGTAATTTGTTTGGATGATGATGATGATGATGGAGATGGAGATGGGGTAAGGGTTTGATTTACTGGACTGCGAATGGGATTCTGTAGGCCCAGTGGGTTGTCATGGGGAGGACGCCGCGGAGGATTCCGGTGGCGATGAGTTGACCAAAGGCCTTTTGAGATGTTAGCTTGGAATATTTTGACATGTTTCTTGGGATGATTAGTGGTCATACCCAGCAGAAGTTGACATAGTTGGTGAGATAGGCACGTAGGCAAAGAGGCGATATTTCAAGAGCATAGACAACAGGGATTGTTTGAAACAGTCCAAGAGGGATACCTAGTGGCCATATAAGTGAGCAATTGACTCAATCCAACAAACAGGAATAATACGCTGCTTACCGAACAAGACTTGTCCAACCTCGAGCACAGCCAAACTGGGAGCAAAAAAAGTAATAAAAATGAGCCCAATAACACCCATCATGCCCGCAAGCATCGTCTTGCGAAACCCAAACTTCTCGCTCACATAACCCGCCAACAAGAGCCCCAGCAACTGGCCCGCCGACGACCCATTGCTCAGGCCCGTCTGCCACGGGGCCGAGATCTGGTACGAGCCCGGCTTGACCTCCTGGCCAAAGGCCCTTTGGAAGGTTGGCTGGGCGAAGAGCGTGCCGATGAGCTTGGTGTCGTAACCCTCCATGACGACGGCGGTGGACATGACGATGCTCCAGAAGACGCCGGTTGGGTAGAGGGAGAGGGCCTGGAAGAAGGTCAGGTCGTGTTCTTGGGTGTTGGCGTCTTGGGCGTCTGAGATGTCGTAGGCTTGGGGTTTGAGGGTTTCCACGGGGGGTTCTTCTTGAGATGGGCGGCCCATTGTGATGGAGAGGAGGAGGAAGAGTATGACAAGTTGCTAATGGAGTATTGCTAAGACTGAGTCTTCCTGGTTATCTCTCCTATATCTTTGCAATTGAGCAGATAGAGACAAAGGTTCAGGAAGAGTTGGAGTCCTTGTGATGCTGTGCTGTCATTGTTACAATTGGCATTCAGCGCCTCTTATAAGAATTCGTCTAATACCTCTCAACTCCCAATGTACACAAACAATGTAGTACAAATCACTGTAGTGCCAAAACACCAAAACAAGCGTTCAATGACACGAAGTAAGAAAGAAAACCTGGGGAAATAGAGTCTAGACCGGCGACCCTAGCAATGCTAATCCCGGCCTCTAATCCATGCCAATTGAATAGTCTGTGCTTCAGCAAGCCAGTCACAGCGGCAGATCTGACGGCGTGTTAAATCTCGTCAGTACTTTAAACCATGGAAATCCATATAATTCTGGAGAATAGAGAAACGATGCTCGGTATAATTGCCGAAGAGGCGAGTTGAGGCAGTTGTTGGAAGGGTGTCTTGCTTATCTGCAGGCGAGGCGCTTATCTGGTGCCGAGCGGCCAAAGAGGATACGACTAAGAAGCACGCTTGGGGGGGGGGGGGGGGGGGTTTTTTTTAAGAGTGAGTTTTGGGGGGGGGGTTTTTTTTATTTTTTTTTTTTTGTGGGGTTTTTTTTGTTGGTTTTAGATAA